>NC_034600.1:23123541-23136063 GCF_900095145.1 Mus pahari
TTTTCCTCTTAAGACTGGCTTCAGTGTATCCCATAAGTTTGGGTATGTTGTGTCTTCATTTTCATTAAACTCTAAAAAGTCTTTAATTTCTTTCTTTATTTCATCCTTGACCAAGTTATTATTGAGAAGAGTGTTGTTCAGTTTCCACGTGAGTGTTGGCTTTCTATTATTTATGCTGGTATTGAAGGTCAATCAGCCTTAGAATTGAGAATTTATTGATACATAAATCTGACTTGTTAATTATACTGATCAAGAGTTCTACTTTACTAGGTTACTGGGTGTTGTGGCAGCTGACAGAAGGGTGGACAGTTGTTGGGTGGGGCTGGTGTGGCAGTGACCCACCAAGAGAGTTGCAGCCTAGACAGACCACCGAGTTGAGATCACCTGGCTGCAGCCATGTGGTCCACCGGTGCCTGGCAGTAGTTGGAGAACTTGGTTGTTCTTTTTAAATATTTCCTACAACAGGGATGCTCAAATGCTGGTGTTGGATAGAGCCCCAGTTACATGTCACCTAGACTTTGCCTCATTACTTCCAAGAATTCACCATGATTTTGCAAAGCCTGTTGTTTTAATGACTTTTTAATTATCTTCGCCCTTCCTCCTCCTGAATCACTCATTTGTCAATTTAAAGAATTTCTTTTAAAAAAAAAAAGCTGCCACTTTGGATGATGACAACCACTCCAGTTAAAATTCCATTAAACACTTCACCCAGCAAGCTTATTTAAGTGATCTGGGGGAGACAGCACATAGAAGCTTCAAGCAAGCAGAAAAGCAACAGTCTGGCCCTCCAACTGGGTGGCGCCCTCCCCTGATACCTTAGTGCTGTCTGACTTATTGCTTGATTTTTATGCTATCATCAATAAGTAACTCAGTTATATAAAAGGGGGAAAGCTCTTTGCTAATGCAGCTATGAAACTTGCTTGTATTCTTCACAATAACACTGGGTTTTAAATACAAGAGACTGCCTTTAGAGCTCCATGGGCCACAACCCTGAGGTTGACTATGCAAGTGCACCAAATACCTGTGAAAAGCAACCCAGGGAAGGGAGAGTTTATTTTAGTTCATGGTTTTGGGTTCAGCCCATGGTACTAGGGAAGTTGTAACTGTAGGAATGTGTTGGAGTCCATCACTCTGTGTTCACAGCCAAGAAGCAGAGAGAGATGGTTGCTGGTGCTCAGCTACCATGCTCCTTTTTATTCAGTCTGGTACCCCAGCCCACAGTTTGTATGGTATTCCCACATCATTTAACTCAGTCTACACACTGCTCAGAAGCATCTCCGGAGATGATTCTCCACCTCATAACATTGACCCTCAATGAAGGAGGATGGACAGGAGGAAGAACTTGACCCAACGTGGCTTTAGATAGCCACGGGTAGTTATATCATAAGGTTAGAGTAATTGTGATAAAGCTTTTATCATTGTCAATTGGTTCTGAAATTATTGTACTGGCATCTTGTGAATTGAGAATTTATTGATACATAAATATGATTGGTTAATTCTAAGCTTCTAGACTTTTGTGTCTACCAAGTAAATGGGTGTTGAGGTGGCTGACTTTGGGTGGATGGTCACTGTGTGGGGCTGGTGTGGCAGCAATCTTTCAAGGGGCTTGGGACTTCTGGCCCAGAGAAACAGCTGAGTTGAGCTCATGCAGCTGGAGCTGTGTGGTCCGCAGGTTGCCAGTGGTAGCCTGCCAGTCCTTTATTTAATATTTACCACAAAGCTGCAGCCTAGTAGATGAGAGAGTATAAAGAGCATGCTCTGGAGAGAGACTCAGAAAATGACTTGGAGGATCTGCTGACCTTGGAAGGAGAAATGTACTTCATTCTGTATGCATTCAAAGCCATGTGATAATTCACACTCTAAAACCATTTTAGAGCCATACATGGTGGACTCATGCCTACAGTTCTAGCTCTTAGAAAGTTTGAGGCATAAGCATAGCTATAAGTTTGAGAAGAAAAGCCTGGGTTATAAAGTAAAACCCCACCGTAAAGTTAACAAAATTTGGCGGAATCATAAAAAATTAAGTTTCTGCTTTGATTTGGCTCACTATACCTTTAACATAGCCTGACACAGCTCCTCCCCCATAACTTTTACGCAGCCAATGGAGATGAAGAAAACTGTGAATCCAAGTGATTGGACAAGAGCATTCAAGGCTTATCTTTTAGATAAACTATCCTGGTAGACTCATTAGCCAGTCATCCTTAGCCAAAACCACAAATTTCCCAGTAATCTAATCTCCTACCAGTCCTCTGTTGATGACTAACTGCAACTAGCCTTGACTATAGAGAATGAGGAAAACTAACAGCTACTGGCTGCTCCAGGGCAAGAATCTGCAAGGATGCTCTATTGAACAGGCATTGTATGCATCCGACTTTCTATGTAAACATAAGAAAACAGCTTTAAAAACAAGTAGCTGGGATTTCAGAAGGAATGTTAGGGGAACAGGCAGCCACAAGTGTGGGATGTGATCATGTCAGTATGCTGGAGAACACACTCTGAATACTTCATCTGGGCCATCTATTCAGATTCCCATGGGGCCCATCTTCATCCTCTTCTTTGACCCCTGACTTTGCTCTGGAACAGAGAGACCCCTTGTTAAAACCCAGTGGTACTTTACCAGTGTGCGGTGGCGGGGAGGCAGCGGGGCTGTGGGTGGTGGTGGTGGAACTACTGGAAGATGAGGAATTAGTCAGGTCCAAGGCTCCGATCCTTGAGTTCAAGGAAGATGTCAAAGACAGCTTTCTGGCCCTCACTGGGGAGGATGTTCTGGACACAGCCAGAGGAGGTGGGGAAGAGAACTTGCGACAGAGACGTGGGGATTTTCCATCTACCAAATGTTCTCTGTTGTTCTGGCTTGTGGCAAAAAATAACTCTAATGACCTAAAAAGAAGAGCAGATTAACAGATCGTAGACAAATGAAGACAAGACTCAGATAGCATGCAGGAACACACTCTCAGCTTTTCTACATCTGATGGTCTTGATCCCACTGAACTGCTACTGCTGGATTTTCCTTAATCTATATGCTACAAGTGCTCCTCGTGTCCTTGCTAGGAAAACACAGACACTGTCCAGACTGTCTGGTCCCTTGCCACTAAGGCGTGGTGAAGTCTTTAAAGTAAAGGCCAGTAGCATTCCATCTTAGAGGGGTGGGGAGTCTTGCTACTGAGTCAACAACATATCCCTTTCCTCAGATGATCCACAGGTATATTAGCACTGAAGAGCATGTTTGCCAGTAATAATAATGGTAATAATAACAGCAATTAGTAATGATGGTGACAATGTTAAAATAAATGAACCAGCTTCCAAATATTCATGGAGCAACTTCAGGTCAGTTGGCGACTTCAAGACCTTTAACTTAACAACTCTGCTGATAAAGTAAGGTCAAAGGTCAGCCAATAGCTTAGGAGCTGCTCGCTCTCAGAGACTGATATCCACAAAGCAGGAGTACCTGACAGGAATGGAGGTGAAAGGCCTCTTGTAGATGTCTGAGAGCTTTGCCAGCACTACGGTGGCTGTGGTGAAAATGCGGTAGGTGTGCAGGAAGGTGTTGAGGAAATCGATGCTCAGAAACCGCAAGTCCGTCAACCGCTCCAAGAGACGCTCCACGCTGGCGTAGCGGATCTGGGGCACTTTGCAGGAATTGAGTGTTTTACTGAAACAGATGTCAGTGTCGTCTTTGTGAAGACGGGCATCAGACCTACATGCAAAGCAGGAGCTTGTGAGCAGAGCTGGCTAAGCTTCCGCCTGAGCCACCGAGTGCCGCAGCGTTTGTAAACACACACTCAAATGAGGCTTCCGGTGTCGTCCACAGATGACAGAGCGATGTTCAGGTGAACGACATGCCACAGACGCGTTTGGGAACACTATGTGCCACCAGGACGTTCTAATTTAGGGAGGCTAGAATGAATTATAGGGGCTGTGATGACATGTGATTTTGGTGAGTGGATTCCTTCTTGCTCTAATTCAATCGTGTTTTATTAGGCGATATCAACGTCAAAGATTTCTCATGCACTTAAAGCAGAATTTCAGTAGTGTGCTTAAAACAGAGTAGTGACAAGCCCTAGTGTATGGAGGAAAAAAAGGTGACCATTCGTGCTGTGTAAAATATTAGGATACATTATATTAAAAATATGTAATACCAGTATTATTGTGATATTATAATGTGTTACTATCTATTCTTAACTTATTATGCCCTTTCAGTATTTTCTAACATTTAACTCCTCATCCTTTTTAACATTTTTTCCTTTTATTTTACTTAACTTTTAATTTTTCCTTTTATTTATGTATTTACTTCATTATATAGTATATTTATTATATATCATGTTATATATTATATCTATTATGCATTTTATTATACATTTTATTTAATTTACATATTTACGTATGTGGGGAGACACATGTGGAAGTCAGAGGACAGCTTGCAGGAATCAGCTCCCTCTTTCCACTGTGTGGGTCCCAGGGGTCATGCCCAGGCCACTGAGCTGCACATACCTTTCTCCACAGTGCCAGCTTGCTGGGCCCTCTCATGTTTTTCCTAACTTCTTGAATTGAATGCATAATTGATTATTTTAGTCTTTCTGGGTTAATATACTTAAAATTTTAATATAATTTAACTCACAAATTAGCATGCTAAATTTGCATTCTGTTTTCAATATTCTGCAATACAAAAAATGAATTCTTAAAAAAAAAAATACTGTCTAATAGTCCTGTGAATACCACCTAATACTGGCAGCATGTGAAAAACTCTACTTCATAGTTCTGCAAATCCTTCATAGTCTGCTGGCCCTGACTTCGCATGAGGCTGTTCACTGGTGGCCTTGCTAAGAGGGCCACTGGAATGTTTCAGCCTTCGCTTCCTTCCCAGTTCTGTTCCTCTTCAGGTTAGCATCGGAATAGGACATTGGCAATGCTGGCTCTCACTGCTTTGTTACAGGATGTGTGTAGGGTTCACTACTTTGTTAAAGGATATCAAAACAGGGCCCATGCAGTTTTTTGAGAGCCAATTTCTTGCTAAGAATCAGACGGTGTTGTTATGAGAGCTCCCTGCCTAGGCCTTTTAAGGCTTTGAAGAATTTTCAATCATATATTTATTTTCCTTAGATGAGCAGGAGTCAATAGCATTCTCTGCTTGCTCTAGCACAAGGCATATGTAGTGTAGGAAGGAACAATTCGCCTGCACCATGAAAGAGCATTTCAAATGGCCAGCCTTCCCTGCAAAGGGCCTGGCCAAGGGTACCTTGTTAACTTTATTCGAATTATTGATTTTGGAAATATACTAGTGGGTCTTTGGAGTTTTTTTTTTAAAAAGTTACACAGCTCTTTCATCTATTTACTGCATGATCCCCAACCAACAGCAGCTTTCTGACTCATTTATCAAAAGACCCGAGTAAGTTTTATGAATTAATCAGTCTGTCATGAAATGGTTGAATAAATTAGTCATTTTTTCTTTCACTTTTTCCATCAGAATCTCCATTTTCAAAAAAATGTAAATGTCAGGTATTATTAAAAGGAAGGAAGCCTCAGTCTACCATCTAAAGGACAGTTTTCATGCAATGGCTGTCGCTATTTTGCATTCTAACCAGTTTTGAGCTTTGCATCATTTTCACTATAATTAGTTTGTTCAAAACACTAGGAGGAAAAAAATGTGTTACAGCCAGCATGAGATTAAGTTAAACTAATTACAGAGCTGTCCTTCAAATTCACAACCGCATTTTCATTTTTAAGAAAAGAAATTAAATATTATCAAATTACTTAATTTTCTTTTATTACAACAACAGGCTCTCCCATGGTTTCCTGAGGGACTCACAAGAAAGCCACAGTGTGTTTACTTAAACCTCCAATAATAGCTGCCATAGCAGCTCCTTTATGGTAAACACATAAAAACGCGGTCTTGAGAGATCAAAGCCAAATCGCCTATTATAATTGACGAGTTTCAAAAGGAAGCAAGTATTTATGATGTCACACCAGCAAGAAGATGTAGCTGTGTTAGGATGTTTTCCTCTTCCAGCGGCTGGTAGCCATGGAGACAGATGCACAGGGAAACAGAATTACAGCCCTTAAGCTGTACTTTCCTGACTGAAGAGAACCAGTGAGGCTGGCGAATGGATAAATTATGAACCTTCTTGGTGCCTTAGGACAATAGCAAGTGAGGTGTGGAAGTGTGGCTGGCCAACAGTTCTCTCATTACCGTGCCACTTCTGGGAATTCAAAGGCAAAAACATTTGGTCTGTGTGAAAGTGGTTATGCAAATGAGAATGGGCAGGTACCTTGTCATGGTAGGGAACAGTAAATGTGTGTGGCATCAGCCACAAGGGTCAGACACACAACCTTGCCTTGGGTTCTACAGGCTTTGAACCTACCAACAGTGCCTGACTTACCATTATGATTCTAAAGCAACATGGAATCTCAAATACATATTGTATGTGAAGTCAGAATTCTCACATAAAAAATTAATAAGAACATCCTATTCAAAAATTAAAACATAACTTAAACCTGACCTAATATTCCATTCTGGTTCTGAATATTCAGGTATTTTAATTAATTCAAAAAGAAATTTACAAGTTAAAAATCTAGGATTTAATTAAATCCAAACAGAATCTTTGCTCTAGAGTTTAAAAAACAGCTCTCCCAAAATATTTAAAAATTGACTAAAATGTAGGAGGCTATTTTTAAATTTCATTGTAATATTTTCCTGGTATTGTGTTCTCTGCCTTCATGTGACGCTCCTGTACACAGGGACTATGCAAACATGACTCTGAGGCTTGCGCCCATAGGTAAGGTTGCAGTTTGTGTCAGCATGACAGACAGCTCAGACCTGAAAATATCCACACAGGAAAGCATGAAAGAAACGTTCTTATTTTCAAATAACTTAAAAAAATGTTATAGCCAAGTTGTTTTTAAAGAAGACAGTCTACTCTAAAACTGTGGGATGCAGGGAACTGGGGAGATGGCTCAGTGGTTAAGAGCACCGATGCTCTTCCAGAGGACCTAGGTTCAATTTCCAGCCTCCACATGGCGGTTCATAACTGCCTCAACTGCAGTCCCAGGGGAGCTGATGTCTTCTTCTGGCCTCCAAGTGCACTGCATGCATATGATGTACAGACATACATACAGACGAATACCCATTCACATACATTTAAAGCACGAAAACAATGTGGAACAAAAATAACCAGACATAAAATGAGAATGAAAGATAATTTCTTCCCCACTTTCTAAGTTTGAAAATGAAAAAATACGCAGGCTCAAGACTTGACACAGAGGGCTCTGACAAGCCTAGTTGGTAGCTGTTGGTATAATTCCTCATTCTAACTATGGCCTCCTAGTGATCCAGGTAAGCTGCAGACTTGCTTTGTGGAAGAATGGACAAGATGGCAGCCTGAGCAATGGCCTCTGAGCAAAGCCAGACACATGCAGTGAGCAGATAATGCCACATTCATGCCATGATGCTCATCAGGTGTGGTCAATGTCTGAACCTGGCTCTACAGCCAAATCTGAATGAGAGGATTCATACTCACTGGGACGATGCCAATAACTCAGCCACACTGTCATCTAACCCCCGACCTTGAGCAGTTTTTAGTATTGACTTGAACATCTTGACTGGATTTGTGTCCTGAATGAGGGTATATGTTAATAGCATGAAAACAAATCTCAATGCTAGCTGCCCATGTGATGTGAATCTAAAAAGGCATTTGATATCAGTTATTGTTAGTTACAGGGATTTAACATGAATTACTTCACTCTGGCACGATGTATGCTCTCCAGAGGAGGCGAATCCTATTGACAATATTCTGTTCAAAGCTTCTTATCCCCTGCTGATCTGATCTTGATGAAAATGGAAGGTAGAGCATTTCTGCACTTACTTAATCATATGTGGCACAGTGACTTTGGAATTCTCCTCGAAGACTATAGTCATCAATCCATTACATCGTATATTGTCCACACACTGTAAAATAATAAAATTGTAAAAGGTAATTAAGACCCATGTGAAAAGTGGACAAGTCATAGATTCCAAAAGTCAACTTGATTCCTCATCTGTTTGTTTTACACACACACATTCATACACACACACACACACACACACACANAGAGAGAGAGAGAGAGAGAGAGAGAGAGAGAGAGAGAGAGAAGAGCAGATAGATGCTACATGTTGATAAGCTAATTCAACACTATGAACATAATCAAGCTGTATCAGCTAAATGCATAACAAATACCAGTAGATAGCTAGAAAAGCTGTATTTTCCCAGAGTGGTGATGATGATAATGGTGATGATGATGATGATTATTATTATTATTTTATGTAGCTGAGGAATCAAACTCAGGACCTTGCACACACTGGGCAAGCACTCTTCCCCCAGCTCCTCGGTTTCCTAGAATTCTGAGTCACGATGTCACTCAGTCACAGTTCTGTGTCACTTACAAACACTATCTGGGAGGCTTGTAACTTCTGCCCCAGCTATGCTCATTTCTGCCACCATGGGCAATGTGGAGTAGCCAGATTGTAAATGGCATTTTGGATGGAAATCATCGCTCTCACTAGCAAGCTGTGTGCCCACGTCTCAGGTGCCTTTTTGCCAATAAATTCCCACATTTTACCAGTTTGTCTGGCAGTTTCTGTTGGCACCACCTTGGGTTGGTGAGGGGGCAGAGTGTGATGTCTTATGTGTCTGCACACTTAACCACTTTTTCTGTTTTGTAAGAGAACTCGGGAGCTTTGGTTAATTCCCCATTTTATGTGTGTATATGCCCTATTGATTTAAAACCTTCTTTTGAAATTACTTGGCATTAAAGAAGAATTCATTCTGAATAATAAATATTCCTTTCGGAGAACTAACTAAAAATGAGAAGTACACAAATTTTAAAATCAATTCTTTTGCTTCTAGTTACAGTGATACCACACAAAGTTCATGACAGCAATTAAATGGTGTAGAGAATGCCATTACAACATGACCTCAGACAAGCCTTAATTTCATGTCCTAGCCTGAGTCCCAAGGCCAGGTGAAAGAACAAAGATGTGTATAAGAGATAAGATCAGTGACTGGTCCAGTTCATCTATAAGCCATTTTCATGTTTGTTTTTCTTCCAAAGGTGATTTTCCTCAAATCTTATGTCATTATTTAAGATACCAGGAACAAGGGATCCACGCCGGAGAAAATGAAGTTTTCCTGTATGCATTTCCTTAAACATTGGAAATAACTTTGAGTTAGGTTTCTTCACATAAATGCTCATTTAGCTATCAATTTGCTTATATGTGTTTATAGGTAAATTTAGGCTCCACATGATACCTACAAGGTTGATGCTAAAAATACAGAAGACAAGTCAAGATAAGCCAGGACAGAACAGATTTGTATAAAATGCAGAACACAATGAGATAAAGCCCAGAGTGAAACCACAATACAGGCTTCATGTCTAAACACTTGCTATAAGAAACCCTCAAAGTAACAGGGTTATTGGGCACCAACTCAAAGATATACACACACACAAAAACCCCACAGAATTCATAAATTGCCAGAATTCTAGTGATTCCTAGTCCAAGTCAGAGAGGAAAAATAGCTTCTCTGAGAAAATATCATATAATGCTGATATTAGAAGCACCTTCAAATCCAAATGAACACCCTGTGCTGGACTCCAGAGAATATGGTCCAGAGGTGGCTTCCTTCTGCGGAGCTGAGTTCAAACACAGGCCTCACCTCTCAGGTCACTCCTCTTCAGGGGTAGAATAAATGCTGCTACACATCCCATTCCCATAAATCTTGGGCCATCAGAAGGTGGGAACACCCTGTCCCCAAGTCCTGAAACAGCAGCATAGTATAGGCTCGGTTTTGAAGGTGTTTCCACCAGTGAGAAAAACTGCTGTAGGTTAGAATACTCTTGGACCTAAAACACGATGACAGGAGTTCCCAGGGCCTGGTGGCGATGTGTGTTGGTGACGCTGTGCACAATTCATACTGAAGATGAGCACAGGAACAGCAGGAGGCGGCTGGAGTCAGGCAATGGGGAAGAGAATCTTGAACCTGGACTTATATCCCGAAGGCTGATGGGAAGCCACCGAGTGCCTCTAGGCATTCCCTGACATTGGGGATACACTTCTCATTGTAAAGGGGTTGGGGGAGCAGAGATCCCATTGGGGTCACTAGAACAACATTCTGAATTGATAAATGAAATGATCTGTGCTTTCTAGGAGGTGAACTGTGGAAAGGCAAAGTGAGGTATTTTGAAGAAAAAAAATAAGATTACTTATAGCATAAGACCAAGAAGAAAACAATGGCAAAAATCAAAGATGACCATACTGTAAGATAATTTAATTTTTTTTTGATGCCAATAAGGATGATAACGATAATGTCCTTTGCCCTTTGATTAAAAGAGAGTTTAACACAAACCAGCCTATCTTTTGACTTGTCAAGAATAACAAGAAGTTGCATTCAACATATATCCTGAGGTCTTCACAGAATGGATGCCTCAGAGTCTCACATATTAAATACTTATTATAAACTGGACTAAGTTAAAACACTCTGATAAAAGCATCTCTCTGGAGAAAGGTTTATTCTGGCTCACAGTCCACGATACAGTCCCCGATGGTCAGCGAGGTCAAGACATCAAGAGCTTGAAGACAGTGGATGGTTCTGTTGCATCCATACTCAGGGCACAGACAAAGGATGAATGTGGGTGAGTGTTCACCTCCCTCCTTCCTTCCCTCCCTCCCTCCCTCCCTCCCTCCCTCCCTCCCCGATTCTGCCATTGCTTACAATCCAAGCTCCTCTGCAGAGATAACTGTCCTGTTCATGATTAAAACAGGTATTCCATGGAACACAGGGCCCCCAATGGAGAAGCTAGAGAAAGTACCCAAGGAGCTGAAGGGGTCTGCAACCCTATAGGTGGAACAACAATATGAACTAACCAGTACCCCCTGAGCTCGAGTCTCTAGCTGCATATGTAGCAGAAGATGGCCTAGTCAGCCATCATTGGGAAGAGAGGCCCCTTGGTCTTGCAAACTTTATATGACCCAGCACAGGGGAAGGCCAGAGCCAAGAAGTGGGAGTTGGTGGGTAGGGGAGTAGGGCGGGGGGAGGGTACAAGGAACTTTCAGAATAGCATTTGAAATGTAAATAGAGAAAATATCTAATAAAAAAATTAAAAAAAAAAAAACAAGTCTTCCTTCATCAATTAATCAAGCTAATCCTTACAGGTATAAGCAGAGGCCCACTTTCCAAGTGATTCTAGTTTCTACCAAGTTGTTTCTTTTCTTTCTTTCTTTTTTATTTTGGATCAATTTTTTTTATTTTCTTTATTTACATTTCAAAGGCTATCCTGAAAGTTCCCTATACCCCCCACCCTGCCCCTGCTCCCCTACCCACCCACTCCCACTACGTGACCCTGGCCTTCCCCTCAGCCCACTGTTTCAAATTCACTTCTCAATAGAAGACGGGGTGGAGGTTAACATTTATTTTCTTATCAAGCTCTGAATTCTAGCATGGGGTAATCAAGAAAGGGTTTTGTGGTAAGAGGCTGAAAATAGCCAGAGAGAGGAAGGAAAGATCTTTTATTTCCTTCAATTACCTTTCCAACTACTCTAATAACTTCCTTCTCTCCAGTGTCCCTGACATACAATGAGGATGCCACTCGAATAGCAAGCACAGGAAGTGAGAGAAAGATGGTGTTGGCCACTTGTGTAACAACGGGCCACGTTCCCTCATTTTCTTTATATATATGGAGAGAGAGAGAGAGAGAGAGAGAGAGAGAGAGAGAGATCATGTCATAACAAAGAATCAGTTTTTATCCACTCTACCTCAGCCAGTTTTCAGCTTTTATCTCACTTCTATTTAGGACTTTGAATGACACAACAAGGCACCATTTTAGACAAAAGCTAAGCTACAATAGAATTTGCCCAGGCCAGTTTATATACAAAAATAATTAAAGCGGAAGGTGTGGCACAAACAACAGATGCCCTGTATCTCTAGATTCAATATCCATGTTTCAGTAAACTGGATGAGAAATACTGAAGGGAAATTTCATCTCTATAAACATCCAGTTTTTTTTTCTTGCCATTAATCCCTAAACAATATAGTCTAGCAATGATGAAGCAGCCGGTAGTGTTACTTTAATCATTATTTCAAGTGCTGTCAGTGATCTAAAGATGCTGATTTTAAGGATGCAGGAGCTGTGCCCAGTTTGTATGCAAACATATCAAGAAAATTGAGCATCCTTAGATGTTGGTATCCTACAGAACCTAGAGTTAATC
This sequence comes from Mus pahari, assembly GCF_900095145.1. Taxonomy (NCBI): domain Eukaryota; kingdom Metazoa; phylum Chordata; class Mammalia; order Rodentia; family Muridae; genus Mus; species Mus pahari. Next base: position 23,135,777 of record NC_034600.1, read on the forward strand.
AATCCCACAGATGCAGAAGGGAAAGGGACTTCATCATTATGACTCATGTACCTTAGATGTTGGTGAGAAATGACTGTGCCTGAGGAAAATGAGTACAATTTTTCTAGCTTAGAAGAAATGTGCAATAAATAAGCAGAGTGCCAAATGGCTTTGTCATCCTGAATTAGTGTGAATTGCAATAAACCTTGAAACTAATAGGATAATAAATAGGATAATAGAAGTGGTCCTGTTCAGTTTAATTCATTAAAAATGTTTTACATATACTTGTGTGTGTGTGTGTGTGTGTG
>NC_034600.1:23136334-23145152 GCF_900095145.1 Mus pahari
CCAAATGTGAGGGTCAGAGGACAACTTGCAGGAGTCAGTTTTCTTCTTCCCCTACGTGGATCCCTCGCATCAAACTCAGGCTGTCCTTAATCAGCCCTTGACTAGGGTCTGTGTGAAAATAGGTCCATTCACAAAACAGAACAAACAAAACCAGGACATGTCTATGTTGCTGGATGTGGATGGCCTATGATGCTGGGTTTGGAGAAGTGTTAGTGGGTTTTGCTTTGGGTTTGCAGGTTCTGCCGCAGGTCGATGGTTTACCCTGGGATACTGCGTCATCACATTGTTTTGGAGTCTCAATGCTTACAGGTAATAGGAAGAAGTATTTGATCCCACTGTTCTTTGAATTCACCATTTTTATGTTAAAGTACAAAATTGATTTCAGGGTAGCTATTTTAAGAAGGACAGCATGACCAGTGTACTACAAATTTTCCACAGAGAAAAGTTTGTCTAAACTTTGGCCCCAAGTGTAGAATTTCTGCCCAAGACAAGAAGTTGGGAGAATTTTAATTCTACATTTTAGTTAATTTTCATAATTACTTCGAAATCTGTTCAATGCCCCATTATGCACGTGAGGGAGACAAGCAGCAATGAGCTTGCCACACTGAATGAATGGTCAGCTCTTTGTCTCGAGTTCTTCCCTATAAATAGATGAAGAAAGGGGGGAAGAATTATTGGTTGAGACCACTAGCTATTTGCATGTTTTGTTGGAGGCGCCAACAGTTAATTATGGCCTTACTGGTGTAACTAGAGGTGTAATTAATCATTCAAGTAATTGTTCCTCCTTAAAATTACAGCTTTGGGCACAGAGACCTGGCAAAGCTGAAAGTCTTAGATTTTGTAGAGTTGCTTCTGTGACAGGGACCAGCACCCTTCTTCGGAACTGCTTGACTATCTTAAACAAGACCCACATGTGACTAGTGCCACACCAGAGCCTTAGTTTTCCCATAGCTCCGAATCAAGCTATGGGAAAACTAAGACATAGACATGTAAAAGACAAAATCACAACAGACCTTATTTATAATCTGAATTTGAAAGATGTCAGTCTCTCTAGCCTGTAAAGATAGTTCTAGTGAACTGATGTTCACTTGGTATAAACAAGGAAGAAGTAGACAAGGCTGGAAATGTTAATCTCTTGAGTAATTACAAAGAAGTAACTTAGAACAACTGGAAGACAAAAACCCAATTTTCCATTAAACTGGAAGATGTGGTAACATGCCATGGTAGCCTAACATTTGGAAGGACACAGTGATGGGATGGTACTCATGGCACAAAGAACAATGGCTTGGTTTTGGGGGGAAGAGTGATATTAGATATTGAACCCAGGACATCACACGTAGGAAGCAGGTACTATTCCTATACCTCCATTCCTATCTGCAGCTGACTTACATATTTCCTGAAGGAAGTGTGAAATGTGGCCAAGCATGAATCATTGACTGAAATTATTAAAATGATCACGGCCTCTATGCCAACCTTACTGTCTTTGGGGGAATGTATCAGGGAAGGACCTGGAAGTGGGGAAAGATCTCCTCATAAAGTTAGCAGCATATTACTGGGAAACAGCAGACATACTCAATGCTCAACAGCTTGAAAAAAATCTATAAAAATGACAAGTTAATGTGATAGGAGATATATATATGTGTGTGTGTGTGTGTGTGTGTGTGTGTATGCATAGCAGTTATTAGAATAAATGTGAAAATTATAGGAATATAGAAGGAAATGAGGCAAAAATAATAAAAAATAATAATTCACTGAAGCTAAACCATTAAATGTTTGAAGGAATTTTAGGGGCTTCAGAGATGGAACGAGTTCATTCTTTGGGGCAGAGGTCCTGTAATGTATAGGACAGAAGTGATCTAAAGAGCTTGTTAAGTCTAGGGCATTTCAAATGTCATCTAGTATTGAGATTCTCAGTGCTGCATTTGAACAAAATTCCTTAGTAATGCTAACATAGGGATGTGTAGGAAACACTTCAGTAAACATCTTGGTAAACTTCTTCAGTAAGCATCTTGGTGTGTTGCATGTTGGGAATAGTTCTAGTTGATCTTTGTGGTCGTGTTTTCCCACATACACAAGCAAATATGAAAGAGAACTTTTTCAAGCATGTGGTAGGCTCTTCCAGTTAATAATAAATATGTTCAGCTATACTTGTGAGGCTAACAGATTCTATGAATGTGTATGTGATTTCTCCCACAAAATGAATATGCTTGGATGAAGCAGGAGTCCAACTGAGATATAGCCATGCATGTAGGCTAGAGGTTGAGCTCAGTCGATAAGGAAGCATTCAGTACCTACGACTTGCCTTTCAGAGTCTACCCCGAGATGAGAAAACATCTCAGAGCACTCACTGCTCTAACCAATTGCAGCAGAACTTCACACAAGACTCCTCCCCCCCCCCCTTCTTGCATGCTTTCTTCAGTTAGCTTCTAGGTGGCCACCAAACCATAACCATCCTTCTACTCTCCTGGTGGCTCCTTCTTGGTCATCTCTGCTGTTCTGACTTCTCTTTCAGGGCAGGACCATCTTCTCACTCCTATCCACATTCTCTCATCGTGATTTCAACAGTCTCAGCATAAACTTCTAGCACCCGAATGATGTAGATTCTCCACCGGAGCATCTCTCCTAAAGCCCAAGCTCCTACATGCCCTACTTGCTTGACTCCTCTCCAATATCTATTGGTCTTCACAGACTCAACATATTCTCAAGTAAGCCCACATTCACCCCCCAAATCTTGCCCCAGCAGTTTTCCTATCTCAGTTATTGACAAGTCAATTCCTGTGTTTGCTTAGGTCAAAAACCCTCATATTACCCGACTCATCATTTCCTCTCTCTTCCATAAAAAAAATCCCCACTGGCCCTTTCTTCATAATGAACACAGAGCAGATGCCCTGTGCCCAGCCCCACTGCTGCCAGGCAGTGTGAGATTTATGCACCTCTTTCTGTGACTGTAGGAGCATTCTTCTTTAGCTCCCTCTGTGCCAATTGGCTGTCCAGCTCAGTCTGCTCTCTCCATAATACCTGTAGTGACCTTCCAAGGCCTAAATTAAATGCCATCATCCATGTGCTCAAGTCCCTTAAAAGCATTTATCTGACTTGAAGTAGATTAAAAACTTTCCCTGCCAGGGACTGAATCCCAGATCTGGCCCTATGATATCTTACTAGGACCATGCTCTGCAGTCCGGTCACACTGGCTTTCATGGTAGTCCTTGAACACAGCGTTCTCTTGCTTTAGAGTCCTTGCAATTGCACTGCTTCCTCCTTCTAGAATGACTTTCACTTCATCTCATGTCCATATGCTATTCCCATTCACTACATTTGCTTTTTTAAGTGTTTTGTTTTGCTGCTGGGCGTGTGTGTGAGTGTGTGTGTTCTTAGCAAGGAATGTAATCAATATAAGGAAAGTTCTTGTTGTTGTCTCATCTTTTTCTTATTTTATGTCACAGTGGCCTAGAATAACTCTTGGCATAGTAACACTGCATAAATACGTTCACTGAAAGGATAAAACTGTAAGGTCACATGGTGCCAGGCATAATTGAAGACAGTAATTTCCTGTGTTAATTTCATTTCTACCCAAAGAGATATAACTTTCTAGTAATGCTCTTTAACTGCTGATAAAATCTAGCATCATTTTGTACTAAGGAATATACTCGCCTTTGCACCTAGATGAATAAGGAGGAAGTTGAACACTTTTGCCTTGAACCATAGTCTAAATAGAAAGAAGGTCTCACTTGAATGCTTGTAGCAGGTAAAAGTTTAAGTTCCATCCTTTAAAAGACCAAGCATGGAATCACTCCTGTGCTCCAGGGGCATTGTCTACGTGTCCCGCTAGGCACTGTAGAGAAGGTTGGCGATTATGATGAGTATCTTGGAATCTTAGGTGCAATAAAAAGAAGATTGAAGCACCTGGGAAAACATCTGGCTATTCTTCCTCTTTTCCATCTTTTTATACATTTTTGGCTTCACAATGCTATCAAATTATAGGCACTCATCAAGTCTTTTCTGCCATAATCGTCAGTCAATCCTATTACCATATGCCCATATCTGAACAAGACCTAGCTGCATACAGCAATTCCTCAGTAAATCTTTGAATAACCAATGAATGATCTAGAGTTTAATAAGATCATAGATTCTTTACAAATTGGAGAGGCTTGGTGTAGTATTAATGCGGGTTAGAAGTAATAAAAGTATTAATTAACCATATAAGAAAGTGATTTTGCTCAAAAAAAAATAAGGAAGATCTCATATTTTTATCCATTTGGGACCTAAAAAGGAGACAGCGTCTCTTCTACGTGCCCACCATTACAGCAGCCTGAGGGGTAGACGGGTAGCCTTCACAGGGGGTTTAGAACCAACAGGAAGACCTGCCTGAGGGCTGAGTACCAGCTCCAAGCAGCTGCACAACTTCGACAAAGGTGGATTTCCTAACCCCACATTTCTGACCTGCACAGTATAGCCAAATGAGAGGGGGGCTAGAAAAATGTCTGGAGCAATAAAACCAAAAGTTTAAGGAGCTGAAGACCTGATCTTAATACGTTTCCATTCACATCTTATGAAAAAGTTACTAAGAATTCCTCAGAAAAAAAAAAAAAAAAAGGAATGCCTTTACCATTTTTCCTAGTCTTCTTCAATTGACAAATTTTTGGAAGTAAATGTTGGATATTAATTAAAGATCTTATCAATTAACTTATTACTTTAGAAATGAGTTCTTGCTTAATCCCAGGTTGGTCTGGGATCCTTAGATTCAAGCAACTCTCTGGTCAATAGTATAACTCTTTCCCCCATGTTGGTAAATGGACCCCAAATCCCTGTGGAGCATGAATCGAGTCCAGCTGTAACTAGCTTGACATATATCCATGTGGCATTACTGTCTAACTTAATGCATTGGTGTCCTGCCCGAGCCTTGCAGATCCAAGAAGAGCAAATCATTCCAGCTCCCTAACTTTCTTCTACACAAAATGCAGGAAGTTGTTTCCCGGTTTCATCCTAAAGATGCTGCCTCCTAGCTGGGTGGTGGTGGCACACGCCTTTAATCCCAGCACTTGGGAGGCAGAGGCAGGAAGATTTTTGAGTTGTCTCAAAAAACCAAAAAAATAAAACCAACCAACCAAACAAACAAACAAACAAAAAGATGCTGCCTCCTTTGCAGATTTTTACCACAGCCTTTGTTAACTGCTTCTGTATCCTTCATCATTTTCCTATTTCAGAAATAGACAAGCAAAAAACACCATTGGAAATCCAAGTGTACTGGCTGGTTTTGGGTGTCAGCTTGATACAGGCTGGAGTTATCACAGAGAAAGGAGCTTCAGTTGGGAAATTGCCTCCATGAGATCCAGCTGTAAGGCATTTTCTCAATTAGTGATCAAGCGGGGAAGGCCCAATGTGGGTGGTATCATCCATAGGCTGGTAGTCTTGGGTTCTATATGAAAGCAGACTGAGCAAGCCAGGGGAAGCAAGCTAGTAAGGAACATCCCTCCATGGCCTCTGCATCAGCTCCTGCTTCCTGACCTGCTTGAGTTCTAGTCCTGACTTCCTTTGGTGATGAAGAGCAGTGTGGAATTGTAAGCTGAATACACCTCCCCCCCAAAATACCAAATGGAGATACTGGAAAAGAAATCACTAACAGGATTTCAACACTATTCTGTTGAACAGTTCTGCTCAATAGAGCTGCAGTTAGGACAGAAGGCTTGGAAACTACAACGCAATTACATTCTTAAAAATAATGAAATAAAATAATATAGAATCAAACCTAACATCAGATTTAGATAAAACAGATAGACAGAAGGAAAAGAGTCCAAAAGAATGCACACAAAACAGATCCAGTTGCTCATTCTCCCAGGCATCCCATAAAACACTAAACTGGAAGCCACAATGTGTATGCAGAGGATCTGGTGCAGATCCATACAGGCCGTGTGCATTCTGCAAGTCTCTATGAGTTCATATGAGCCTTGTTCATGTTGAGGCAGAGGGTCTTGAACTCTTGGTGTCCTCCATCCTCTCTGGATCTCACACTCTTTCTGCCTCCCTCTTCCATGGGCTTCCCTGAGCCCTGAGGGGAGGGATTGGATTAAGAGCTGAGTGTTCCAGCGTCTCTTACTATCTGTGTAATGTCTGGCTGGGGGATCTCTGCATTTGCTCTCATCCGCTGCAGGAGGAAGCTTCTCTGATGATGGCTGAGCAAAACACTGGCCAGATTTACTGTATTTTAAGTAAACATTAACAAAGAAAGAACAACGAAATGCTAACAGCCCATCGAACTGTGAATCAACAATGCCAGTAAGCCTAGCAACTTAGAGGCATGCACTCTTCTGGAAATCATCATTGAATGGTTATGCTGAAATTCTTTTTAAAAATCAGGAAAAGAAAATTCTCCTCATTACCTGACTGATGTCGCTCATCCATGCAGCCTTCTCCTGGCGCGAAGGTGCTAACAAGACCACAGTGAAAGAGGCAGCATCAGGAGGCTCCACTACGATTTTAAAATCCAGATCTCTAAACATGTGGCCAGAACCTTTGGCTTCAGTACACAAAAACCAAACGATTACATGTGAGTGCAAGAGACATGATCAATGGCTCTCCCTCCCATCTAGCCTTATACTTCAGGACTCACATACATTTGATTCCAGCCTCTCATTTCAGCAATGTGCTTCCAGAACATGTGAAAAGAAGCCCCCGTCCCACCCATAAACTGGTAAAGAAGCTGAGGGCAGAGGGCACCTCAAAACTAGCCTTCCCACTCTGCATTTATTTTCATTTCTATCATATATAGAAATCCCGATTTAACTCAAGCCCCTTCCTTCCTTGCCTGCCTATGAAAAGGTACTATCTGGAGGCAAACTCCACAGAGCCTTAGTTCTCAGCGATGGTTTGTTTATCAAGGCTCACGGGTTAAACGGATAAACAGCTCTGGTGAATTCGCCCTGGCATCTCTTCTGCCTCCATAGACAGCCCCTCTTAGCTCTATAAGATGAAGATCTACAGAAGTTTACTATTTTATTCTAGCTGTTCCAAGAGAAAGGATGTCACTTACGGTCATCGTCACTTGCATCGGGCTCCTCAATCAACGTACACTGAATGAGGGAGAGAACCCCACCTGTCTGGAATCAAATAAATTAGAGATTAAGAGGTTGGTGGTCTTGTGCAGTTTGGGAATTCTGCCTTGTAAACCTGACATTCAGGTTGCCACAGAGTTGGCAGTTCCTGCGTCATATATAATTTTTCACAGAGTTCAAAACTAAACAGAACAAATAAATTAAAACAGTTAACTTTAATTAAATTCTTCCCACTCTCCCACTCTTGCCCCCATTGTTGATAAAATTTATTATACCCATTTATGAAAGACTAAATGGTACCACAGTGACTTCAGAGAGTAACCACAGCCAAGCTCACGACGGAACTGGCCAGCCAGGAAGTGTCTTAGAAAGTAGAGGCCATTGTCATGGGGTAAATGATATTTTAAAAATTGGTTTTATACTTTATGTATCATGTGCATGTGTGTGCTCGTGCATGTGTGTGTGTGTCAGATAGGAAACATTTTGAGTTCCCTGTGTCACATCCTTTCTATCCTGACTACTCAGACATGTGATTTTGGTGTGAAAGAAATGAGTGGTTGTGTGCACATAAAATGTTATCAATAAGAACAGGTACGAAGCTTTAAGCTTACTGCTCCTGATGCACAGTAAGATAAAATAGCAGTTGCCAAATATTTTACCAGTACTCTACAGTGGCCCAGTAGTTGTCAAGTGATAGTAATTTTGCCTAGATTTTGATTTTAATAATACTTCTTTATGATAAAGCACGCTTAAAATAAATTTCTATTGCTTTAAATCCAAATGAGGACAAAATAATAGCCAGAGCTCTTAGGTGCACAGCAGCTCTCCCTGTTTGGTCTTAGCAAGCCGATTCCTGACAGTAACAGGCACTGGGATGTCAGAAGCAAGTTAACCCCAATGCCTTTTCAGTGCTGAGAAGACAAGTGAAATTGCCACAGAAGGCTCATACCTTGAGCAAGTGCAGCTTTCCTCCTGAACTTCGTGTACAAATCAGAAAGTGCTTTGTGAATAAGAAGCACTGCCTCTCCCCTTCCTTTTTCAGGGACAGCGAGCCCAGGCGGACTTTACTGAGTTTCCCCCTCTCGACAGAAGGCACTTGGATAAGAGAACCTGGTGATTACAGAAGTGAAGAACAGTGAGCAATTAAAGTTCTGCTGAGGACCATGCCCTTGGCACAAACACAAGGATCTGTTTCCCAAAATATCAAGGACACATTTGCTGTGCTATTGGAGCAAACGAATCTCCTCTATTCTAGCTGAGGAAACAACAACGTGTTGTATTTTAAGGGACAAACGGTTTCTAGCATTGCTATGAAATGATTTTAACTTGACTCTTCATCTGTAAAATGGAACATAAGTTTGAAAAAAATATGTCAGATCAAATTTGAAGCATTGATGGCATCTATGATCTGATTGGGTACATTTATAAACTGTATAATTATAGATACTATGATAGTTTGATTAAAGTAAGTAGAATTTATCCTTCCTGAAGCAAACAAAATAAAAAGTATATTAATAGTTTCTATTACATGTTAAAAATAGATGGTGTAATACATGTATACTATAAAGGTTCATAAATTATATAATTCAATGCAATTTAATTTAGGACTATCTTAAAGGAAAGTTATTTAAAACTGTATTTAAATTAGGTGTGAAGCAATGTACCCCATTCTGTACAACTAATATATGCTAATAAAAGAGAAAGGTAAAAGTGCATGGTAAGATATATTTGTGGCCGGGCCTGGTGGCGCAGGCCTTTAATCCCAGCAC
>NC_034600.1:23145321-23156362 GCF_900095145.1 Mus pahari
AAACCCAATTGGAGGGCAAACCACATCGAGAGCAGAGCTGCAGTCTATTTAGTGTGAGAGATGTCCAGAGTTCCACGATAGTCATATAATTGGAGAATGCCTCTATCTACTTGTAGGCTATACACTAATAGAAACATCTGCACCTGAAAAAAAATTCCAGCCTATTAAAAATCAACCACAAAGTACCAAGATTATTGCAAACACCTTTGTTCTAACTTCTGAAATCACTGCAGCCAGTCATATCTGGTTATTCCACCCCTGTGCAGCCCTACACAGGCTCTGATAAGCCCACAAGAACCACAAAGTATGTAGTCAATCCTTAAATATTATTAGCAGTATCACACACAGAAACAACCTTGCTTTTCCTTCATGTTTTCTGAGTTTCTTAGTTTTTTTTAAAGCGAGCACAGATTAGTTCTATAAGTGAAAAAAAAAACTTTTTAATGTAAAATATATATACCTAAGACAATAAAACTATGTGAGTCACAAAACCCACAAGATTAACATTAACATATAAATGTTCCACATCGTATCTTCCCATTAGCAGAGCTGGTAAGGCATACAGGACCCAAGGCTCCATGTCCTGATCTCACATCATCTATTTAGGTGAGTGATTAAGTGGGATGCATGACAGACAGAAAGTAGGCAGCGATGCTGGGCTTAAAGAATAGCAAGGAAGCAGTCCTGGGGGAGGGAGTGGGAGTGGGAGGGGAAGACTCCAGGAAGCCTTGGACAAGAGGAGAGAGACTGGAGGGGGCCAGGTGGGTGGGAGCAAGCTGACAGACAGCTCATGTGGCAAAGATTTAAACTGGAGAAGGAGAAGAGGTGTGGAGACCGCAGAAGGCAGGAAGGTTAGAAAGCCTGTGAGCAAGTAATTGCAGCAAAGGGTTGGAGCTCATGGGACTTGGGAGACGGAGTTACAAACGGGGAAACTGAAGCTTGAGTTTAAGTGACTCTCGTAAGGCCACACATAGGTTCGGGGCATAGTCAGACAATGCAGTAGATTTAACAACATAAAAACTGGAACTTGCAAGCGATGAGAGGGACTAAGACAGGGATGGTGTCACCTACACCCCAGGCTGTCCAGCTCATGAGGTCAGGTTAGTCAGGGCTGAATGGAAAGGGACAGCAGTGTCTTGGTGGACAAATGGGGGTCACAAGTCCAGTTTCAAAAAAGCTGCAACCAAGTCAGTGAAAACTCTATAATAATGTGTTCACTGGCACATTTAAAAGCAATCTAAGTAATTTTCTAAGTCAGAAATTACAAAATTTATGGTTAGCACATCTATTAGCAATTATTGTGAATTTCAGCTTTAAGGTTTAAAAGGAAGTTTCCTTGGCAACCATACACTAATATGCTAACCTCTTAACTGTTCGCCCGCTGAACAGGAGACTATCCACATTAGATGAGGATGGAAATATATTCACTAAACCGGAAGCGAGCAAGCTCAAGACTCTTGGTCTATAAAATATTGTGTGGACATGTGACTTTCAGAAAAGATCCCTCTCTGGTTAATGAAGATTAGACAAATAATTGGTTTTACAGAAATGATCACCACACCCTCTCTCTTAGGCCACTACTGTTCCTCAGTCCTTAGTATCCCAAATCTTGGGTATCTAATGACTGAGGTCAACTGTGGAAGACTTCCTCTTACCTTTCCACCGTTAATGCCCACAGAGTGGCCTCTAAGACTGGCTAATGCTTCTGTTCTAAATTCTGCTCACCAGTGAATGTACGAATAACATCTTTTAGGCCTTGAGCTTGGTATCTGAGATGGTAAAGCCCTCATGCTCTCTGCTGTACATCCTTACTCTAGGGAGACCGTACTGAGGACCTGAGGGTTATTTTTCTTGCAAATCATATAAAGTTGAAAGCCGATGTATACAGATGCAAACACCAATATACTGAAATAAACCTTATCTCACATCAGAGTAGTCAATAAAAATACTAGAACACTATTAGAGATACATTGTAGTCAGTTTAGTGGAAAATAAAATAAAAAAACCCTTGTAGTTTAATGAATAATACTTTAAAAAATGTGTTTTGTGGGTGTTAAAGCCTGTTAAGAATATTTAGTAAAAGTGCTAATAGGAGAAATTAAAGGAAAACAGTGCAAACTTTCCAATTATAATCCATTACTTTCTAACTTAAGATGAAGTTCTAATGTTTAGAAACAACCTTTATTGAACAACTCCTAAATAGATTAACCAGATCAAACCCACAGCAAGGCTGCTGTGACGCCACTGATTACACAGACCTTGCCACAATAGCGGCGTCCAGGGTTGTCATGGCTGATGCTGCCTTAGCTATGTGACATATAACAGCGTGAGTAACATTCAAGGGAGAAACGGGGTATGGGGTTTTACTTCTAGTGGTGTAATGAAAATGTGACTTGTTCAATGCATGTGACCCTCAAACACGTCTCATTACTTGTGTGTATGGGTGTGTATGTGTGTGTGGGTCGGGGGTTCAGACTCAAAGAAAGTTTTATAAATACATTGAGTGCTTGTGGGTAGTAATACTGCTCAATGAAAAGTACCTTCAGAAATCGTATGCCAGTTACAGGAATGTCTCCATCCATTATTAGATCTATAGCACATGACAATTATGAGACACTTTTAGAGAAGCCCAAATACAAGAAAAATATCAAATAAATAGCTTACAATCACAACTTCAACCAATAAGCTATTCCGTCTACCTGAATGCCCCCTTTCCCAGTGACCTCAATACTAGACAAGGCGAGGCACAGAGAAGTCTGGAATGCTGCCTTTCAGACCTTGCAGTTCCTGGGAGAGGGAAGCATGCAGATACCCCACACAAAAGGACAGAACCGCTGCTCCATGAGCAACGTGCCTTGGAAACAGAGAAGAGAGTCAACTCAGGACTTGTTATCTGATCTGAGCCTGCTAGACCAAGCAGACCTTTCACAGGCACAAAAGAGATGGGGTAGAGCCTTCCCACTCCCAGGTAGAGGGTGGCATCGTTGAAGGCACAGGCAGGCAATGTACTGTGAGGCAGAACGTTGGCCATCATAGGGACACAGTCTGCACAGGGCAATGAGACAGAAATCGTAAAGGCCTAGTGATGTCAATATTGTATTCAATCTGCTATTACTTAAAAAGAGTTAGAAAGTATTGTCAAAAATGGGAAAGGAATGATTTCTAAAATATGTTTCCCAACTTTAGCACATTTGTGGTATCTCTACTCAAAAAAACAAAACAAAACAAAACAAAAACAAACAAACAAACAAACAAACAAAACAAAAAGAAAACCCCAGAAAACAGAATGATGTGTGCTAAACTTTTTAACTATTCTAAGCAAATAATAATAATAGTGTGGACTGCATAATATCTTATTTGATGAGGTAAAACATATTTTAAGCAGCATATTATGGAAGGAAACAGTAATAGCTTCAAATAATGTTGGCACACCATGGCCAGAAGCAGCACTAATGATTAATTCAAGTTCCAAATTTATGTTTCAATCCATGCTAATTTCAAAGCTATAAAGATAAGCAGCAGACCATATTGATTGTTCAGATGCAGCACACAGAGCATGCTCTCCTCCCCAAGACACCTAAGGACTTGGAAGCATCTTGGGGGTGTGCTTAATTTCTTGCACTTTCAAATAAGAGCTGAGGAGGGATGTGGTCATCAGGTTGTTCCTTCTCCAAAGCTCGTGACACAGCTTCGTCTCTTCTAAAGCTTAATTAATCAGGTGTTGCCCCTCACAACACACAGAGAACAGCTACACTATCTCCACGGCCTAGCAGGAACCACTGAGTTTGGTAACTGGAGTTATCGATGGGATCATCGCATAGCACGTGACATCACGTGACACTGACTCGGCAGTGCGGATGAGAAAAGGGAATGAGAGTCCACTGTTTTCACTTCGGACATTGTCCCTGCTCTTATGTGCGCGAGTTTTGAGGAGTGCCACTTTCTCCTGAGCCTTTGCCTGGATATCATCATCACCTCGCGCTGCCCTTCCAATTGGCCAGACCGACCCATCCTCCTTGGAGCTGTAGAGAATGTCCGGTCCACTGAGGGGGTGAGTCCAACCAGAGCGTGATTTACTGTGGCACCCGTGATTTACTATTATTGTGTTGCTGTTTTTCATGGTCCCTGAAAAGAAATAGCACAGAGGTGGGCCTCAACCACAGCTTTGGTCAAGGCCTTGGGAGTGTCCTGAATGAACTGCACCAAGCACACAGGCCTACTCCAGAGCATGTCCCTGGATCTGCCAGAGATACTGTGACAGACACACAGAGCTCCTAAGTAGAGGGTCAGATCAGCCGGTCTTACCTTGTCGGATAAAAGTTTGGCTGGTGTCCAGCAAAATGTCACAGCCCTCCACGATCATCCTCTCAATGGCGAGGTTTTTCCGTATGTTCTCGGTGTCGCTGACTTCATCATGCATTACTCTGTCAGACACAATGGAGGCAGGAGAGAGGAGGAGACAGTAGTTACTGCCCTAACAGATGGGGAAGGAGAGCCACAGTGCGATAAGTCTGACCTCCAGGCCTCAGCCAGTCACAGCCCAAAGCAAAGTCACACTGTGTGAGCTCATTTCGAAAAGTAAGCAGACCAGCCATCAGTGAGTGACAAAGATTGCTTTGGATGCAAAAGGAAAGAGCCCAGCATTCTACAGATGGCTTCCTTCCTCAGCATTGAAGGGTTACTCCTTGAGGACACGCACTAAGACTGCTACACTACTGTCCCATTTCATCTGAATAGTATTGATGACAACCTGCCTGCTCTCCAGCTTCTTGCCAAATCTGAATGCAAAATGCAGCAGAAAGTTATTTTTCTATTTCGATGAAAACAAGACAGAGAACATTTGCAAACTTAACCACAATATTCCCGATTTCAACTATATAAATTCACATGCTATGAGAACTTTCCAAAGACATTTCTCTTGGCTAAAATGAATGTGCGTGGTAATTCAGCACCATCTCTTTCACTCTACGATTAAGCAAAAAAAACGTTGGCTCTATCATTTGCTTCCTCTCCCTTGAAACCCGCATAACCCTGGCTTCCACAGGAGGCTGCCATGCTGTCTCTTCCCCAACTCTGAACCCTTTCCTCAAGTTCTCTGCATACCTGGACAGTTCCTCCAGCTTGGACTTAGCGAACTCCAGACTTTTCCTCTCCACGTGTTCATGGGGGGTGTGAGCCAGGAGTTCATGGAGCGTGATGATATACCTGGGAATCTAAACACATTCACAGGTGAGCGTGAACAGGAGGTCCAGGTGGGTGACAGGGGCCTCTCTACAGGGCAGTCATTCTCAGGTAGCTTCATCTCGACCCTTAGGACTCTGATGGTTTGACCGCTTTTTAAAGGAATCCGTAAGCACGAGCTATGCTTCAAACCTTATACACCAAGAAAGTCTAAACCAAAAATGCAAGAAAAGTTGGTCATGAAGGAGGAAGCCTAGTATAAAGGAGCCATTGTTTAAGCTTGTACACAACCATGCATGTCTGAATCAAGGTTTCTGCAGACAGAGTCAGAGAAACAAACATGGCTGCCACAGACCCACTTGAATCTATTTTGAAAGGCATGCTGCCTGTTTGTATGCTTATTGAAAACTTGACAATCCCGACAATGTTCTCTTTAACAATGGGAATCAGGTAGGATATTCTGATCCTGTTTTGTCAGATTTCACCCTCTAGCAGTGAACGTGTTAGATAACTAGGCTGTTTGTTTGTACTTACATTAGAAACAGTTTCTGTAAATGGCAAAACCTCACCAGCTGTATGAGACATCTAGTAAGCCAGAGAAGAGGTTTAACTCAAGTTACAGGGACTCAACAAACCTTTCCCTCTTTTGTGCTCACAAAACAGCCTCTTGGAAAGCAGGGGGTTAGGTTTAAGAAGAGTGTGTGTGAACAGCCACACCCATCACACCCTTTTCTGTGGACCCAGGAGAGCTCTGAGCTTGGTGGACAAGTCCACTCATCTAGCTAATCAAGGTCTTCACGTGGGAAGTAAGGAAATAAACTAAAATGAGGTCCAGTAACTTATCTAAGGTAGTCCTCCCAGGAAGTGGCAGAACTAGTTTAGATCTCCACTGGAAACTAGGGTCCTTGGTTTTAATTTACACTTGAAATAACCTCTAAGAATGGGACAGAAAAGCAGCTTTCCAGAGTTCTGTGTGCAGGCCTTTGCTCATCACTTGTGTGACCATCAAGAGGCCATTTTCTGTTCACTCATGAGTGCATCCCTTTTTGCATTCACACAGACATCAGTCGCTGTTAGCACAGGCATTGACTGCAGCTCAATGGTCAAATCTGTGTCGTAGGATACACAGGAAGATCCCTTGGTCAGAGAAGGGTTGAAAATTCGAGACTTCTCACTGAAGGATGGACAAAGGAAAATTTCTGCCTCTGTTCTATAAACGTCTCACCAAAGCATCCTTTAAGACTTGGAAAAGACTCCTAGGATCTAGGTGCTTATGAAAAACCCTTTTGTTGGCACAAATCCGCCATGGTTAAAACTATGCTAAAAGTCCTTCCACAGAAAATCAAACAATCAACAGCTAATATGCCCAAATTTTTCCTAACAAGAGTCAGGAGTGGGAGGGCCTCACTACTTACTATGCACTGAAACCCCACAAAACTATGTTTAGTAGATAGCCTCATGCTCCTCCTCCATCCGTTAGAACTATTTTAAAGAGTTCTCTGGCTAAGGTTCAAATGAATGGAGCTGAATTCAGTAACTGGCCCCTTCTCCTTGCTGCTACAAGAACAAATAAATGCTAGCTCTTGCTGAAAGGAGGCAAAGGAGGATCTGCCGAGAAGTGACTCTGCAAAGAACGTGTCTGTGGTGTCAAGAGCTTGCTGCAGAGTTTCCAAAAAGCACCTAACCATCACAGCAGCTATTGAAATGAATCATATTTCTACTTTCAATAAAGGACTGAATCCTTGTCACTTTGTAGACTTTAATTAGCTTGCTCTCCTGTTTTAGTTAATAGCTGGATGGAACAGCGAGTGACGACTTCTTGGAGTGCATCTCATAGCATCGTTCTTGGAGCAGATGTTATGACTGGCTTACCTATGGACTTTCAACACATCCACGTTCAAGTAAGCAGAGATGAGCATCAGAAGATGGCTCAAACAGTACTAACCACTGTGTTTGCTAAATTAAAAAAAAATAATGACTTTTATTTCTATAACAAATTGTTTGGTAACAACGGGACTTACTAGGTCTGACTAGTGTCATCCCAATTCTATAATCTCTCCTTGTTTTGATAGTTCAAGCAAAAAAAAAAAAAAAAAAAAAAAAAAAAGTCAGGGATGGAGTCCAGAAGCAGAGCTTTTGCTTGGTATGTGTGAGGTCTTGGGACAAGTTCCCAATACAAAAGGGGGGCATAATAGCGTCATTCGGTCACCTTCTCTCTCCCATCATAAAAAGCTACAGGCTAAAAGCTCACAACTCTAATCCACTCTGCTCCTCCCTCTGCCCAGCACCAATCTGCCTCCACATTCAAACCCATGAAAAAGTTTGGGCCAGAGGTCCTCTTGAAGTGTAAAGGAAGGTCACATCTTCCACTGTTGCCAGGGCATGGGGGTGTGTCTAGTACAACCAAGGAACAGGGTCAAGGCATGAAAGGACTACTGCAGTTTAGTGTATGCAAGGAAAGAAACTACATCCCAGATCCTCGCAGGGAGCAAATACCATCATGGCTACCTCACCCAGTAGACAAGAAATACTAGGACTGGACATGCCGAGTAAAAATAAAAACTTTTAAGTTTCTGGAAAGAATATTTCTAATTGTTTCAGATGGTTTCTCCTTGGTGAGACCCCAAGAGAAAAAAACTCAAGGACGGACTCCAAGAAAATCATAGCCCATGGGCAGCAATTTCTAATAATTTCTCTTGGATTATTCAATTTTTTCCCCATCTGTTCATCTCTTGAAATTGGAGTAATTCTGGCTGAATTCTACAAGTTTCAAGATACTTCCAGAAAAAATGGGCCTCGAGAGCACCGGCTTTGGTCCACCTCACCATGGAAGATTCTCAATATTTGATTTCTCAACAAAATTTTAGGGTTTAGAGCTACCACAGTCTGGGGCTGAGGATGAACTTCTAGATAACCCTAGAATCCTTACAACATGACATGCTTGCCCAACCTGAGCTGTCTACTTGTGTCAGAGACCTGAAGTACTTGGGGATCACCAGAGCTCAGCTGCCCCTGAGCACTGTGACTGTTTCAGTGAGAGAAGGCTAAGCAAGACAACAGGTCTCACCAAGACTCTAGACTCCAAGCTCTTCTCGGACATGCTAGGAATGCTGCCCAGTGAATCAAATGCTTAGTCATGGTTACTGGGCTTAAACTTTGCAGGATGAAGGAAGGGGAGGGTGGTGGAAGGGCACGCCAAGGCTCTGCATTCCACTGTAATGGGGAGCCCTGTCCATAGCTCAGGTAAAGTTCTGCCACTTGAAACCCTGAGAGGAACATGCCTTGGGGAATTTTAAAGCATATAGAAGAAACTTTGAGTATCAGGAGCTTCATGTGCCTTTAACTTTGTGTCCACCTAACCTGGATGCGGTTCAGTACTGAATCCTAACCTAGAGGTCACACCTGAAAATGCAAATAGCTCGACAGAAGAGCAATGTATACATGAAGCACCTTACTGTCACTAAAACCTGAAATCCCATATCTTCTTGGGAAATATTTCCACAGAGAGGGAAAGAATTCAAGCAAAATAGTTCAACATCTCATATATGTGTGTGTGTGTGTGTGTGTGTGTGTGTGTATTATTAAGTTTCACTACACTTAAATGTTTTCAAATGCATCATTTTCATATTTTAAACCATTTAATATATATTATCATATATATGTACCTTATTTGCATATATACATAAATATAAACTATTACAAAGTTTCAACACATAAGTGCTCTCAAATGCAGCCTTTTGGTTTTTAAAATTCTTACTGAACTACCACCACCACTTCCAAGGTTCCAAACAGTACTGACAAACCTTAAGACAAACACTTATGGACCACAGAAAATGTTTTTCCTCTCTGAGGTTCCAAAATGGTTCCCCAGGGTCAAGGCTACCTGCCCAGAGGACAAAGTGCTCCACAGTAACTATAACACACATGATCAGGAGAATCACTTTAACACATGACAATTTGGAGGCCTCCCCCAAAGCCCCATAAATTCCACAACAGGAACATTCAATGCCTTTCCAAGAGAACAGAATCCAGTTTCCAGAAGAGCAAGCAACCCCATGGCCTCTGTGGGACTTCCTCACCATAGGGCACTTCAAGAAAGAGCCCTAAAGGCAGGAAAGAGCACACATGTGCTTCATTCTGTGGGCCTCCAGAGTCCCCAAGAGAGAACATCAGGGTACAGCCTGCCTTAAGAAGGGCCACATGACCAGGCTCCCACAACATCCAGGTCTAGCCAGAGCCTTCTGGCTCTGGGGTCTCCACAGCCTGTGGGATTAAGAAGGCCTTGTTTTGTTCTCCAAAGCTCCAGCCAAAAGAAACTCAACAGTAATCCTGCTGCAGCCAGAGAGGAAGGGTTGAAAAGAGAGCAACTTCCTAGCAGCCACTCCAGTCCCCCAAGAATCTTTTGCATAACCAGCATAAACTAGTGTATCTGCACAGAATCCTATTTCTGTGAGCCTAATAATATTTTTAAACAGGCTGGAGGTGGAGACTCCATGAAAGAGGTCTGTGTGGAATCATTCTATAAAGAGAATTTGCTGCTTAAAAAAAAAATCATTCCTGAATTATTTGCCTCAAAAGATCCCTGCTTTCTGGACTGGAGAAGTAGCTTGCCTAGGATGCCCAGAGCACTGGGTTCAATCTCCAGCACTAGGAAAAGACCCAAACTGCCAACATATCCAGGTGCTTATATACACAGGACAAATAACTGATGGCACACTGATGGCAGCACTGGGCTATATCCAAGGACTTAGAAGATGCATGCCAAGTGATTTACCTGAAACATCGGGTAGGTCAAGAACGTCTCCAGCATCCTCCCCTCACAGACAGGGTTGGCTTCATACTGCTTTAAGAGCTTGTCAAAATCTCGGTTTTGCTTACAGTTGGCAAGTACTTGGAGGCTGTACTGGTGATTACGTACAAATTCTTGATAAATGTTCAGCATGGGCAGCAAAATGTCGAATAGATCAGCTGGAAAAGAGAAGGAAGCATGGCTATTCCCCTCGTGCTTGGTGAGTTACCGTAAAAAGTACCTCCCAATATGATATGGCTCAGGGCTTTAGTTGTCCTGCCTAGAGGACAACTTGGGTAGCATTTGCTTTGCAAAATAATGTGACTTCAGCCACACACTACCTGTAACAGACCAAAGAAAAGCATCGCCAGGTAACTACTGGGATGTGGCCTAGTACAGCAAGACGGATTCCCAGTGTCTGAGTGTCAACAGTGGAGTTTACATAGTCAAGGCTGAATAACACATAGAATACTCTTCTGGTCAACAAGAACCTACATCCTTAAAGAGTGACTTACCTAAAACCAAAGTAGGCCAGTTTGCCAGCCTTGCCTTAAGTCCTTGATGGAATATTTCATGAAGGAACATGATTGTTTCGCTATAAAAAAAATTAGAAAAACAATACCATTTAGTAACATAAGGTATCTACTCTTTGAAGAGCCCAACATATGCTCATACATGACATACTGGCTTCATAGGCCCACCAAAGTATGTACTTCATAATGCATGGACTTCTGCAGCAATTTCTCTTTTAGCCTCAGAAAACCAAAGGAAACAAAGATGAACCCCAAAGTCAGATGGTTAGGAAGCTCCGTACTGGCTTCTGGATCACATTTGTGGTCTGACAAATTCTAAGGAAGGATTCCTCTCTTAAGAGAGGGCCTGCTGTTGGCCACACTGGAACCTAGCAAACTGATACAGTTACCTTCCTATTTCAGTTCCTGAGTTAGAAAACAACTGAAGAAATTCACTTGTTTTACACAAAAAACTCATGAAAAAGAGAGTGAATCATGTTCCAAATAGTTGTCCTTAGTCCTTGAACAAGAATTGTGGAAGTTTTTCTTAGAATAACCA
>NC_034600.1:23157408-23180183 GCF_900095145.1 Mus pahari
TGTAAAACAAGTGAATTTCTTAAAGATCTTATAGACACATTGTTGACATTTTTGTAGAACAAGCATACTAATATGAGTTTAGTTCCTGAATTATTGGTTATTGTATGAAAACCTTCCTCAATTCTTGTTCGGAGCACTAAGTACAACTATCTGCATTCTTGATAAAAAAAAAAAAAAAAAAAAAAAAAAAAGAAAACAACTGAAACAGATGTCGTACATAATTGGGAGCAATACGTTTTCGTAAGTCTAAGCTCTGCTGAAATTCAAGATAATTGGCCTGCCTGGGCTTCATTTCAAAACAAGGGAATCTAAACCGCAGCCAGGACAACAAACGCCATTTATGGCTACCCATTAAAACTGCACCCCTTCACTTGCCCACCTAGGACTAAGGGTGGTAAACAGAGGCTGATCTGCACATAGAGCTATTATCTCAGCTTCCCATCAAGAGGCCTGGCATTCACACTCTGAAGGTAAACAGTGTTCACATGGCCTTGCACCCTCCACATTAAGCAGCTGTGTGGAAGCGACTCATCAGGGCTGCCTAAAACCAAGGGCTACACGCTTGGATGCCCACTATCAGAGGTTGCAGCTCACAGTGTGACCCACACCTCATCCACACATGCTTGGATAACTGTGGTCAAAATGCTAACCGCACTGCCTGAGAGAGACTGCGGAAGAGCAATTTCAAAGTAACACACACACACACACACACACACACATACACACACACACACACACACACTGTTTTGACTTTTGAATCATGTCAGTATATTGCCTACTCAAAAAAAAAAGTAGTTAGAATTTCAGTAAAACACCAATCCAGCCTTCCTGCACTTCTTCTTTCATCTTATTTTTCTCCACAACATTGATCACCAGATAATCTACTACATATTTTCATGTATTCTCTGCCCATTTCTGTTCTCACATCAAGATATAAATGTCATGAAGGCAGGAATTGTTCTGCTTTGTCCCCCAACTGATCCTCAGCAAAAAGGTCACCACAAATACTGCAGAAATAAATTCAACAAGGGCTCTCAGGACATCTTAGTTTGCATGCTTCCTCAAACACTTCTGTGCAAATTGCGCTCAAACACCCATCAATCACTCCTTCAGCTTGGAAGAGAGAGCATCTTCCACACATGCACGCCCCGACACAGTGACAAGAGCGCAAATGTCAAGCAGAGGCACAAACTGAGAAAATGAACCATCAAGATTGTAGAGAAATGCAAATGCAGACTAACAATGCCATTCAAGGATCTCGTCCTTACTCTGAACATGTGACCCGCAAGGATGAATCTGCGAGACCTAATCTTTTCAGACTACCGGAGGGGACACTTTCAAGAAACACTAATGAGTTCTTCCCAAACTATTCATTTATGCAAAGGCAAACCTGTTGAGAAAAATACTGCTGACATCCTCGTGTTTAATGGGGGGCTTCTTGGAGCTGGCTGCCATGCGCAGGGGCCTGAGGAAACCGTTCACCAGGATGTAGAGCTGGTGCACATACTCCGTCTCGGCCTCCACCATCGTGAACACGATCTGGTTTCTCTTCCTCATGCTCTCTGCATGGGGAGAGCAAATGTAATCCTGCACGATGGTCTTCCACTTTCTCCGACACAGCCACCCTCTCATGAAACTCTGAACCTACACAGCGAGGAAGGGGAGGAACAAGAGATGCGAGGTGAGACCGGCTTTCTGAAACCGGAAGCAAGAAGCAAGCATTTACCTCATGAACCATATAAACAAATGGCCACCCTTAGGATGATGCGTTGATGCGTTCTTCGGTACAACGAACAATGGCAAGTTTTCTCCAAATAACAGGAAAAGTGATTTTAAACATTTTATCTTTTTCTGAGGTTCACAAATGTCTTCAACAGCTTAAATGCATCAAGGTTATTTATACAGACACTAGAATATCCTACTACTTAGCTAATAATATTTCAAAACTTAGCTAATATATTTAAATAATAATTGAAGGTTTGCTTTTAATAATAAAGAATCCTATATTTTTCTATTTGTGGTTAAGAGGCAATGTAAAATTTATCATCTTAATACTTTTTTAACTGTAAAAGATTGACCTCAGGATCTTATACATGCTAGGCAAGTGTTCTATAATTGTGCTATATGCCCAGACCCACCTTTTAGAATATAATTTATTTTTGTTTGTTTGTTTGTATGTGAGTGTGTGAATTTATGTATGCAAATCATGTGTGTTCAGGAGCCCACAGAAGCCAAAAGAGGACCTTGCATCCCGTGGAACTGGAGTTACAAATGTTTGTGAGCCAGCATGTGGATGCCGGGAACCAATCCTGGTTCTCTCTGCTCTTCACTACTGAGTCGTCTCTCCAGCCCCATTTTAATGACTTCTGTCTACACTGTTCAGTAGTGTTGGGATACTCCTAGTTTTGATTTTCAACATTTTGCAAGATCTCTATTCTATCCTATTGAAACTCTCTACCTGTTAATGAACAACTCCATAGACACTTCTCTCGGGTTCTGGAAATCACCCATCTACTTCTGCTCCTGTGAATGTAACTACTTTAGAAACATTGTTTACATGGAGTCTTCCAGGATTCACCTTTCCATTACTAATTTCACTTAATGCAGTGTCTTCAAGGTTCACCCGTGTTGAAGCAGGTGCCAGGATTTCTGTGCTTTCGAAGGGTGATACCTCGCTATACATGTATCCTACGCGTCTCTGGTGTGCATATGGTTGCTCCCGTCCTTGGCTGTTATGAATAGTATTGCTATGAGCTTGGCTATGTCAGTATCTTCTCAAAATCCAGATCATGTTGTCATTTCTTCTGAAATACACCCAGAAATGGAATTGCTGAGAAATCTGGTATTGAATTTCATTGAGGTCTATTTAATTTTACAATCAACATCACACTGTTGTCCCAGTTTCTCCATGTCCTTGCCAAAATGTGTCATTTTCTTCTTGGTTTTATTTACAGTAGCTGTTCTAATGAGTGTGAGCTTCTGGCTCATTGTGGTTTTGATTTGTACTTCTCCAGTGATTGGTGACCTTTCCATGTGCTTGCTGACCACTGGTGAAAGATCTTTGAATAGGGGTCTATCCAACTACTTTGCCCATTTTAAACCAGCTAAATTTATTTATTTGTTGACACTAATTTTGTTTTGTTTTGTTTTGTTTATTTAAGCCTAAAGAAATCAGTGTTGAAATCATCTGGTTCAGGCACTCCTGTGAATGAATAATCTGAGGTTTCAGATAAGCTGCAGGGTTGGGAAAGCTGCAAGCAGAGCCAATGTCGCTTTACTGGACATCCTTAGAGTTCCTTAAACTCTTAGCAGCCATGTGGGCAAGACATATACTAGCCATTTGCAATGAACAACTTAAAATAATAATTTAATATAAATTCTCTTCTACAGAAACATCAGCTAGTCCTTAAAATGGATCTGAATTTCCAGGCCATGGTTGGAAAAGTGACAAATCTGGAAAAGTGCACTAGATTGTGTGGTTTTTACCAGTCAACAAACATTTGCTGAGTATGTCCAAGGAATTGTGAAACACCAGAAGCCCTGCTTATTAACCAGTAGGGCAAACTCAAACTCCAATCCTTTGTTTCCTCAAAACGGACCCCCAAATAAGAAGTCCTCTCAAAGTACAAAAATTCCAGGTTAAGTAATTAGGATGTGACAATTCAGAGATAACAGATTCATCAAGGAGGCATATTCCAGAGTCACAGATTCATAAAAGCTTTAATACCCTACCTGACACCCTGAATATAATGTTATCTGTTTAACATTCCTTTTTGTGTCTCTTTCATGCATGTGACATATATCATGCATTTAATTTTGCAACACTTAAGATGCTGCCATATGCCTTGATATTCAGACAGCACAGCATCAGTGTCCATGTGGCTCTTAAGGCTGCTATGCTCGACCAAGAGAAATTAAGTACATTCCACATTTCCATAGAATTGTGTGAAGTTCTATGCATACTATTTTGAGAATTCTAAAGAACATTTTTGTGAATTATAAGCAATTTTGAGTTGTGATCTCTTCAAGCTAAAAGACTGCATTTCACCAAGATTAGAGGGGATCCATGGTTCATTTGTAAACTTTCTTTCCCACATATATTTATTTGATTTGGGACACAAAAAATTAATAAAGTTAATTTTGAAATCTACTAACAAATTCAAAAATAGGCTTAAAGTTGCTTCTTCAGAGAATCACAAAGGTTCAAAATTGTGCATTTTTCTTTTATTATTCTCTTATTTAATAGAAGTAATTTTGGGAAATGCAACACAACTAAAATTTGTGTTAAATAAAATCTCACTTTGGCAGCTGTCCCCTGGTGAACAATAAATAGATGCTTTATTAATTTACTAATAGATCAGCTCCTACAACAAGGCTGAAAATTGGGTATTATTAATATCCTTGTTTACATGTAACTGCATATTATTAAAAGAAAAGCAACAGCATTAGTCTTGGAACACAATGTCAGAACCAGGTTCAAATAAATGCCAATTTATTTGACACAATGCTAAGGAAATAACAGTTTTGTTTTACTTTTTTATTTCATGAAAATTAAAAATGTTTAACTCAGCCCAAAGAATCTATTCCAAATTCCGAGCAACATGTGGTTAAAGTTTTGTTATAGCTAGCAGGGAATAATTATTTATTATAGAAATAAAATTTCTTCCCAACTATGAATGTGACAAAATCAGGAGTTTCAACAGTAGTGGAGTTACCCAATAGAGAACACTGCTGTCTCAATGCACATTTGTGGTATTCTTCCCAGGGTCCAAAAGGGAAGTTCTAGAACTGGAAAGAAATTTCAGAAAATTTCCAGACCAGCATGGATTCCAATGGAAGGGACAGTGTAAGAAACACCAAGGCAGTTCCCAGCTCGGGCACACAAGAACAAAGTCACCACCACAGAGCAGACAAGTGATCACCATGCTCCCAGAAGCCTCCTGTCTCCTACCTTCTTAATCTTCTTGATGTCTGGATCCTCTTCCTCTTGATGGGTGTGGTACGGACGCATCCGTTCCTTGGTCTTATTAAGAGCAACAATCTGTAACAAAGACAGGCCCACTTCAGGATTTGGTGAATGGTGGCCTAGCGTCAAGCTACAGAAGTTCCGCCTTCGAAGACATCCGGAAACCTTCATTGGATGTGACCTCTTCTCATCTAGTGCTACAATGCAGGAACCACAAGTCTTACTCCAAGCCTGGTGTTTTGAACGCGGACCTGAGGTCTGCCTTAGGAGAAATACTAGCCCAGAACTCAGCCCTGACAGATCAGGCCAGTGTCTCCCCAGGACCTTGTGTGAAGGCCACTAAAGACAGAGACATTCAACTTAAAGCTCTTGTAGTAAGCCTGTGTGGTCTTTGAAGTGCCTATCCCAGTTCTTATGTATCCCCTTGGGAAAATAATAGCTACCATGGAGGTTGGTTGAAGCCAGATGGAAAAGACTACTTCTAAGGAACAGAAGAGACTGTAATAAGTTGGGTCTTTTCATGTACTCCCAGCCCCATGTGACCTGTAAGGGAAATTCAAGACCAAGTGGCTTCTTGCTTTTACAGCAGAACAACTCTGTAGTTTAGCCTCACTCATGGTTCATACAGGCCTAAGAATTAAAACAGAATCATTGAGAAGCCACTACTAAAAAGGTCAAAAGGTCCTAATTGTCCCTGCAGTGGCCCGCCTTTGGATCTTGTCCCCAAATCAAATACATTCTATTTCCATTCTCTAAGAAAGAACGGGAAGA
Source organism: Mus pahari (assembly GCF_900095145.1). NCBI lineage: Eukaryota > Metazoa > Chordata > Mammalia > Rodentia > Muridae > Mus > Mus pahari. Next base: position 23,163,146 of record NC_034600.1, read on the forward strand.
TAACGGAATAGGAAATAATTTCTGTCTGGTGGCCACAAAAGGCATACCTGCCATTGACAGCTTTTCACTGCTATTTACATTCTGACTAAAGCAGAACAGAGTGCAGACAGATACGCACACACAAGTAAATGTTAGGGAGCACCCCTCGGTGCTGAGTTCCTCTCATGGTGTAAATACCAACCTGCTTCCCTCAGTAGACAAACATCTGGTGTACTGGGGCAAAGAAAGAACACAATAATTTTGTTTTAAATTACAGTGCCTGATATAGTCTTTTAAAATGCGGGTTTGCTAAGTTTTCTGTTGTTGTTTGCATTATATCAGCTCTCAGGGTTGCACAGAGGAAGCTGACATGCCTAATGATACAGTGAACACACACTCGGCAACTCGTCATCCCTATAGGCAATCTCATGTCCGTGCTAGAGCCAGATAGGCTGAGCTCCATACCATGGATGTATCTGGGAACAGGAGGTAAAACCTATACAGGAGTCACACTGAGCCTTGGGAGGTGTAAGAGGATGAAAAAGAAAATGTCTGTACAGTAAAATAAGCAAGAAAGTTGTCAAAGCTAGGGAGCCCAACAACAAGGACCCATAACTGCCACCACTGGTGCCAAATCCTTCTTTAGATTAAAGAGACACCAATGCATCTCAGGTTAGAACAGAGAGGACCATATAATCTCTACATTCGTCCTCCATTCTTCCTTTACCGTTCACTGTTTGTGAGCACCCACATGACAGTATGAAAAGGTTTCTGCATGAATGGAAATGGGGCGGGGGGCAGTAGGAGGACCCAGGTACACAGTACTGTGGCTGTAGACTCAAAGATTAGCTACAGTATCACTTAACAGCAACATCCCTCTGGGGTTCACCAGAAGTGCACAGTAAGGGACAGGGACCAAAGGAGAGGCAGAAATGCCTCACAGTCAATCAGTAACATCTTGTTTATCCCAAATGTGCTTTTCAAAATTCTGCAGGGGGAAAAGGTAGAACCTTTAGATTAAAAATAAGTAAAGTATTTCTCAATTCCTTTCTGATCCTTCCTTGGTTATATTCTGGCTTTCACTTAGCCTATGGCAGACTCACAGTTGTTACTCCAAGAGTCTATCTGAAGACAATTAAATACACACACACACACACACACACACACAGAGAGAGAGAGAGAGAGAGAGAGAGAGAGAGAGAGAGAGAGAGAGAGAGAGAGAGAGAGAGAGAGAGAGAGAGAGAGAGAGAGAGAGAGAGAGAGATTCCGATCTAATGAATGACATTAAGGTCACAAATAACAACAGAAGACACCGTGTTTGTCATGGCGGTATGTTATAGCAGCACATTTCCCTAACCCTGAAGCAGACAATGGATTCTGTCTACATCAGCAGCCCAGCCACGTATTTGTCCGTGGCAAAAGAACTCAGTGTGAGACTTTCTGCTGAACAGTACGACAACATCTTCAACTGGGAAATACCTCTGATTTAAGCCTTTCGATTTCGGTATCTTGATCTTCAAGTTGATGCCGGAGCTGGTTAGTGGCAATTTTTTCTGTCTCCACAATCTGAACTAGATGAATGTACTTCTGCATCAGCACTTCCCTCTCAATCAAAATGTCCGCGTAACTTAAGAGAAAAATCACACAGTTAGTCACTGAACTCTACCACAGTTTCACATAGCACACTACACACACATGTAGAAAAGGGACATATGCGCATTGTTTGGCTGGTTCTACCTGGCACACTAACCTCCATCATACAGCTGGCATCTCAGTAATATAGAATTTCAATATTATCATTTTACATATTCCCTGACTAAGAATCTATTTAATATTGGCTGCTACCCACAATTCTAACATGACTGTGCAAAAAAAATTGCAAAGGAATTCTGAAAACTTTTCATATGAAAGTAGTATGTCTTCTTTAAGGAGGAGACTGGAGTGTTTTAATCGACGCCATAGGTCTTCCAGGATGGTATTCAAAGTATTTAACAGGGTAGAACACTGACCAGTGAAACTCATACTCCTACCAACCAGAATGGATAACCCTTAGAACAAGGGCAGTTCAGGAAGAACTATTATGACTCTCCTGGAGACCACAGCTCTGTGGGGCTCTTTATGGGGACACATACCACCTACAACTCTTTTCTGAAAGTGACTTAAAAAAGAAGTTAAAGTGTTGAGGTTTGGTCATTTGCTATTTATTGCCATGCTAAATACTGACACCACCACCCCCCAAGGCCTGGTTGCCCCCAGGGATGAGAGAATCATTACATACACAAAGTGATATTATTTGACCTTGTTTCTTCATTTAAAACTATTGGTTCAATAAAGTTGTCTTCAGCCTATAGCTGGCAGAAGAGAAATGGGTTTTTTGGCTCCTGGACTTGGGATCTGAAGAGAGACCATAAGGAAAGTAGTAGGAGGGGAAAGAGGGGAAGATGCCACGGAGGTAAGTAAATCATGAAAATGTGGCCATGAGGGCTGGCCAGTTGAGTCAAGAGCAGCACAGGTGGGACGTGGCACGTCATATCTCATGGTTATTGATAGGGAAGTAGACATAACAGCTTAGAGGGTAGATCTGTCCAGCTCTAGAGCACTAAAGACCTATTATAATTTAAAAGCTGTGTGTCTTTTATCTGGGAAGTGAAAGAACACAGGTCAGGTAGAAACCCTTGATTGAGAGTGAATAATTACTCCATTAAACTCCTTGGGCTCTGACTCCAGCTGCCTCAGCCATTTCTTCAGCTAAACATGGTAAAGAGAAGAATCTGCTCTTAGTTTATGCTGATAAGGCAACACTGAGGTACCTGGAATACGAGGTGATGTTGAGGTACCTGGAGTATAATGCACCTACAATGTAGCACAGCATCGGGGTGCTGGAATATACTGCAATGCCCAGGTGCGTGGAGTATCATGCAGTATTAAGCTACCTGGGACTCTGCATCAGATCCTCTTGCACTATTTAGCGTGGTAAGACGCCTGCTCCTTCCTTTCTTCATAAAACCTTTTCCCAACGGCATGATAACAGCGATGATTAATAACAGACACTACTTACTGGGTGTATAGGATGTATCATGCCTTCCCTCACTGCATGTGAGAGCTGGAATTTATGATCCCAATTGCTAGAGGAAGAATTTGGTCCTCAGAGTGCACTTTGGCCTCAGGTCAGACAGCTAGGAAGTGGTAGCATTAGGACCAAGTCAAAAAGTCTGCCTGACCGGAGTCTGTGTTAGTAACCATGAGCCAAGTTGCCTCTCAGGGGAGAAGCAACACCAGACTCTTTGGAGGCAACTGCCAAATCTTCAGACTGCATGCCTTTTCTTTGGAACCTTGACCCACTGAAGCCATGTTTCATCCCCAAACTTCCCGCAAGACCATGGTGAACAAACTTAAGAAGAGATGCCTGATGCTAACTATGCCAGCTCGAATCTCTCTTCCTAGAATCTTGCTGTTTCCTTTAAGTGAGATGGTATGGACCTGGAAACTCAGGTTGGGCAGCCCTGTTTGACCACCCCATCCCAAAGCAGTCATAGGCAGTCAGCTCAGGAACAAAAACATAGACAGATATTCAGAAAAGCAAACACAAAACAAGCGGAACATCTGAGACAGAAAGGTGTCAGCTACCCGGATTCCTACAGGCTTTCGTGACATCTGAGTAAGATTTCACCCTGGAGTTCAGAGAGGTATCTAGTTTCCTTCCAGTAAATTCCCTTTCTAACCCAACCGCTTTGAAACAGCCTTGTATTCCTTAAAACTATGAAGTCTTGAGGCCGTGGTAAAGTCACAACTGTAGGCGTGTCTCCCGACACATTCACACTAACGTCGGGAGTGCTAGAGTCTTGGTGAGCATCCCAAGTTAGCCGATTTCTCAGGTCACCTGCTCTAAGAAACCACCCTTTGAGATTAGAAGGAAGGGCTATGCACCTGTGAGAGAATGGAAGCAAAAAGAAGAGGGAGGGCTCCTCCTAAGCCGTCCTTCCTCTAAAGCGCTGGTTCTCAACCTGTGACTTGAAACCCCTTTGGGGGCCTAATGACCCTTTCACAGGGGTCCTGTATCAGATATCCTGCATGTCAGATATTTACATTATGATTCATAACAGTAGCAAAATTACACTTATGAAGTAGCAACAAAATAATCGTGTGGTTGCGGGTCACCATGACATGAGGGGCCATATGAAAGGGACTCAACATTAGGAAGGCTGAGAACCAGTGCTCTAGAGTGTGGAAAAGCGTCTTGCCAGCATCACCAAAGCTATACGAAAGTGTTTACAAATGTATTAGATCAGCATGAGGGAGCAGAATAGTGCTTTGTTTTATCTTCTAAAATAACCAAAAAGAATGAAAAGACATGCAAACCCAGGCCAAGATTCAGGGCTGGGCTCTTGTGGATGCATGACTGACACTAGCTGCCCTCCTTTTCCAAGGCTCCACCTAAATGTTAGAAATCGACCTGCTCATTGTTTGTTCTTAGTGAACAAAACTAGAACAAGATTGAAGAGTGTACTGTTAGCCGACCAAGTCTTTTATAAACTTCAGTGGAAAAAAAAAAAGCTGAGCAGAATTCATTTGGTGGAAAACTGTAGAAGAGAAAATGACAGGTGCAGAACCCTGCACGAGACTGTGAGATGGCTCATAGATGCTCCAGACACAGAGCCAGCTAATGCAAGAACAGAAGCTAGCACAGGGGCAGGAAGGGGGCCTGCAGAATGTCAGGGAGGTCAGTTCTCCAACCCCATCCCCAGATCACCACCCATGACCACCTTCCTACAGAAGGCTGGGCTCTGAGACAGAACAGAGCTTAGGTCAGTCCTGGCATTCACTGTAGACATTAGGAGGAACCAAAAAAGGAAATGTATGTTTAGCAGTACCCAGCAGTGAACTGTGTGGGGACCACTTCCCCACTGTGAAGTAGCTTACTGCACACTCTGTGGCAGACAACAGCTCGTTTATTGTGCAGTGTAGCAACACAATACATGGTACTTCCGAGGTGAGTCCACAAAAGCCTGTGGCTCCCATCTTGCCTACCATCCCTTGCTGTGTTTTGATGGATTCCTTGCAGTCTCTTGCTGGTTTGCTCAGAGGGGAGCCAGATGCCTGACTGTAAACTGCTCCATCCAGAGGCTCATGATGAATAGAAAGGGAGGGAGTTCTCTCCCCTAGAGACTCAGCTTAGCAGCAGACCCTCTCTAACCTGTGCATTCAGAGGAGCCCACAGAGAGAAACATGAGCAGAGGCGACCAGACTAATCCTTGCTAAGACACCTGGCTTGCAGAAGCAGTGATGGATAATGAGTTCCTTATTGTGGTAATCATTGTGAAATAAACCATTAAGCAGCTACAGATAGCAAATACAGCCACAAATGAACCAACAGAAAAGCTGCCACAGGAAGCAAGGGTCATTCTGGCAGCTGAGACTCACTGTCCTCAGAGATAGAAAGGATATTAAGAGTCTTGGAGCAAACAAAGGCTGCCATGGAAATGAAGCGGTCAGATAGAAGAGGACATGGAAACAAAGCCTAATTACTAAAATTCTACAGGTTAATGAATGTTCCAACCCAGACATCAGAGACAGTTGATGAGAAGGCAGAGTGGTCAGAAACCAAGAGTAGTCTAACAGGCTGTCTGCAGGAACTGAGACTCGAAGAGCAAATGTTCAATTATGTGTGAACGTTCATGTGCTGTGGGACCCGACACCAATACCCTGGTATATAATATTGCTATGTGCGCTATACAAATGCTCCTTATTGCTTTTCCTTACCAATAAATGAGGTGAGTTAGAGGGACACAGTGATAGGTAGGCAGGGTCCTGTTTGACCTCCTGAGGCAGCAAGAGTCAAGCCAGGACCATGCATGTCTCCCCACCACAGATCGTACTCCTCTGTGTCATCAGTAGTTTCTCAGAATTGACCATGGCAGAATTCAAAGGCATAATGGAGTTTATAGACCAGAAAACAAATGTGTAAAATTTTATAAAGTGATAATAAATAAGCTGGGCGTGGTGGCACACGCCTTTAATACCAGCACTTGGGAAGCAGAGGCAGGCGAATTTCTGAGTTTGAGGCCAGCCTGGTCTACAAAGTGAGTTACAGGACAGCCAGGGCTATACAGAGAAACCCTGTCTCGGAAAATAAATAAATAAATAAATAAACAAACAAATAAATAACAAGAAAAGCAATAAAAGTTCCGCATCAGAAGAGAGAAAATACAACCAAAAGACATGAAACATCTATATCTAGTTGGCCTTCCTCGTGGAGATCAATACAAAGTGTGTTGAGCTGATAAATAAGCAGAGAGTTAACTAGAACAAAGTCAACAGAAGAGCTACAAAATATATAAGCCGCAGCTATGGAAGGAGCAAAAGTAATATACGAGGTAGTAGAAGAGTTAAATGTCTCATATTTATAACAAGTGGATAATATTGGATAAAGTTAGACAAAAAAAGCACTTTGTGTAACATAATGAGCCAATAAGTATATGAACCAATATACTATCTCATCAAAAAATGTTGAAGATCTTTAGAAAACATTAACACTTAATATGAGGAAAGCAGAGTGGGTTGGGCAATGTTACACAGTGCTCCAGAGTAAGCTGTTGTAGAAGACAACATTGAAAGCACACCAAAGTCTGTGTGAAGGATTGTATCATTTGTGTATTGGTGTTTTCGCTTCTAGAAGTAGAAAAAGATCAGATTTTCATGAAGAAGTACAAAGAAATAAGGTGGTCATTCATCAAAACAAAAAAACCCGAGGCAACCTTCTAAACCCATTTGTAGAATATACGTTGTTAAACAAGTATCAGGAATTACTGTGAGGTACGGCTTATACATGATCTTAAAATCATGCTTCTAAAAATGGCTATAAAGATGACCATGACTGTGGCAGAGCATGACTCATACACATAAAAATAATTGTAAAATAGTGACCTTATCAACAGCCTATTGATAAGGGACAGGGAATTGAAGACAAACAGCCTGTACACAGCATATATCTAGGTACAGATGGGGGTTCATATGTAGAGGAAGCAATTTACTTGGATGTATGTAGATATGTAGATCTATCCAAAGTGGAGTGGGAGGGGGAAGAGAGAAAAACAAGCATGCCAAGTCAGGTCAAAGCACAAAGAGTTGTGATCCTGGGCTGGAGACATTATGAGTGATGTTTCCTCAACTCTTGAGTACATGCATGCTTGTCTATACTTCTAACACCTCTACAGTAGTAACTGAGGTTAAGGATGCATAAAATTCTGTTAGTTATTTACTCCATGCCTTAGGTACTACTAATAATATATGGAATAACGCTAATAATGTATGGAGTAAATTTTGCTTTGCATGTTTCTATGAGTCCAAATTGTTCTACTACTAAAACACACCATTGAGAGACACATCAAAGCACTAGACACAGAAACAAACAAAATGGAAGGGGGTAGGGAATCTGTGTCCTCGTGGAGCTTGGGCAACATAAGAAGGAAAAGACACAATAAGAATAATAAAAAAGGCTTGGTGATGGGGTGGGATGGGGTGGGCCTGGCCTGGCTGAAGAGATAACAAGGTTACTGGTCTCCAGTGGGCAGGCCCAGAAGGTCTGGAAGAGAGAACCAAATGGTCAACCGTGGAGACTAATCTAGGATCTCAGGCTTTCCTTCTCGTGTGAGATTTGAGCTTGGGTTTTAAAACAGATCAGCCTTTGCACTTGGTTCTCTCTTTACTTGATGGGCTTTGCCATCAGCCACAACTGTGTCCTTCAGGCCATTCTGCTAGAACTAACTTCCTGAGGAGAATGTGCTATGTCTGGCTTGGAACTGTAGTCCTTCTCTTCCTGTTTCTGATTCATCTTCTGCCCATTTTCCTGTTCAGTACTAATTACCAGGCCCACCCCATCCCACCCCATCACCAAGCCTACTACCCCACCAATCTCTTCCTGAGTTTTCTTGCTCCCTGGCTCTCCTCTTTCCAGTCACTGACAACCCAAATGTTAAGAAAATAACAAGAAGAACAACTGTAAAAATGAACCCTCCTCTTCTAACAGTGTTCCTCTCCAGTCTCCAGTCACAGTTCATGATTTAAATAGCTCACTGTGGGCTGAGTGAACGTTTTGTCATAATCCTTTGTAACACACAAGTCAACATAATATCAGGCAAAGTAGTGATGCAAGACAAACATAACAGAAAGACAGTGATGCTAAAATTAATTACTTGGAGATCTTCAAGTTTCAGGGCGTACCTCTAAAAGTGAATGAACCATGTAGCTTAGCTTCTGCTAGGACTCTTTGTAAAACAAAATGGCAGAAAAAGTGTTTTTGAGGATTTGGAAAACAGACTTTTGAAGCTCTCATCTATTTCTGGTAAGAAACAGCACAGCCCCCAAATGTTGGTCAAAGTGACCACTTGCTACCATCAATATTTATCTGTATTTTCTATAGGTTGAAGTTTCCTATAGAAAACTTTCCTATAGAAAAATAGAAGTTTCTCTTGGTATTACATTCTTGTAGGTGCATGTCCAAGAGAACTGACAAGGAGTCCTGGATACATATATCCATAGCAGCATTCATAATGGAAGAAAGAGTAAACAACCCATCTATCCATCATCTGATGACCACATAGACAATATGTAATACAGCAATAGAATGGACAACTCAGACGAATAAAGGACTGAATTGTCAAAAGAACCGCTGTCCAAGTGCAACATGGGTGGATCTTGAAACATCATTGAAAGGAAAAACACTAGAAGCCAGGCATGTGTGGTAACTTTTACACAACATGTTCAGATGGAAAAATCCATTAATAAAGCAGATTACTGGATGTATGGGGTAAGTCATGAGATGAAAGGACTGCTAATTTTTATATGTTGAAACTGTTCTGGAATTAGTGTCAAGACTGTGCAACATTGCAAATATTCTTAATGTATAACTCCAGAGGGAAGATTTTCGTAGTACATAAGCCAATTAAATAAAAAATTAATGTTCTAAGTTCATTTCCCTCTGAGGTAACATATTTTGGTTGGATCATAATTCAAAAACTTTGTAAAAAAAAGTCTACAGATATAAGTATTAGACAAGAAAGGTGTAAGTGATTAACAATGACTATAACATGTAGACAACAAATTCATCATGCAAAAATTCATAAAATCAGGTAGAACATGGAGAACATTAATAGAAAAAGTGAGGAAAAGAAAGGAAACTTCAATTCCTATAGAAAATACAGATAAAGCTTGATGGTAGCAAAAAATGGTCAACCTCACAGATGTCCCAGGAAATACTCATTCCTCTAAGATACCATTTTTATTCATCAATATAAGAATTTTACAAAACGATTCCAGCTTTCTCCAGCCTTAGTGAGATAAATTGCATTGGCACACACATTTCTGAAAAGCAACTGGGCACAGTGGCAGGAACTGCGAGCAAGAGAGAAGCAGAGCCCAGTTTGCTTTGAAGACATTCAGGCCTGCAGGGAGAGACAGACAGATTAGCAGTTGATGTAATGGTGCCTTGGTGGCCTTGAAAGAAACAAAAGGTTGCAACAGAGGCTCAGACAAGGGACTGGTTAGTCAGTCATTCCTGATAGCACTAGGCAGGAGTCAAGAAAATGATGCAGGTCACTAAGGTTTCCATTCTGAAAGAAAAGTTTATGTAGGTCACACTGGGAGGGACCTCCCAGCACATCAGAATTCCTGCTTGACCGCTTTACCTGAATCTTAAGACATAAGGGAGGGGGTGGCATGAAGTCTGAAATTTCCAGCTAGGGAAGAGCCTTGTGTTGACTGGCTCACTGTACCCCAGAACTCAGAGCATTTGATCAAAAATGTATGTATGTGTATATATATATATATATATATATATATATATATATATATATATAGCATTTGATCAAAAATGTGTATATATATATATATATATATATATATATATATATACACATTTTCATTCCTTCAAGTAATCCAGATAATCATAGTACAAATCTTTCCTCTCTTGAACATTAATTTTTTGTTTTATAAATGAAAATTTGTTATTGTAATCCATCATATAAACAAACTGAAAGAAAAAGAAAACATGTGATCATCTCATTAGATGCTGAAAAATCCTCTGACAAAATCCAATACTCCTTCATGACAAAAGTCTTGGATTGATCAGGGATACAAGGTACATACCTAAACATAATAAAGGCAATATACAGCAAGCCAATAGACAGCATCAAATTTAATGGAGTGGAAATTAAAGAAATTCTACTAAAATCAGGGACAAAACAATGCTATCCACTCTCCATATCTAGTCACTATAGTACTTGAAGTTTTAGCTAGAGCTATTAAGACAAATGAAGGAGATCAAGGGGATACAAACTGGAAAGGGAGAATTAAAAGTATTGCTGTCTGCAGATGATCTGATAGTATTCATGAGTGTCCCCAAAAAGTCTACTGGGGAACTCATATACCTGATAAACACCTTCAGCAAAGTGGCTGGATAAAAAAATTAACTCAAAAAATCAGTAAGCCCCCTATATACAAATGACAAATGGGCTGAGAAGAAAATTATGGAACAACCTTGGTATAAATCTAACCAAACAAGAAAAGACTTGTATGACAAAAACTTCAGGTCTTTGAAGAAAGAAGTTGAAGAAGACATCAGAAGATGGAAATGTCTCCCATGCTTATGAATCAGTAGGATTAACATAATAAAAATGACCACCTTACCAAAAGCAATCTACAGATTCAATGCAATTCCTATCAAAATTCTGTACAATTCTTTAAGACCTTGAAAGAATAATACTCAATTCCATATGGAAAATCAAAAACCCTAGGACAGCTAAAATTATTCTGCACAATAAACGATCTTCTGCAGGTACCGCCATCCCTGATTTCAAGCTGTACTACAGAGCAATAGTAATATAAACCACACAATATTGACATAAAAACAGACAGGTTGATCAATGGAATAAATCAAAGACCAAGAAGCAAATCCACACACCCATGGATATTTGATTTTTGACAAGGAAGCCAAAAGTATACAATGATTAAAAAAAAGAAAGCATTTTCAACAAATGGTGCTGGTCTAATTGCGTGTCTGCATGTAGAAAAATGAAAATAAATCCATATTTATCACCCTGTACAAAACTCAAGCCAAGTGGATTAAAGACCTCAACATAAAACCAGATACACTAAATCTGATAGAAGAGAAAGTAGGGAATGGCCATAAATTCATTGGCACAGGAGACAAATCCACGAACATAAAACCAACAGTGGAGGCCTTAAGATCAACAATTAATAAATGGGACTTCATAAAACTAAAAAGTTTCTGTAAGGCAAAGGACACAGGAGAGACCAGGTCATGGGAGGAGAGAGAGAGAGAGAGAGAGAGAGAGAGAGAGAGAGAGAGAGAGAGAGAGAGAGAGAGAACTGGAAGACACAACTGCAACTGGAGTGGGTGTGCATCCCTGGGATAAGCTAGAAACCAAGGACTATGGAAACTCCAGGAATCTATGAGTGTGATCTTAATCAAGACTACTAGCAATGGGGGATATGGAGCCTGAACCAGCCCATCTCCTATAATGAAGCAAGACTTCCAATGGAGGGATTGAGACACCAACCCAGCCATAAAACCTTTGGCCTACATTTTGTTCTGCCTCTAAGATGCTCAGGGAATGGCCACCTAATGAATAGTCCAGCTTGAGACCCATGTCCTGAGAGGGAGCCCACCTCTGACACTGGTAATGATATTCTGCTACACTTGTGAACAGGAGCCCAGTATAATCAATATCAGTGAGGCCTCACCTGGCAACAGATGGAAACAGATGCAGAGACCCAGGCCAAACATTAGGCACAGCTTGGGAAATCCAGTGGAAGAAGGAGGGGAAGGATTGGAGGAGTCAGAGGGGTCAAGAACACCACAATAAAACCTATGGAGTCAACTAACCAAGATGGAACCTCCAACCAGTGGGTCTGCATGGGACTGACCTAGGCCCTCTGCACAGATGTTATATATAGTTGTATAAGTTGGTCTTCATGTGGGACTCCTAACAGAAGGATCAGGGGATGTCTCTGACTTTTTTGCCTGCCTTTGGAACTGTTTTCTCCTACTGAGCCTTATCTAGCCTCAATAGGAAGAGGATACTGCAACTTTATATGCCAGGACAGGTTGATATTCATGGGAGGACTCTCCAATTCTGAAGAGAAATGAAGGAAAAGTGAAAATAGATGGGGGAAAGACTGGGAAGGAAAACTGCAGTTGGGATGTAAAGTAAATAAATTAAGAAATAAAAATTATGTTTTTAAACTTTTTATAATAAGAAGTTAATTAGATAAAATAACCTAAATTGATAGTAAATATCAAGGCCCTTTCAGCTGATTAGATGTTCTTAGAAAGAACACTTTGGTAACCATGGAGAAGATATTGACAGAGAACACTGGGAAGAGGGTGGGTGAGGTGGCTCAGTAATCAGCATTCATAACCTTGACCTTGGAAAACTGCCCCAGGCAAGGACAACAATAGATACCTGTGAAAATCCACACACAGAATTCGTGGGTGACTCACTGGATGTGAAGAGTATGTGTGCGAAGATGGATGCCATGCTGATGTCTTGAGTGGCTAAGTTCTATAGGAAGAAAGGTAGTAGGAGCTACTGAATGCAAACTATGAGTTTGGTTTTAAGCATCAAGGTAGCTCTGATCTCTGAGGAGAGGATACATAGATAGTTCACTATAGAAAATGCACACTTATTCATTCCTGCATGTAATAGAGGCAATGTATCTTTCTGGTGAAGTCAACATGCTTTGGAGTTGCTCTTACATTTCTTGAAATACAGTTCTGCCATGTACTTAGCGGGTAGCTTTCTCAGGGTTTTCTCATCTAAGACTCACGCAATGGAGACAGCACCATGTATTTATTGATGGTTAAATCAAAAGAAGTACATGGTCCCACTAGGCAAAGAAGTGTGGCACTAGCCACCTGGGGTGAATCTTCAGGTAGATATTAAAGAGGAACAAAGATGAAGCCATATTCCATCAAAAGGCTATAGAGAAAGCAGTCCCAAAAGTGAACTGAAGCTTTCTTTCCCACGAAGAAGCTAGATTAAGGTTTAACTGAAGGAGTATCTGCTTATGTTAAGGAATGACAAGGTAAAAGGAAAGGTCAGTCAAGGCCTTGCCATGCTCCATCTGACAATTTCTTTTCCCACTGCACATTCACTCCTCAAAGCAAGCCTGAGATCCCTGTATGAGGTACACATGGAGAAGAGGAAAAAGAACAGAGGCATGGACTGGAGCAAATCTTCATGTGAAGAAGATCTGCTTCATGGAAAACCAACTGAAAGCAGTGGGGTGGTCTGCAACACCAAACACGTAAGCCAAAGATAGGTACTAGGACAAAACACAATAGTTCCAACATCTCCAAGTCTGATTGTCCTCTGACTTCAACCCAAACCTACATCTCGTCTCAGGACAGACCTTTCTTCTCTTGTCCCTGGCTATGCATTCTCTCATGACTTACCTGCCACAAGGCAGGCCGGTCACTGAGCATCCTGTGACCTTCTATTTCATCATTCTTATGATCTAGCTCTCCTTTCCAATTCCCCTCCTGCCCACAAATCAACATCCTACCTTCAAACTTGCACTAATTTATCACTTCTTTTTCTAATGGTTAACACTGTCTAAGATAGAGAGCAAAAGATACATTAGAGGCCATCTTGGCTTCTAATATTGTTGACACTCAGATGGCCATAAAGTCTACTGCTCGGCACCCACACACCTCCTGAACTCCCTCAGTTCAGGATTGCCACAGTCCAGATCATGAGGACACCATGTTGAAGCCAGGCTGCCACAAGCTTGAAAGAGTCCACTGTGTCCTCTTCCAGACCAGAAACACCTGACTTCTGAGGCTCTGCAGCTCAGTGTCCCAGCAGTAAAACACTAAATGGATGTCATGTGAGCCAGGAAGTCTGCAGGATCCACAACAGATTAGATCAGTTTCCAAATAATCTTACATATTCAGTTACTTCAATCTAGTCTGACACATACAGCTAGTAAAATAAGAGGGTTCCTTCTGGTCGACACCAGCACCAGGCCACATTGGGCCCGAACTTGGTAGACAGTCCCTCGGTGTTCCAGAAGACTCTCCACCCCACGGAAACCTATCATGCCCAGGATCTTAGGATCACTGGTGAGTAGAACACAACATCTGTTCCAGCAGAACTGGGGGTGCCTGGGGCTAGCCAGAGCACAGACACAGGAACCCCACCCTACTAGTGGCTCAGGTTCCTTCCAGTTGGCACTGATCGACCTTTGTTTCAAACTCAGTGGACAGTACCACAGTCCCCAGAGGAGGTAACACTTCCAGGCGCTCTAACAAGCCCAGAACCTTAGGATCCCAGGATCCCGGGATCCTGGGATCCCGGGATCCTGGGAATTTGGTCACACCAGGATCTCAGGGTCTCAGAGGAAGCTTGGCTGCCAAGAACTCTGACAAACCCAGAATCTTAGCAGTACAAGATGCCAGATTCACAGGATCACAAAGAAAGCTGGATTCTGAGAAGTTCTGACTCAACTGGGATTACAGGAAGGATAGGCTCCAATCACATATATCAAGGGCAGGGAGCACCTGAGATAATCAGATGGCAGGAGGCAAGCATGAGAACAGAAGCAACAGAAACCAAGGTTACTTGACATCATCAGAACCCAACTCTCCCACCATAAGAAGGCCTGAAAACATCACCACACCAGAAAAGCAAGATATGGATCTAAAGTCTCTTCTCATGATGATGATGGAGGACTATAAAATGGAAGTAAATAACTCACTTAAAGAAATACAGGAGAATACATCCAAACAGGTGAAAGAATTGAACAAAAACATCCAGGATCTAAAAATGGAAGTAGAAACAATAAAGAAATCAAAAAGGGAGACAACTCTGGAAATAGAAAACCTAGGAAAGAAGTCAAGAGTCACAGATGTAAGCATAACAAACAGAATACAAGAGATAGAAGAGAGAATCTCAGGTGCAGAAGATACCATAGAAAACACTGACACAACAGTCAAAGAAAATGCAAAATGCAAAAAGATGCTAACCCAAAACATCCAGGAAATCCAGGACACAACGAGAAGACCAAACCTAAGGATAATAGGTATAAATGAGAAGGAAGATTTCCAACTTAAAGGGCCAGTAAATATCTTCGACAAAATTATAGAAGAAGAATTCCCCAACCTAAAGAAAGAGATGTCCATGAACATACAAGAAGCCTACAAAAATCAAATAGTTTGTACCAGAAAATACATTCCTCCTGTCACATAATAATCAAAACACCAAATTCACAAAACAAAGAAAGAATATTAAAAGCAGTAAGGGAAAAAGGTCAAGTAATATATAAAGGCAGACCTATCAGAATCACACCTGACTTCTCCTCAGAGACTATGAAAGCCAGAAGATCCTGGACAGATACCATACAGACCCTAAGAGAGCACAAATGTCAGTCCAGGCTACTATACCCAGCAAAACTCTCAATTAACATAGATGGAGAAACCAAGGTATTCCATGACAAAACCAAATTTACACAATATCTTTCCACAAATCCAGNCCTTCAAAAGGTAATAAAGAGAAAACTCCAACACAAGGAGGGAAACTATAGAAAAAGCAAGAAAGTAATCTTGCAACAAACCTAAAAGAAGACAACCACATGAACAAAATTTCAAATCTGATAACAAAAATAACAGGAAGCAACAATGACTTTTCCTTAATATCTCTTAATATCAATGGACTCAATTCCTCAATAAAAAGACGTAGACTAACAGACTGGTTATGTGAACAGGAGCCAACATTTTTCTGCATACAAGAAACCCACCTCAGTGACAAAGACAGGCACTGCCTCAGAGTAAAAGGCTAAGAAAACAATTTTCCAAGCAAATGGTCCCAAGAAACAAGCTTGAGTAGCCATTCTAATACCAAATAAAATCAATTTTCAACCTTAAATTCTCAAAAAAGATAAGAAGGGACACTTCATACTCATCAAATGTAAAATTTGCCAAGATGAACTCTCAATTCTGAACATCTACACTCCAAATGCAAGGGAATCCACATTCATTAAAGAAATTTTAGTAAAGTTCAAGACACACATTGCACCACACACAATAATAGTGGGAGACTTAAACACCACACTCTATCAATGGACAGATCCTAGAAACAGAAACTAAACAGAGACACAGTGAACTTAACAGAAGTTATAGAACAAATAGATTTAACTAATATCTATAGAACATTTCATCCTAAAACAAAAGGATATACTTTTTCTCAACACCTCATGGTACCTTCTCCAAAACTGACCATATAATCAGTCACAAAACAGGCCTCAACAGATACAAAAATATTGAAATAATCCCATGCATCCTATCAGATCATCACGGACTATAGCTGATCTTCAATAACAGCATAAACAATAGAAAACCCACATACACATGAAAGCTGAAGAACACTCTACTCAATGATACCTTGGTCAAGGAAGAAAGAAAGAAAGAAAGAAATTAAAGACTTTTTAGAGTTTAATGGAAATAAAGCCACAACGTATCCAAACTTATGGGACACAATGAAAGCAGTCCTAAGAGGAAAACTCATAGTTCTGAGTACCTCCAAAAAGAAACTAGAGAGATCATACACTAGCAGCTTGACAGCACACCTAAAAGCTCTAGAACAAAAGGAAGCAAAATCACCCAAGAGGAGTAGACAGCAGGAAATGATCAAACTCAGGGCTGAAATCAAGTGGAAACAAAAAGAACTATACAAAGAATCAACCAAAACAGGAGCTGGTTCTTTGAGAAAATCAACAAGATAGATAAACCCTTAACCTGACTAACTAGAGGGAACAGGGACAGTATCCTAATTAACAAAATAAGAAATGAAAAAAGGAGACATAACAACAGAATCTGAGGAAATCCAAAAAATCATGAGATCCTATACTCAAAAACCTATACTCAACAAAACTGGAAAACCTGGATGAAATGGGCAATTTTCTAGACAGATACTAGATACCAAAGTTAAACCAGGATCAGATTAGCAATCTAAACAGTCCCATATCCCCTAAAGAAATAGAA
>NC_034600.1:23180194-23182120 GCF_900095145.1 Mus pahari
GAACCTGGAAAGAACCCAGATGTCCCTCAACAGAGGAATGGATACAGAAAATGTGGTATATTTACACCATGGAGTACTACTCAGCTACTAAAAACAATGAATTCATGAAATTCTTAGACAAATGGGATCTGGAGGGTACCATCCTGAGTGAGGTAACCCAGTCACAAAAGCACACACATGATATGCACTCACTGATAAGTGGATATTAGCCCAGAAGCTCAGAATACCCTAGATACAATTTGCAAAACACATGAAACTCAAGATGAAGGAAGACCAATATGTGGACACTTCGATCCTTCTTAGAAGGGGGGACAAACTACCCATGGTAGGAGTTACAGAGACAAAGGTCAGAGCATGATCATCCAGAGACTGTCCCACCAGGGGATCCATCCAATAAACAACCACCAAAACCAGACAGTATTGCAGATGCCAACACAAGCTTAATGATAGGCGACTGATATAGTTGTCTCCTGAGAGGTTCTGCCAGTGCCTTACTAATACAGAAGTGGATGCTGCTCACAGTCATCCATTAGGTGGAGCACAGGGTACCCAATGAAGGAGCTAGAGAAAGTATACCCAAGGAGCTGAAGGGGTTTGTAACCCCCTAGGAGGAACAACAATATGAACTAACCAGTAACTCCCTGGGACTAAACTACTAATCGGAGAGACTCATGGCTCCAGCTGCATATGTAGCTGAGGATGGCCTAGTCAGTCATGAATGCGAAGAGAGGCCCTTGGACCTGTTAAGTTTCTATGCCCCAGTATAGAGGAATGCCTGGGCCAGGAACGGGAGTGGGTGGGTTGGGGAGCAGGGGGACAGGGGAGAGGATAGGGGATTTTTAGAGGGGAAACTAGGAAAGGGGATAACATTTGAAATAAAAATAAGAAAGAAAATAAAGAAAGAACATCAGTCATTGGTGCTGCTCCAGTTCCATTCTCAAGTGGCAAATCATTTATAAATTAACCATAATCTTAAGTGTTATTATAACTGGCTTCAACTTACATAAACAAAAAGAAGGCCGAGTCTTTGTAGCAGCTTCCCATACACCTGTGCCATAACATGTATGGAATGACACCCTAAGTGTATTAGTGTTCTAGAATTCTCATGTCGAGGAACTATATTCAAAACTTGACATCAACATTCCTGAACCAAGTCAAAACTTCAAGATAAAAACACTAATGCCAGCAATATTATTTTCTGGACCAGACACAAAGGAAGAAATAAGCAACTGAACATCCCAGAATATGATTCAAAGATCCTCTCACAGCAAATGATGGCAAGGCGGCTACTCAGACATAGGAGCCAATACAATGGTGTGTCTTTCATGGTGCATACAGACAGTTCCTCCAGGTTGCACTGAGGAACCATTCTAGGAAAGAGGAGATGAGAAACAGTTGTCTTGTGTGGTGTCTACAGGAGGATTTATAACTCAGAAAAGAACAAGCCTCGTGCTTAAACAGTTACTGATTGATCAAAAGCTCCAACTTTTGAAAAGAGAAATCAATAATTGTCTACTTTAAAGTTTTCTATTGAAATTCGGCAATGCCAAGTTAATGTCACCATATTGTCTGCTAAAAAATGAAATGTTTAGCCAACCAACTTTAACTCATTAGTTGAGTTTCATGCACAATGTCATGGAACAAAATGGCTAATGGTTCTGTAGCAGATTTCTGGCGTTGTTTGTACAAAAAGAAAACAAGACACCAGTCAGAATGGCTAAGATCAAAAATTCAGGTGACAGCAGATGCTGGCAAGGATGTGGAGAAAGAGGAATACGCCTCCATTGCTGGTGGGATTGCAAGCTTGTACAACCACTTTGGAAATCAGTCTGGCTGTTCCTCAGAAAATTGGACATAGTACTACCGGAGGATCCAGCAATACCTCTTCTGGGCATATACCCAGAATATTTTCCAACTGGTAATAAG
>NC_034600.1:23182943-23193730 GCF_900095145.1 Mus pahari
CCTTGGTCTTGCAAACTTTATATGCCCCACAGAGGGGAATGCCAGGGCCAAGAAGTGGGAGTGAGTTGGCAGGGGAGCAGGGTGGGGGGAGGATATAGGGGACATTCTGGATAGCATTTGAAATGTAAATGAAGAAAATATCTAATAAAATAATTTTTTAAAAAAAAGAAAAAAGAAAAAAGGGCAATTTTTGGAAACTCTGAGTTATTACTCCCTGATTTAGAAAATAAATATTTCAGAGTCACTTCAGTTCAAAAAGGCAATTATAAGGTCTCAAGTATAAAGTGGTCAGATTGGGAGGAGTCATCAAAGATCTTAGTCTCGGGCATTAAATCAAAGCAAAGCAAGAATAACAGAAGGATCAAAGCATCAAGGGGAAAAAAGATCAGCTACTAAGCAGATCTTGATATCTCAGAGAAAAAAGATACTTACCATTGTGCCATGTAAAGTGCTTAAGTGATACTCAAGTCAGCCTCCAGATGAAATCACACAAGCCTTAGATTTCATCACATCTCAAACACAACCAATTACTGACCACATCCACACCTATAACAAAATCTTACCATGATGTCACAAAACAAACAAAAATTTCTCTTCTTAAGTATATATTTTTTTAAAGTATTTCACACTACGGTAAATTTGCCAAAATCTTCACTTGGCAACTGTAAAGTCATTTGTGGTATTCAATGGTTCCTGCTCTTTTGGAATGTAAAATAAGGTCAAATACATATGTTTCAAATTAGATACTTCATTTTAATGCTCAGGTAGAAAAGAATAGACATAGCTGCAAAGACTCTGAGTGCAAATGGCCCCAGGGCTCTACCGTGTCAGCTTGATGCATCTTTCATCTTTGAAGACCCAACCTTCTTTCTCTAGCAAGTCATTCTTCATTAGCCCCGACTGTGGAGCTCAGACAGTGAGCACCAGAACAATGAATAGTATGTCTGCCCTCCCTATCACAGAGCAATGAGCAATATGCCTGCCTTCCCCATCACAGAGCAATAAGCAGTATGCCTGCCCCCACATCACAGAGCAATGAATAGTATGCCTGCCCCCCACATCACATCATAGAGCAATGAGCAGTATGCCTGCCCTCCCCATCACAGACCTGTCCCCAGGGACTAGCATTTGTTGCCATCTGCATCTCAGAGATCTACTTAAAAGATGAGAAGGAAAAAGAAGTGAAGTATTTTGTAATTGATATCTTTTCCTTTCAACCCTGACCTCACATCATTCTACTTTCATCTTTGAGGAAAGGAAGAAGAGAAGAAACCCTGAACAGAGGATGAAGATGAGGAGGAAAGGAACAATTAATTTAGAGCCCTGGTTAAAGGTTGTGAAGTCTGGCAGAACCATGAGGTGCTACAGCTTAAGACCCTGGTGTTAACTCTTACCCAATCAGTTTGACTTTCTGTTTTCTCATTTGTCAAGTTGGGCTGATGATACATACCTAAGTTACTACAAATAATATAAAAGTTAAGTGTGCAAAGCACTTAGCATCACAAAGTGGTTCTTACAAAGCAGGAAGGCCAGGGAAGTTTCCAGAAAGAAAAAGAAGGAAGAAATCATTGAGGACTGATTCTTTGTTTGTTTGTTTGTTTTTCTACTAAACCTACGTGGAGATGCCTGATCACCTGTTGAACAATTAGCAAATGCATGTCATTTAACAATGACTGTGAAAAAAAAAAAAAATGACTGTGCCCCAAATGTTCCTCTTGAGTCTCCAAGTCCACATAAGTGCCTGCTCAGGAAGCAGAAACTACAGGGAAAATAGCTAAGTTGCTAAGTGTTTGCATGCAGTGCATATGCAATGAGGTTCTGCAGAGTTTGGAGTAGGAATGAAGAGGAATGACTGGTCCCAGTGTCAGGGGAAGTGAGAGAGGGACAGCAGACACACGGTGGGGGGGGGGAGGAGGCTTGTCAGGGGCACAGAAAAAAAGATGCTCCATGACTGAGTTTTGCTTTGAAGTGTCAGAAAGACTATACTAAAGTTTCTTTAAAGATTTTTGCTGAAGGGACCCTGATATAGTGTTCTCTTCTGAGGCTATGCCAGTGCCTGGCAAACACAGAAGTGGATGCTCACAGTCAGCTATTGGATGGAACACAGGGCCCCCAATGGAGGAGCTAGAGAAAGTACCCAAGGAGCTGAAAGGGTCTACAACCCTATAGGAGGAACAACAATATGAACTAACCAGTACCCCCAGAGCTCGTGTCTCTAGCTGCATATGTAGCNGAAGATGGCNTATTCAGCCATCATTGGGAAGGAAGGCTCCTTGGTCTTGCAAACTTTATATGCCCCAATACAGGGGAATGCCAGAGCCAAGAAGGGGGAGTGGGTGGGTAGGCAATCAGGGTGGGGTGGGGATATAGGGAACTTTCAGGATAGCATTTGAAATGTAAATAAAGAAAATATCTAATAAAAATAAAAAATAGAAAATAAAAAAAAGAAATGTCAGAAGGATGAGATGAAGAGCTGAGCACGAAGGTGAAACGAAGTCACCTGTGCTGAACGATTTTGTGTGAACTTGTCACAAGCTCGAACCATTTGGGAAGAGGGGACCTCAACTGAGAAAGAGTGTGGCCCATAGGCAAGTCTGTGGTGCATTTTTCTGATGGACAGGTGATATAGGAAGGCTCAGTATAGGCAGTACCCCTTCAGCATCAGTGGCCTTCAGCATGATAAGAGAGCAGGCCATGGAAGCCAAACTAGTGAACAGTACCCTCCATGGCCTCTGCATCAGTTCCTGCATCAGTACCCTCCATGACCTTGGCATCAGTTCCTGCACCATTACCCTCCATGGCCTCTGCATCAGTTCCTGCATCAGTACCCTCCATGGCCTTGGCATCAGTTCCTGCACCAGTACCCTCCATGGCCTCTGCATCAGTTCCTGCCTCCAGGTTCCTGCCCCGAGTTCCTGCCCTGACTTCCCTGAATGATGGATTTGAGCTATAAGGTGAACTAAATAAGCCCTTTCCTCCCCAGGTTGTTTTGATCAGGGTTTTTATCGAAGTAGTAGAAACTGTAACCTAAACAGCATCCCAGGCTGGGGAGAAGATATGCAGAAAGCAACACGCATACACAGAAACAAATGAAGTGGACTTGAATCAAGTAAAGAAAGGGTGTGTGCCTCACCCCCTCCTCCTTCAGACTTCTCACTCCTAGCTAACAGACATGGAGGGGTGTTTACAGTCCTGGTATTCCTTAGGAGAAAATAAGCCCCATTTTTCTATTTCTGCAGTTAGAGTTTGTTACTACCATTTTCAACAATGGGTCTGTACAGGCAGGGGGTGGAGGCCAGAAGTTACAAAAGGGGGGGTGGGGCACCACTGGGCACATTTCCAGCTCTGTCACTCCTAGCTGCGGGGGCCTTACATAAGTGAACTAACCTACCCGGCCTCTCCTTCCTTATACAAAGAACAGGAAGTGTAGACTCCTGTAGCAGACTGCTAGGAGGGGTGGTCATAAATTTAATAAATTCCTAATTAGGAAGCACTTGGTCAGTGCACAGTATGTAGGAAGAAGTCCATGTCCACTGCCAGCAACTGTTATTGCCTATGCCTGTTACTTTGTCTTTAACTGTAGCAGAGCCATGGGAAGCACACAGGACTACTTCACACATGATACAAGGAGGTACCAAGGTGAGACCCCAGTGACTAGGTCCTCCAGAAGTGGCAGCAATCATGAGCCCCATCCACAGCCAGACCCGACCCATACCTGGCTTGGTGAATGGCCTCCATCCACTCTTTTCCGGCCTGTTCCTCCTCACAGCGCAGCTCCAGTGGTTTTTGACCGTCGTGCCCAAAAAGGACAGTGAAGTAATACTGCAAAGAAAAAGAAACACAGTAGGGTTATAGCTTTACTTTTCAAGAGCAGAAAGATAATAACCCAGTATTTGCCTACACGAGGGATAAACTGACAAAATCTACCAACATGATGTCAGCCATATTTCAAACTGTAATAGCATGCCTGGTCCAGCCAGAAACGTCTTTGCACCTTGGCTGTGACAGCAAGCATTTTAACACCCCTCAGTAGCACACAGCCCACAGCCCTACTGCATTGCAGATTTTTATTTAAGAACAAAAAGAACATTGCACCAATTTGCCGATGAAGAATAAAAAGCTAAAGCTTACATGAAAACATTTTCAGAAGTTTTCGTTATGGAGCGTGTGGTAAAGCAGCAGAGAGCAGGCGTCAACCCCACTGAACCAGCTGATTCTCTGACCTAACCTATGCTATATCCAGGCTCCACTCTGGGAAGCTCTATGGCTATAGCTACATCGAATTGCTGCTTTTGCCTATTCTGCAGCCTTAGCAAGTACTGTCAATGGCTTAAGCTCTGTGTCACAGACAAATTATACTTGGCATGGCAAGGAAATATAATTGCCATCCTGGCCATAAGTCATAATCAGAATCTCTCTTTGATGAGTGTAATCTAATTTCTTGTTAGATAGAAGAAAAAGAAAGAAATGGTTTTTATCATGATTACATTTATTTATCCCATTTGAACTTTATTTATAATCATCCCAAGCTGGAAACAATGCAAATATCCTCTCATGGGTGAATAAATAGACAAATTCTGGTACATCTTCCCAATGGAACACAACTCATCAGTAAAAAGGAGCAATTCTTGATAAAGCCAGCAACTTGAATGCTTCTCAAAAGTACCACATAACACTAAAAAGTCAGCCTCAAAGGGCTACGTCCTGGAGTACTAGCGAGCCAACCCAGTGGTTGAGGTCTCTCATTGTTATTGCAAAAAGATCTGATTCTCTTCCCAGCACCCATCCCAGGCAGCTCTAACCTGCCTGTCACTCCAGTCCCAGTGAAGACAACACCTTCTTCGGGCCTCTGAGGGCACCTAAACATGTGCACACACGCACGCATACTTAAAATACAAATATTTTTAAAAGTTTTATACTCTACAATTTCCTTTATGAGATGCTACTGAAAGAGTAGCAGAAAACAAATCATTTTTTTCTGGGAGCCAGGGAAGAAGTTTGTGCTTACAAAGGAATACCACAAGAACTTTTGCCAGGATCTCCCCCTTCATCCCTGTGTCCCCTTAAAATAAAACCAACAGACTATTTGACTATGAGTATAGACCAATATGTCATTAGGAGTCATTATATTGCTATGTTCCTTTATCAGAATAACAGTATAGTTTTTTCCCTTCCCTGGGCCTTTATCCTATGTAGTCTCAGATTCTGGGCTACTTTAACAGTGCCAGGAAGGGGTTCATCTCATAGAGTTGTCCTTACATCCAATCAAAAAGTGGTCGGTTACTGTCATGACATGCGTGTTGCTATTGCACAAGTATATCTTGTAGACAGGTGATTGTTGTAGGTCTCAGGATTTATGGATGGGTGTTACTGATGATCACCTTTGTCCTCTAGTAGCAGGCAGAGTAGAGTGTCTTCCAGGACCGTGAATGCTAGTCAGTAGAGAAGAAGCTTCCGGTAGGGCACCAGCCTGACTTCTCCATGCTGAATGACATAAGGAAATGTCCTGGCTAGTTTTCTGTCAATCTGACACAAGCTAGAGTCATCAAAAAGGAGGAAGCCTCAGCAGAGAAAATTCTTCTGTGAGGTCAGCTGTGGGCAAGCATGTATGGCATTTTCTTAATTAATGATTGCTGTGGGAGGATCCTGCCCCTTGTGGGTGGTGTCATTCCTGGGCTGGTGGTCCTGGATTCTGTAAGAAAGCTGGCTGAGCAAGCCAGGAGGGGCAAGCGAGGACACAGCATCCTTCCATAGCCTCTGTATCCGCTGCTGCCTCCAGGTTCCTGCCCTGTTTGTGTCCCTTTTCTGACTTCCTCTGATGATGGACAATATGGAAGTGTAAGCCAAATAAACCCTTTCCTCACCAACCTACTTTTTGGTCACAGTGTTTCATTGCAGCAATAGAAACCCTAACTAAGACATTTCTTCTGGAACAGTGCCTTACCACCAGGTTGTGGAGAGCAACCAATAACCTTGATAATCGTGTCTTCTAGATACAACAGAATTGATGAGTATAAGAACTCACAGAGAGTATAGGAGTATGCATGGGAGCTGTACGGGTTAAAGTGTCCCAGCACTGAGAAGAGAAAGTGAGCCCAAAGTCTTACCCCTAGCCAAGAAGCCATTTGCAACTCAAAACTCCTGAGAAAGAATCCATTTCTCTAATAGGATGTCATTGTGTGTGTCAAGCACCTGCCAGGGCAGGCCTCATGCCCAACTGGCCAACAGGAACAAATTCCATGGTTTGTTTTGTTTTGTTTTGGCATGTTTCTCTTACTGGCTTTTTTGTTTTGGTTTCCATCTTAGGGTTTTGTTTGTTTGTCGAGACAGAGAACATGAAGTTGGGTAGGTTAGAGAGATGGAGAGGATCTGGGAGGAGTTGGGAGAGGGGGAGAACATGATCAATGCCTAGTTTAAGAAACTTTTTTGTTTTGTTTTTAATTAAAGGCGCTTTGGCGATCCGGTCAGATTTCCTTTCCTGTGTGGATGTTACCAACAGTGCTGATGCAGTCAGAGAGCTCCTGGCCGGAGCGCCTCCCTATCACTCTCTCTGCAGGCTCAGCTACTGCAGATTAGCAACAATGTTGCTCCAGAGCGCCTCCCCGTCACTCTCTACAGTATCAGCTACTGCAGATCAGGAACACAGTTTCTCCAAGGCATCTCACCCTCAGACATGGGATGCTCCAGCCTTGAGCCGGATTCTTATCTCAGTCCACTCTTCAAATGCTGCCCAGGGATCTGTCCCACAGAGTTGTTTAAAGTCTTGACTACTCTGGAGGTGGAGTTTCCAGGCCTGACACTTTGCTTTTGTACAGCAGAAAACATTTTAACCATCAACGCTTTTAACCATTGCCTACGTCATCTTAATTTTTAATGCCATTTTATACTGATATTTCAAAAGAGGCAGACAAGAACATTATGATCATGATTTCTAGGGTATGAACTTTCTACACTTTCCTAAGGCTAACTACCAACAATGAAACAAAACTAGCAAACAAACGAAAAGTGCATCCGTGCTTCAAAAAGGGGCCCCGTGAGAGGGGAAGCAGACAAGTGGTTGCAGGGGATGAGGGTGGGTCAGAGCAGCAGAGGGAAACTGCCAATGTGCAGAGAGATTTCATTGCTTACTTATTTATTTGACTAGTGAGTGGACTTTCTTTCTAGAACAGCTTAGAGTTGACTGAAAACATTATCCTCACAACACAGAAGGGGCTCCTGCCCTGTCCACATGGGGGTATACATGGCATTGGGTGTTATTATTATTAACCTAGCTAAGCTTTGCTCTTTGTGCTGTAGACATTGGATTCTGCACCATGTTGCCTATCTACTATTACAGTGTTTTCTTTTGGGTGAGGAAATTGATGTTGGATAGTGCCGATGATTTCACAGCCTTGTGAATGAACTCAAAACACTTGAATTAGAAAACAGCCAATGTTGGGGGAGGAGTTCTATTTCAGTTTTTGAAATGAGAAAAATTGCAGCAAGAACAAAGGAGGGAGACACAGATACGATATGGCGGTGACTTTGGTTTAGCAGTTTCTAGTTACTCTCATTCATTCGCATCTTTCCCAAGATTTTCGAGCTTGAATAAGCTGTTTGCTTTTGGATCTGTTGTTTACTCACAGCCATTGATGGAGCTGATGCTGTTAGGGATCCTTTGAAGGATAAAAAGTCAACCCAACCTGCTCTTAAAACTGGTCTTCAAGCCCTTAAACAAACATAGCCTTTCAAACCACTCTCTTAGCTGCAGAGCTTACTCTTGACCTGGATTCCTGCTGTTACCCGCCCTGCTGGAGAAGCTGCCTGCAGGCAGTGGTGGCTGCCATGCAGAGTTGCCTGTCCTCCTCCCCAAGCCTTTTCTCCCCTAACACTTCTCCTGGTTACTTGTTTCTCTTATGTCTGCACGCACAGTTGACGTACTGAGAGAGTAATGGGCATACTGGGGGGTCATGAATTCCAAAGTATACATCAAACACTCTAATATGGGTATACATAGAATCCCAAGCTAGGACACAGAGCCTTTGCCAAGGTTTGGCAAAAGTCAAAAGAGCAATGTGGGTGGACATGCTAGAGAAAAGGTTCAGTGGTTAGGGCTTCCTACTCCTCTTACAGAGGACCTGAGTTTGGTCCCCATGAACACTCACAATTGTCCATAACTCCCACTGGCAACTACACACACACACACACACACACACAGAGAGAGAGAGAGAGAGAGAGAGAGAGAGAGAGAGAGAGAGAGAGAGAGAGGAGATAGATGGATGGATAGATAGATAGATAGATAGATAGATAACATAAAAGTAAATATTAAGAGAGAATGCCCCTGTGGACAGGCACAGTGGAAAGTGGTTTGAAGCACTTATAAGACCATCAGGAAAACGTAAGAAGAAAATAATGTATCTCCTTCAATGACCAGGAGACCGGGCATCAGTTTAAGCAAAAGAAAGAAGGGAAGAGTCAGAAGGATGAAAGGGGCAGATGATGGGAGAAAGGGAGAAAGGCAGGGAGGGGAGAGAAAGGCTGTTTAACCAAATAGATGAATGAGCTTGGGAGGCAGAGCCCTCCACCTCTAACCCACCTGAGATAGTTACACTCTTCCAAAACCTTTCCACGGCACCACTGCAGCTGTAAAGCAGCAACTGCTGTCTATATTTTGAATGTGAGAGTTATGTAATAATGGCTTCCCAGTATTCTTGAATGCTATGATGTGATGTCTTCATCCTAGGTTCAGCTGCTGCCTCAAGACAACACGGAAAAACCAGACCCATACAACCAGGTTAGGCATGGAATGACCTTATCCAACTCAGGAGGGAGATAGCTAAGAATCTGTTTTGACCCTTGCTCACTTAAAGTCATAGAGGGGCTACATAGAGGAAGCCATCAGATTCTAGGCAATCTGAGATTTTTTCCCCAGGAAACTATGTGTGCTGAGGTTCACCCTACCATCTCCTTGGGAATGAGAGTGGAACATTCTCCTGGCCTCAGACTTCTGAGGGGGCTCCCAGCAGATAACTCACACAAGTTCCTGGGTTTTCTTTCCAAGTTGCTATCTGGTCAGCTTAGACTCTCAAAGGCCTGGGAGCTGCAAGCCAGGAGGTTGAAAGAAAAATCACTCATTTGGGGAGTGCACTCCCCACGAAAGGCAAAAACAAAAAGGATGGTGAGTGCTTTATCCCAGTAATTGGCCACATCTTAGTGTGCTTGGGAACCAGCAATATCAGTCTGGATATACCAGCAGCTTGTAGCACAAAGAAGTCCAAGTACTCCATGGTGCCAGGGACACAGAAAGATGATCACAGGATCCAGGTTCACTGGGGGATTTAGATGCATTTCTTACTCCTGCTTGGGCATGCACTGATGTAGAACCCAAGGAGCCATCCCTAAAAACTATTCTTTAACACCTGACCACACACAGAGGCAGTCATGGTGGGCCCCACTTAGGAAAGCCACAGTAGGAGTGGGAGAGAGTAAGACAGGGCCACCAGGGACTGAGGCACAGCAGGTGCCTGTCTGTTCTTTGAGCTTCAACCAGTAATGGGGTAGCTTTCCCTTCACACTGAGCCATTTGAGGCCATGATACTAATTAGCAGCAGACTGTCTGGAAGGAAAATGTGACTGGAGAACGCTGTGTGATATTAGAATAGTCAGAAAGCGTGCTGGACGTATCCAAGACTCTATCTTGGGGTCCAGCAAAGCTGCTCTAAAAGAGAGACAAAAACAACTCTGTTACCCTCCTCCCCACATGCCAGATCTCATCCTGTGACAACTATTCTTTTTTTTAAAAACTAAAACCATCAGCTGAAAGATCTTATTAACCCCCAGTACTAGAGATAGACTCGAACCTAATTTTATCTAAAAGAAAAACAAAATATTAACTCAATTACACTTCAGGTTCCTTGTGCATGCCATTGAGGATTGAGGACTCTGGATCATGCCTGGGATAAAACCCACTACACTTCCCCATGGGCAGTCCCACAGCCCGCAAAGAACAGGTGTGCCTGGATCTTAACCTCTAGCTCAGCAAAGGATGGAAATCCGATGAAAGGCCTCTGAGCAGGAGCAGCATTGGATTTAACATTAGATCTAATAAAAGCCCATTTAAATTTAAGTGCAAAGGAATGGACAGTCAGTAAAAGAACAAGTCAGTGACTCAAAGGACAGTCTTCTAAGGGGTGGCAATTGGTTGGCTTCTGTCTAAAGTCAATGCCCAAGCCAGGAGAAGCATTCAGTGGTCTGTCCTGGTCTAGCTAAGGATTGTATGGTGCCTCCACAGCTGTTGCTGCCTGGGAACCCAATTAAAAGACACCTTTAAAGACAACTAGGCAATCCCATTAGCAGAGTATGTGCAAAGGTTAAACCATGCTGCAGGCACAGAAATGATGGGAAGATCAGTGAAGTGCAGCTTCCACTTCCCAAAGCTGGCTTAGATCAAACACTGGCGCTTCGTGTACCTGCATGCAGATGGTCCAAGCCTGTACTCACAGCTCTTAAAGGCTGAGATAGGAAGATCTTGACTTTAAGGCAAACCTGGGCTGTGTAATGAATTTGAGGCTAGCCTGAGCTACACAGGATAGATAGATAGATAGATAGATAGATAGATAGATAGATAGATAGATAGATAGATAGATAGATAGATGGGGAGAGGAAGAGGGGGAAGAACTAAGGGCTGGAGAGGTAATATACTGGTAGAATGCTTGCTTTGCTGAATAATTCAATCCCCAGCACTGCTAGAAAAGAAGGAAGGAAGGAAGGAAGGAAGGAAGGAAGGAAGGAAGGAAGGAAGGAAGGAA
>NC_034600.1:23193750-23227605 GCF_900095145.1 Mus pahari
AGGGAGGCAGGGAGGGAGGGAGGAAGGGAGGAAGGGAGGAAGGGAGGAAGGGAGGAAGGGAGGAAGGGAGGAAGGAAGGAAAGAAGGAAGGGAGGAAGGAAGGAAGGAAGGAAGGAAGGAAGGAAGGAAGGAAGGAAGGAAGTTCATTTTCTTTGTGTCATTGGGCCTCTCTAGGATGCAAGTGCTATGGATCTGCATCAGATCTGGTGCACCATGGGTCCCTTGGGTGTCAACATCAGCAGCAGACCCCCTGGTGGTACACCATGAGCATTGTTCCTCTCCAGTAATTTCAAAGAGACATTTCAAAATCCTGAATAAAAGAAAGGGACCAATTAACAGCTCTATGGTCTTGTTCACATCGTGAAATCCAACATGTACAAAAGTCATGGAATTTTCTTTCTTTAATGTTTCTTCTTACTGAAGTTTCTTACTTTTTAAGATTTATTTATTTATTATATATAAGTACACTGTAGCTGTCTTCAGACACATCAGAAGAAGGCATCAGATCTCATTACAGATGGTTGTGAGCCATCATGTGGTTGCTGGGATTTGAACTCGAGACCTCTGGAAGAGCAGTCAGTGCTCTTACCCACTGAGCCATCTCTCCAGCCCCTTACTGAACTTTCTTGACATGTGTAACTGAAATGTCAGCTCTCTTCATTGGATCCATCCTGATGCCTCTGACCCGAAAGATTTACTCCCTCCTCTGAGTGTCAATAGCTCTGGGAGTCTTCTTCTCTCATAGGCCTGTAGAGCTGCCCTCTGATGGGTCTCATCCTTGCTAACCTTGACCCCTTGAAGCTACCACTGTGCTGTGTGCACATGCATACACCCACACCCACAGCCACAGCCACAGCCACACACACACACACACACACACACACACACACACACACACACACACCCTATAGTCACTGAAGAAATACAAAGCATAACTGACCAATACCCTTGCTTCAGACAGCCATCTACAGTGGTCAGTTGTATTACTGTATAGTCACAGAATTTTAACCAATTATAGGTAAATGACTATAAGGGAAAAGACATTGTTAGGTATCAAACAGCATTAGGAAGGTTGAGAACCACTGCTCTATGTTGGCCAGGCTGGTCTCAAACTCAAGAGATCAGCCTGCCTCTGCCTTCTGAGTGCTGGGATTAAAAATATGTCACCACCCTAGCTGTTTAATCCTTTTGAAAAACTATACATAGGCCTACATGATATTGTTTATCCATAGAAAATAAATGATTCTGATGTAAATAATGATGTTCAAGTTAAGATGAAAAATAAATTGTAAGATTTCCTTAAAATGCATGACAGGCTTCTTTAAAACTCAGGCCTCTTGACACACCGTTTGTCTTTACACCATTGTCCCCCTGATCCACAGCTTTGCTTTCTGAGGTTCCAGATACCCAAGATAGTCGGAAAACACTAAATGAAAAAAAAAAAATCCATCTGTGGAGTGATTCATCTGTGTTAAACTGCTTGTCATTTTGAGCTCTGTGAGGCCATCTCACACGGTCCAGCATCCTATCAGGATGTGAGTCATGGCCCAGGCACAGCCTCCCCATACACAACCCACCTACATACTGGTTACTCAGTAGCCCTTGGATTGTCAGATAGATTGTTGCAGCCCCACAGTACTTGGTGACTTTTATTATTAATTAATTCAGCAATGTACGTGAGTAGTAAGGACAGTGATTTGAAACTGCCAAAGGGAAGCTAGTGAAAACAACGAGAATCATTTGCTGAGTTTGCTAAGGTCTGTCTGTGGCCAGTTTCAAACCGTGCCTAATGTGCAGGCATTATGGTTAGATATGTACAGGAAAAAGCACACTATTTAGAGCTCAGTGCAACCATGGTTTCAGACATCCACCAGAGGTGTTGCAATGTGGGTCCTCATTACAAGCTTATCGTCTGGATGATGATGTGGGTATTCAGGTACTACGCATGCTCTTTCCATTTCTCAGTTTCATTGAGAGCAAAGCTTAGATAAAATGCAGGTAATGCCAACCTTCTCTGCAGCCACTGGCCCCTCCAGGTGATCAAGATCTGAAAGGAACACATTGCACGTCAGGCTGAAAGGAACCATGCCGTCAGGCTGCTGGGCCTGTAGGTCAAAGGCTAGGAGATAAAGAAGTGGTTGTCCTCCCAACTCCCTCTGGGTCTGGCTTATCTGAACATATGTGGACCTACTGACCCATTACGAAGTACCTGAAGTCTTAGGCAGAGGCTAAATCCAGGGATTCCAACATGTCAGGTCTATCTTCAATGAATGTAATGGTGAGAAAGGCCAGGAAGGATTTTAATTAAATGGCCACTCTGCAAAGGATGTAGTTAAGTGTTTCTGTCTACTTTCATGATGCTGATATGAATTTGGGGTTTAAACGGAGGAACTAGATCGGGGAGCAAGAGCAAGAACAAATCTTAAGCAGCCTTGGTCAAAATGTAATCTGGTTAATGATTATTTCAGTTGCATTCCCTGAGGTGGCCCTGAAAGAGTCCTCATCACCAAGGAAACACGCAGTTTCCATGAATCAATTGCTCCTCCCTGGGAGTGATGTTATCAAGGGTGGTTATGGTGGTTTAAATAAGAACGGTTCAAACATTTGAATGCCTAGTCACCAAGAAATGGAATTATTTGAAGTGATCAAAAGGATTAGGATATGTGGTCTTAGTAAGAGTAGGTATGGCCTTCTGGTGGGGGCGTGTCACTAGGAGTGGGCTTTGAAGTTTCAAAAGCCCAGGTTTGCATCTGTGCCCAGAGCTGATCCTGTGCTACAGTTCTCCATACCCAATTATCACAGGAAGAGAGCTGGTCTCCCAGGAGTGCTGACACACCTGTGAGAACAGGTAAGACCATCACTTCTGCTCAAATTCCTGGCCCAAGAGGGACCTGCCCTGAGCCATCAGGACACAGGAACAGCTGGGGACAAGATCCTTCTGGTTTCTGTCTGCTCCCTGGAGCTGACCCTGTGCCACAGCTCTCTATACCCCAATTCCTCCCAGAAAGAGCTAGTCTCCCAGGAGTACTGACAGACAGACTTGCAGGAGGAACAAGCCACAATCAGAGACAGCAACACCAGCTAACACCAGAAATAACCAGATGGCAAGAGGCAAGGGCAAGAACATAAGCAACAGAAACCAACACTACTTTGCATCATCTTAACACAGTTCTCCCAGCACAGTGAGCCCTGGATACCCCAACACACTAGAAGTTTCAAAAGCCCATACCAAGTCCAACACCTCTTCTGCCAGCAGAGCAGGATGTACTGTTCACATCTCATCTACTTCTCCAGCATCATATCTGCCTGCCTTCATGCTACTTGCCATGAAGATAATGGACTAAGCCTCCGAAACTGTAGGCAAGCCCCCAGTTTAATTTTGTATGTTATGAGTTGCACTAATCATGGTAACCCTTCACACTGTGGAATAGTGACTAAGATAGTGGTCATTCTGCTAGGCTCTCTTGCTCTTGGAATCTACAGTGATTGCAGGTTTAGGACAATGATAGTACTTTCAGGAGGGCTGATAATAGGA
Organism: Mus pahari; assembly: GCF_900095145.1. Classification (NCBI taxonomy): domain Eukaryota; kingdom Metazoa; phylum Chordata; class Mammalia; order Rodentia; family Muridae; genus Mus; species Mus pahari. Next base: position 23,197,286 of record NC_034600.1, read on the forward strand.
CATTGAAAGGTTGTCAGTAAGTTTCTTCTATAACTCTTATCTTTGTGTCTTCAACTCTGAAAGGGAATGAGATACATTAGGCGTCATGTCATCAAGTTTTAAAAAGGTCCCTGCTCAATATTAGCATACTAAGAGCAGAACTGAGTGGGAGTCTGACCCAAAGAAAAGGAGCTAGATAAAAATGAAGGCAGGGGGTGTTGGTGTGTGTCTTACACTTTTAGTTACTTTGTGAACCCAAATGGGGAGCCAATTTTGCAAAAGCAGCTTCCAAATGTTTGTTATAACAACACCACAGCCGTGCTCTGAAGTATGGTGAAGCCCTCAGCCATCTCAAACAGTGGAGTCCTGCCTTCCTGTTTGCTCCTAGCAAAGAAATACATGTCCTTTCCTAGCTTAGGACATGTATTTCTTTCCAGCAGCTCTGTAGGTTGTCATGACCATTCTCCCAATCAGAGAGCCTCTGTGTTTTCAGGATATGGGGACATGCAGAGGGCAGTGGGCAGCAATTTTCAGGATATGGGGACATGTAGAGGCCAGTGGGCAGCAATTTTCAGGATATGGGGACATGCAGGGGCCAGTGGGCAGCAATTCTCTAGCCTAGGTACAGAAGCAGTAATAAAGAGTCAGGGTGCTCTTCTTTTTATGTAAGACCTCCTCTCTGTTTTCATTTCCCCTTTCTTCTTATAACTACTTGTAAAATAAAATGAAATCTGTCTTTAAATATTTGCTATGCTGATGAAGCTGAGCTATTTCCCCTTTACTTATATTGACTCTGATGACTTTAACCTTCACATATCTGAAAACATACCCCAGCTGGCAGCTACTTTCAAATGCACTGCAATACTGAGTGTATTTTTGGCTTATCTGACCCTCCCTAGTATCCTGTGCTGGTTGCTAAAATCACATATGTCTCACTCTATGAATCTGGTTAGCTGATACCATAAAAGACTGAATGTAAGCAAGATGAGAGAAAATGAGCTAAAAGTCACATTGAGGCTCCCTTTAGAGGAGGAAATCTCAGTCTTAGTGTCACATGGCCTATCAAGATGTTCTTGCAATGAACCTTCTCAGCCTATCACATGCAGTGACAATTGCTCAGGCTGTAATGGAAGAAGGAAAGAAAAAAAATAATCAAATTTGTGCTTCAGTTTGTACTTCCATAGTCCAGAATCATTTTATCTCTTTACCAAAGTGGAATCACATCGGCACTTTTAGCACCAAAGAAAATTCTTAATGGATCAAAAATAATTTTTTCCATCTGATTTACAACTACTATCTTTTCCATATTACTTTCTTTGGTGAAGCTGTGGGGGGAGTATGGGTATAAGTGTGAGTGTATGTTGTTAAAGCAGATATCAAATCATTCAACTTTTCACCAAATCATAGTGAAACTTTACCTGTCCTGACATATTAAGAAGACCTTTAGAAGTGACCAGCCCTCAAAACTGAATTGATCCATTCATGAGTTAATGGACTTATGAGTTAATAAGTTAGCTCAATAGTATGTCTGTTATTAAAATGGCACCTTGGATCAGTCAGGAGACTGATGGTCTCTAAGTCATATGATGACCTAAACCATAGTGGGACTCAGTCAGGCAAGATCATCACCAGATTCACTTCCTGTCCTGTGCTCACAACTTAGGACCTCCTGGTCTTCATACAGTAAGCTGAATAAATTCTTACTGAACTTTACCCAATCTGTGGGACTCAATCATAGAAATAGAAAGTATGCTTTGAGATGTAAGTGTTGATTTTATGAAAGCTGTACCCAAATTTTACAAATATATTGCTTGTACTGAACCCAGAGTGTTTGTATTTAACCGTCTCTAGGCCTAGCCCTGGAAGCTTCTAGCCTCCATACAAGCTAATCTGCTAGCTCAGACCTTGAAGGCTTCAGCTTCCAACCACCATCTGCTATCCTAGGCTTAGAATGTTTGATGAATACATTCATTCTTTCTAGCTCTTTCTGGATTCTGGCTGGATGGTTCAACTCAGCTATTCTGACTCAAACTCCTCTCCAAGCTGACTGATTTCAATTGGCTTCTCTCATCTTCTGACTGAATTATGTTGCTTGGAAAAACTGCCTCTGAACTCCATGAACTGAAACTGACTGTACTGACTTCACAAACAGAACAGAATGGAACTGCACCAAACTCAACTGAACTCCACTCTCTCCCTGCACTGCTCTTAAGTGACCTCTTTTTCCTGACTGCTCTCATGAGAGTTGGGTGTACCCTAACTCTGACTCATCCTGTCAAAACTTTCTCTGATTCATCATTTTGTCTGCCCCTCAATTAGATGCCATTGCTTGGGATTAAAGGTGTCTATTAAAGTCATGTCTATATTCCAGCCAGAGAGATTAAAGGTGTATATTAAGGGCATGTCTGTAGTTTATCAGAATCACACAGACTTTGGATGTGATCCTTTGCCAGAGTAGCCATGTTGTTGAATTAAATTAAATTTTTCTACAGGGATCTGGAGAGATGACTCAGTGGTTAAGATCACTGACTGCTCTTCCAAAGAGCCTGAGATCAATTCCCAGCAACCACATGGTGTCTCACAACCATCTGTAATAGGATCTGATGCCCTCTTCTGTGTCTGAAGAGAGCTACCATATACTCACATACATAAAATAAATAAATAAATCTTAAATTTAAAAAAAAATTCTTCTATAGCCTTGTGTAAGGCTTCTTAGGAAAGATAACTGTGATCCTAAAGGTTTCTCTTTATCTCTATAAATTAACTTCTTTTAGAAAGACCAAAAGTGATCTTGGTCTATGAAAGTAAGTATACATTGAGTGAAATGTGATTATTTTTTCCTCCGTGGAGCTAGCTTTGTCACAGATACCATCACTCAGTTCAAAATGCCTCTACACATTCACCCCAGCCTCTGAGAAGACAGTAGTTCAATTTCAAGGATCATAGTGTGAGCTCTTAGGATTCTTTTCCTGACTTGAGAGGACAATGTGAACTACAGCCATTTTCCTTTGGGCTAAATTTTATCTTGGATCAAATGGAGGCCAAATACCATTCCTACCAATACCAAAGGTGTAGTTGAAGTATGATAACACACATCAAGGTGCCTTGAAAATCTGACATGTCTCATCATCACAGTAGAGGTGCAGCTGTTTGAACACACCTTAGATACCATCATTCCCTGAGTACTCAGGACATTGGTCTCCTTCTAGAACTATGAAGCAGAAGCTGCAGCATTCCTGCTTTCCTGCGGTATAAGAGCTAGGGCATGGAGAAAAGAATGTCAGGGATGCAATTCAACCACAAATGGACATACAGCATTCTTGGTAACTAAGGAGAGGCCCTCCTGTTTCTAATAGTGCTGACGGCTTATCGACTGCTTTGTAAATTTTTTGGCAGATGTCCCATGTTCATGATTAAATTATTTCCAAAAGCCTTAGAGAATACTGGTATTCTGAAGCACCAGTTGCACAGAGTTTGTAGAATGGCTTCTCCCAGCAGAAACCAGTATATGGAATAGAAATTAGAAACTATGGGTAGAACAAAGCTTCATCACATAAAAGATACACACTGTGTAGCCGTGTAAAAGATACACATTGTGTAGCCGTGTCAGCTCTTACACACTGCTCTAAATACAGTCATCCAGAAAACATATTTTAGTGGATGGGACTTCAATTTAGCAACCAGTTTAAGAAGACATTTAATTGTCTCCTGTGGTGGTTTCTACCACAAGTGGAAAAATCCATTCTTTCTAGCTTCTAAATCTCAAACAACTGAATCAAATTAAATTGTGTTCGCAGGAGAGTGAACAGGATAATAAGAGGTCAGAAAATCTGTCAATTTAAGAATGGCTAAAATCTCTTGATATATTCAGCTGCTCTTCCAATCTTTGAAAGACTATCATATAAATACTAGCACAGAGAAACTTTCCTTGACTGAGGAGGAATGAGCTCTCAGCCTACTGAAATGTATAGAAAAAAGATGCCAAGTTCAGTGGCTTAGGTCATCGTCTTGGACTTTCATGTTCATTAAATTCTCATAAAAGCACCTGTCTTTCTCTTCTATTACCACTCCAGACCGGGACGAATGTTGTTGAAGATAAATAACAGTTGATCTATGTGGTGACTTTCACCCATCCCCAGCATCTTCCCTGATTTATTTAGAAAGAGACATCTGGTCAACCCCAGAGCCACAGATGGAACAGACTTGTAAATTTAGTCACCATTGTGTTGTGGGAAATGTTAATAAATGAGCCCACCAACTCTCCATGCTCCCATGCTCCTGCTGGCCTGCCAACTCTCCAGCCATGCCAGACTACAGGGCTCCCTCTGGGCCATCCCTCCAGTGGGGGCCTCCAAGTTCCTATCACTACCACGCACTCCAAGGTCAGCCATCACATCACAATAACCAGTACCCCAGTAGAATCATGACTCCTAAGGCTTAATTAACCAATCAGATTTATGTATCAATAAAATCACAATTTACAAGATGCCAATAAAAAATTTCAGAGTCAATTGATGACAAAAGCTTTACCCCAATATTTCTAACCTTGTGAAATCATAGCTACTTGTTGTGGCTAAACGCCACGTGGGTACACGTCCACAGTCATCTTGGTTCTCCTTCTACTCCAAGATGCTCTCAGTCTCTGCAACTCTTAGCTCCACCTCCCTTTTCCCTTTCCAATCACAGGTTTCCCATTTCCCTAATGTGATTGGATAGGGAAAATCTTGCGACAGCATTGTCACTTTTCTACTTCACTAAAACTGAACTGTCATTAGTCTGAAGCCCATAGAAGCCTGGATTCCTCTGTGTTGCTCTGGGACCTCTCATCTCACTGGTCTAAAGAAGGAGATCACCAAGATCACCAAATACACTCACCAAATACACTTTGCCAACCACATTCTCAGTTGCAGGCAGGAACAAGTACAACAAGAATATATGCTGTTAACACCTGCGGCAGTTAGTGTCACGGAGCAGAGGGACAACAAAGCAAGTGTTGCTGAAAGCAAATGTGAGGGGCTATGTCAAGGACTATGATGATGCCAAGAAAAATGGACAAGATAAATATAGATTGTGGGACAGGCTCCAGGCCTGTTCTACAGCTGTGTGACTTAAAGCTGAGTATTTAAAAGGCCTTTCTGAAAACAGAGTGCTGTGAGCAGAGGACTAGCTCCCTATTTCTGATATGCCTTTATTTGAGGGGGTACATATGCCCCCATATGCATTTAGAAGTCAGAGGACAACTTTCAGGAGTTTTTCTCTTCTTCCATCGTGTGACCTCAGGAATCAAACTCAGCCACTGAGCTAGGTAACTGGCCTGGTTATCTCTCCATTGCTAAGCATGGGTAGTTAGAAATGGATCCATGACCTTAAAAAAAAAACCTGACACCTCTATGAACCCTTATTATCAAATTCTTCAGTAGCCAAAACATAATTTAGAATTGTATTTTCAAGGTCTATAATAATGTAATAATATTAAAATTCAAAAATAACATAAAAAATTGGTTAGACCATGGATCTGTCTCTGGTTTTTAATACTTCAGTTTTTATTATATAAAGCCTTCCCAAATAGAAATAAAGAAAATGCAAGTCTAAGTAAAGAAGTAATATCTGTTTTTTAATGTGCATGCATGTGTTCCTGGACTCAAATATGTGTAAGTGCCTAGGTGCATATATGTGTTCTACCAGTGTGTAGGTGCATATAGAGACCAGAAAAGGACACTGGACACCCTGGAAGTGGAGTTATAGGTGGTTGTAAATTGCCTAATGTGTGCTTGGAAGAGAACTGGGATCCTCTGCAAGACCAGCAAGTGCTCTTAAGATAAGGTCTCTCTCTATGTAATCTTCTAAGCTATCTTAGAATTCCCTAACTCTTGCTTTTGTCGCCTAACTTCTGGGGTTACAGGTGTGTGTGCCGCCATGCTATCTCCAAATGGAAAGTTTTAAACTTAAAAAGAGAACATCTAAGGTGGGAATCTACCTGAAGCACTATCACAGCTCAGAAAGTTTTTTTCAAGTGGAAGAGTAAATGAAGCAAACCTGCTACAGGGAATCCAGTTAATCAGGTTCTGGCAGGCTTGCTCCACAGCAAGGCTCTGTCTGCATTGACGTTGTGGGTATTAATCTGCACACTTCACGGTGCTGTTGGCTAGAATATCCCTTGTAAGAAGAAATCTGTCAAAAGTCCCATAGTCTATCGCAGCCTCAACAATGTTTAAAAGTCCAAAGTTCAAAGTCTCTTCTGAGATTTATACAATCTCTTAATGTAACCCCCTACAAAATCAAAAAAAAAAAAAAAAAAAGCACATACTTCCAACATATCATTGCACAGGATACACATTACCATTCCAAAACAGGACCAAAGAAAGATGGAAAAACAGCTGGGCAAACTCCAAACTCTGCATCTCCCTGTCTGATGCCAAGCACTCTTCAGATCTCCAACTCATTTCATCTTTGTTGACTCAATACACTTCTTTCTCGTGGGCTGTTCTCACTCCCTGTTAGCAGCTTTCCTTGGCAAGCATCCCAGGGCTCTGGATCTCTAACATCTTAGGGTGTCCAAGACAACTTCAACTTCACAGCTTCTTGTTCCAATATGTGGGATCCACACATGATCTTCTGGGTTCCTCCAATGGGCTTGGGTCACTTCTCCAACTCTGCCTTCCGTAGCATCCCAGGCTCTGGTTGACTCCACTTCACTACTGCTGCTTTTCTTGGTGGTCATCTCATGGTACTGGCATCTCCAATATCTCCTGCTGCAACTAGGCTTCACCTACAGCCTCTCATAGGCCCTCTTCATGGTGCCAAGCCTCAACTTCTTTCCATGACCCCTTCAGTCCTGGACCTTCAACTTCCACTGAGGTTGCACCAATGGCTTTTCCTGACTTCTCACAGTGCTAAGCCTCAGCTGCTCTTCATGACCTCCTCATGCCTTCAAAACCAGTAGCACCTGAGTGATTCTTACACATTACCAAGTCTAGCTGCCAGGATAATCTCTGGAACACAGTTTCTTTGTGCTTTCAGAAAACACCTCCCAGAAGATTTAACTCAGTGATGCAGGTCTCTTCTTAATCACAGCTAATTCTTAGGTCCAGCTAATGAGCATCCATTGTCCCAGTAATCTCTTCTATTCTTGACTCTAAAGCCACAGCCACATGGCCAAAGCTGCCAAGTTCCGCTGCTTGCAGGGGCTGGAATATAGCCGCTTGTTCTATTATATCTTCACCAGCTTTCTGTTTTCAAGGGTTTCCTTTACTGTGTAAGCTTGGCTGTCCTGGAACTTGCTCTGTAGACTGATCTTGAACTCAGAGATCTGCATGGCTCTGTCTCCTGGGTGCCAGTCTTAAAGACGTGACCACCATGACAGGATCTAAGTTTTTTCTTTACCTAGAATTTGCTCTGTACCAGGCTTGCCTTGAAGTCAGAGATATGCTTGCCTATGTCTCCTGGGATTAAAGGCATATGCCACCATGCCTAGATCTAAGATTTTTTTAAAAATTCCTTTTCACAAGATCTTTATGGTTCTGGATTTTAGTTCATTCTGGATATAGTCAAGTTGATAACCAAAATATCTATCACAATTTGTCAATTTGACAAAAAGTCCTATCTCCTTATGTCCAAATGAAAACAATAACGAGGCCATAATGACACCTAACATGATATAACTATCCCTCACACAACTACAAACACATAAACAACAAGCATATCTGGTGGGATCCTGACCCCAGTGTATAATTCTCTTAATTCCGAGTAATATTCTTAAACACAGACTGTAGCTCCATTCCTCTCTCTGGTGACCCTTCAACACTTGAACCATGCATTTTATATTTCTCCTTTTTTAGTTTACTGCATCTGATCAAAAGACTCTTCATTGGAGTGAACTACAGGATAGAATCTATGTTGGTCTAGTTTGAGGTTCCTTTGTCAATGAAATTATTCTAAATCTCTTCACCTTATTCATAGGCAGATTTTTTTTCAGACAAGGACAAAAATCAGCCCCATTCTTCACCAAAATATCACAAGAACAGTCTCCAGGCCACATACAAAAATTCTTCTTCTCTAAATTCTTCTTGAGTCAGACCCCCACAGTTCAAATTGCACTCAGCTCCAATGTCTTCCATGCTTCTACTGGTATGGTCCATTAAGCCCCACTTAAAGCATTCCACTGTTTTCAAAGTCCCGAACAAAAACAGGGTCAGGCTCTCACAGCAATACTCAAATCCTGGTACCGACTTCTGTCTTAGGGTTTCCATTGCTGTGAAAGACACAATCACCAAGACAACTTCCATAAAAGAAAACATTTAATGAGGCTGGCTTACAGTTTCAGAGGTTCAGTCCATTATCATTATGGCAGGAAGCACAGCAGCTTCCAGGTAGACATGGTGCTGGAGAAGGAGCTACGAGTTCTACGTCTTGATCCACAGGCAACCACGAGACTAATACTTCATACCTGGTGGAGCTTGAGCATAGCGACATCAAGCCCAACCCACCACAGTGACACACTTCCTCCAGTATGGCCACACCTTCTAATAGTGCCACTCCCTATGGCCAAGCATTAAAACGCACACAAAACATATGGTAAATAAACCTATCCAAATCACCAAAAACACACAAAAATGTCAAATATATACTGAAGGAAGAAATATGAAACAACCACACAACCAGGAAACCTCTTCCTAGAGAAGCATACATTCATATGCTCAGAGCGTGAGTTAGAATTTTCGATGCTGCAGTATCTTAAGAGCAAACAAATGAACAAACAAACAGAAAGCAACAACCTTGGTGAGGGGTAAGCTTGGGGATAGAGTGCTCACCTGGCATGAACAAGGCCCTGCATTTGAAAACCAACACCAAATAAATTTTTAAAAAGACTCTTAGCTGACACAATAGCTTGTGTCTTTAGTCCTGAATACTCAGAAGGCTTAAACTCAGGCTCCAGGTAAAGGCTACCCTGGGCAACATAATAAGAACTCTATCTCAGAGAGAGGCAGGGAGAGAGAGGGAGCATGGGAGAGAGGGAGGAAGGGTGGGGAGAGAGAGAGAGAGAGAGAGAGAGAGAGAGAGAGAGAGAGAGAGATATATATATATATCTGCCAGTAAATAATGATTACATAAGGGTATAGTTGAGTTAGTTAATAAGTAAGTAGCTTAAAAGAACAAATAAAGACTGTATCTACTGATATAAAGAGGGCAGATGAGCCAAGTGTGCACGAGGATATGCTATTTATGCAAAAGCAGTAATAAAAATATGTGGAAGGAAACATTCCAAGTTGTTAACAGTAGTTACCTCTTGGGAATTTTGTCTTCTTATTTGTGTGTTTTACGTAGTTTTCAAAGTAGTCATAACAGATATGTGCACTTTAAAGACATAAATATTGACAGGTTTATGTGTAGAAAAGTGTTTAAAGCACTCAGAGCATTCTAGACATTTTCCTGCTAGGAACAAACAAGTGTGAGTCTGTAGCATAGCAATTTCAAAGAGAGTTATTTGTGCTTACTTATAAATACAAAAATATGCAACACTGACAGGCACATCTATGTATATAAAAAAAATGTCATGGGAGACATCTGGTGGGTGAGCCGGATACCTAGAAACACTGGAGCAGGATTAGCAAGGGAACATCCATGGGGCACACAATTACCAACGTGCCTGTGGGCCTTTAGTCCTCTAGGAAGATGGTTAGTATAAAAATTACACTTCTCTCATTTTTTGGTAGCAAAGGTCATGACTGTCAGACATTTAAAAGAAGTGGCAGTCTTAAATCACAAAAATAATAATGGTAAGATCATAAAACATCAGGAACGGGGAAAGAACCAACACAAGCAGATGCACATTGTCTTCTCCAAAGTCATCAAAACTCAGACTCTCCCCAAACTCCCCTGGGCAGTGTCGTGTAAGCCGTCCTCTTGGTTACCTTTGAAGGATGTACAACAAACAGTTCAGTTTTGTGTCATGCTCATGATTTTCTCCCATTGTAAAGTACAAGCCAGATACCAAGGTTCTTGAATCCTATCCAATGAGTGATAAGCTATTTCTTATGACAAAGTTTATGGTTGCTGGTTCTTTTTGTCAATGAAAAATAATATATACATATATAAATATAGAAAATATGGAGATACAAAAGCAAAGTGGAATTCTTAGGTTTTTTTTTTTTTTTTAGAAGAGATCTCTTTATATAGTCCTGACAATCCTGGAACTCACTGTATAGATCAGGCTGGCCTTGAACTCACAGAGATCCACCTGCCACTGCCTCCCATATCCCACCATGCCCAGCTTACAAAGGGGGACGTTTATTTATTTATAGTCTCACCACCATCCAAAGAATGCTCCCTTATTGCTCCCTCTCCCTCTCCTTCTCCCTTTCCCTCCCTCCCTGTCTGTCTGTCTGTCTGTCTGTCTCTTTATGTGTGTGTGTCTCTCTCCTTTCCTCTCCTCTCCTTTCCTCTCCTCTCCTCCCTTCCCACCCCTCTCTTTCCAATATCATGTGACCAAGCCTATCTCCTACCTCTTCCTCACAAGTGCTAGGATTATAGATGGTGCTATCATAAACAGCAGGAAAACACTGCTAAATGTTGATGTGTGCCCTTTCAGTAGATTTTCTAGAACCATGTGAGGTTGAACTTATATTACCTATGCACCATCATTCCAGCACTTCTCACGCTGTAACTTATGTGTTAAAACATGTAACAAGAACTAGCCAATGTCCCTCAGTGGTGGAACACTTGCCTGGCATGTGCAGATCCTAGCTATGTCACTGTAGTTTTGTAAGAGGTGGGTGAAACTAGAAGGAAAAGGGGGGAGAAAGTGAAGCAGAGAAGAAGCAGACGAGGAATCCATTAAATGTGTACCAGACTTTCTACAAGTGTCAGGCTGTCATGCTTCGTGCATACAATCACTCCTTGTAAATTGAATTTCTGTCCCATTGAATTTCTGTCTGGATTTTGGGCTACTCCACCAGTGAACATAAATAGTTTGCTATTTCTTAGCTTGTGTTTAGGCTTTCTTTAGAGACCTGTGCACCTTGTGTTGGGCACAGTGATATGGAGGTTTCATCTGATCGTCATGATAACTAACTGTTGAAAGCCATTTGATTCATGATTTTAGTCCTATCTCTGACAACAGATGGGCATTACAGTCAATCCTGTGGTCCCTGACTTCTAATCATTCATACCTTCAGAGAAGCATCATTCATCTGGGCAGCATATTACTATGTTCAAATCAACACATCCAGGCATGAGAAAACTTACACACATGCAGTGCTTAGTGTGTGCTGAGCACTCTTGTAAAGTTCTCCCACACTGCCTCCTATAAGTCTCCTCGTGGTCCATCTTACAGATGAGGAAATCAGCTTTTAGAGACAGGATATTCATCCCACTAGTATATGAGATCTTGGCTGAAAGGTATGAGTGTGATGGACACTCTGGGTACCCACACCCTGCCCCTCCGATCTCTGCTATGAAAGCTTTGTACAGTATATAGCAATACCATCAAGTTATATGAGTCCAAAATCCAGAATGCTAAACAAAGGTTGACTCTATGGAACCAGCTAGCCACTAGAGGGTGGATCACAAGGGAGGAGCACTAATGGACCAGAATCAGACATTATGTCCAGAAATAAATATCTCAAAGTTATCAAGTCTTCTAAGTTCTGTCCTGACTATGAAGTTTATATTGATTCCATGCATGTTCTCATTGATGGGAACTCTCAGGAACATTTTCTGTAGGTAAAGGCAATGGTGCTATCAATGTTCACTGCACAAATAACATAATTTAAGCCATTTCCAAGCAATGGGTCCCAGAGGATTGAAGCATCCCAGATAAGAAGGATGGCCCGGAGCATGGAAGGTAGGTATGAGAAACATGGCAAGTGTGAAGCAGAGATACGATGCTCGAGGTGCTAGGACCCGGAAACCTTTGGAACCTCAATGTTACCACCATGCAGGAGTTTTTCACATTCCAGCCTTTCTCCTTGACTCAATGCCAACCCCCAAATGAGGAGCTACATCTGAAATGCTCTCCCCCAGTCTTCTGATTTTGCCACTGTGTGTGGAATTACTGCCTTCCAAAAAACATGTGATCAACCTTGTTCTGATGTCACCCCCAATAACCCAGCATGGTTAGCGGTTGTCATGGAAGGGCAGCCTGGTCCACTTGGTGTTCAAGTTCCACCACAATACCCCATCTTAGTTTAAACATCTTTACTTTTTAATTTCTCAGCACTTCATGCATCTCACCTGAAAACACATCTCTCACGCCTGCCTCACAGAGCTATTATTTGGGTTCAATGGTTCCTTCCATGTAACAGTTTATGATCGTGGAGCTATTGTCACTAGCTGACTGCTTTATTTACTGAGACTGGTCTAGAGGGTCAGACAGATTCGAGATAGATCAGAAGTTCATGGCGATTTGAATGAGAATATGCCCCTTAGGTCGCATACTAAAATATTTGGCCATCAGTTAGTAGAACTGTTTAGGAAGGATTAGGAGGTGTGGCCTTGTTAGAGAAAGTATGTCACTAGGTGCTGGGTATGAGGTTTCAAATGTACATGCTATTCCCAATTAATTGTCTGTCTGTCTGTCCTTTTGTCTATCTCTCTATCTCTGCCTTACAATTATTGTCTCAACATATAAGCTGTCAGTTACTACTCCAATGTCATGCCTACCTACCTGCCTGCCTGCCTGCCTTCTGCCATAGTCTTTGCCATGAGGGTCATGGAGTCACCCTCTGAAGCTGTAAGCAAGCCCCCAGTTAAACATGTCTTTTATAAGTTGCCTCGGTCAGAATGTTCTGGCCTAGCAATTGAAAAGTAACTAAGACAAACTCCTCTTTCAATGTCAAACTCAGCCCACATTGCTTTGCATAATTGCAGGATGGGTATTTGGGCTTAAGACTTGTCATTTGCTTACCATTTGGCTGGCCCACTGCCTAGAGTACTAAGGGAAGCAAAGAATCAAACCAGAACCCCAAAATAAGAATATGAACTTGCCTCAATTTATTTATCACAGAGTTGCAGAAATTACCAGAAAACAAGATACACTAAGAACTAGAGGGATGTCTCTATCACATCTCTATCACCCAAGTTATTGGCATGGCAGGGTGCTTCTGAAATCCCAGCACTGATAGGCAGACACAGAGGGTCCTTAGGCTCCTGTAGTGGCTATTCCTGGTTGTCAACTTGACTATATTTGAAATGAACTACAATCCAGAATTGGAAGGCTCACCAGTGAACCTAATCTGGAGACTGGGAGATAGAAGTTTCTGATCTGGATCTTGGTATGGAGATCTTGAGACACAGTGGTGATTGAATCCAGAAGATTAAGACAGGGAGATCTCCGAGTCCAAGATCATCTGGGTTTAAAGGTGTGGTGGCACACACCTTTAATCTGGGCTACACCTTCTGCTGGGGACCATATAAGGACATTGGAAGAAGGGAGTCTGGCTCTTGCTCTTTCGCCTTCTTGTGGTGTGGGACTTGGCAACTGCTAGATCCTTGGACTTCCATTCACAGCTACTACTGAACCATTGTTGGGATTTGGACTGCAGACTGTAAGTCATCAATAAATTCCTTTACTATATAGAGACTATCTGCAAGTTCTGTGACTCTAGAGAACCCTGACTAATACAGCTCCCTAGAGAGCCAGTCTAGCTGAACAGGTCAGTGATCGCCCCTGTCTCAAAAGATAATGTAGAGTAAAGACACTCAACTTTGACATCTACCTTCTACATGCACACTCATGAGCACATGCACCTGTACATACAAAGTACACCTACATACACATGTACAGAGATATTTACACACAATAAAAATTAAAGGCAATATAAAATACATTTATTCTGTACACAGTACGATTTAATACACTCCTCGAGTTGGAATCATGGCTAATACTAGCTGCATTGAATGACAGTTAATCTGGTAGCCATATAGAACCTCCTATGGAAATCCTCTACATCTTTTGAAACCAGAGGTTTTTAAGGAAAAAATAATATCTCATATTCTATATCAGTGGGGACTTTCATATTTTCTAGCCAGAATTTTAAGGACTTTGCATACTGGGAAAAAAATGTCACCAAAAGAAGACTTGATACGTTTAGCTCTTTAGGCTCAAAGCTTGCGGAACCTGAGTGAATAAGTTCTGGAGCACATTGGTTAAATAAACCCCAAATGACATCCAATGTCACTACAATGACCACTGTGAGGGGTGAGCTTGATAGTAAGTATTGTTTAAAGAATTATACAAAATGGGAAAAAAATATAGACTACATGGGCTGCTAAAGGAAATAATGACACCAGGAAGCTGGTGGTGTAGGTCTAGGAAGGCTTTGAACACCAGAGGGAGGAGGCTCAGCGGTCTTGGGAACCCGACCTTCCAAGGAGCAGAGCACTTAGCTAGGACTGAAGAATCACTCCACTGTACACAGAGGGTGCCTCGGCAAACCAAAACAATGGCTGTAAACTCCAAGCCTAGAAGAACTTGAGAGCCACTGGGTAGGCAAAGGAACTCAAGGTAGTCTTTCCTCCAACACAAGAGAGAATCCCAGGTGGGGGGCGGGTGCTGGAAAGGCATGGCCATTTTGAAATCACATCAGAAACTTTTTGAGCAATGTGAAGGGAGTAGGCCTTCCGAAGGCTGTTAAGTCAGCCAACTCCAGGGATAAGTAGAATCACTGATCTCGTATAGGAAACCACTGGGTTTTTAACTTACCTACATCTCATCTGTCTATTGTGTACAAACCTCCCCCACTGACTTCTCTCAACTGTAACATCGAAAAACACCTTCAAAACTGGCATGGCCTTCCCAAGGGCATTTAAACAGAAAGCTTTTCCGCTCTTAGCGCCACAGGAAGCACATCGATGCAGCCAACAGGAGTCCAAGGAGTGAGCAGACAGGACACCAGAAGGAAGCTGGGCAGGGGTGAGACCCAGCTCAGTGAACCATGAAACAACCGAAAGCAGGACAACGGGATAGACGTAAGCCGGAGTATTAAAGTAGCTGTTTTCACAGAGCACCAATGGTGATCTTCGGTGTATACTCATCCAACTTGTCAGGGTTGTAAAATACACAAAATTTCACGAAGATAAGTAAATACTAAAGTTCAAGTTGTTTTCGAACTGGAAAAACCGACCCGGAAGCGGGGACTCCAGCGGGGCGGGGCTCTGTTGCGAGGCCTTTGGGGAAATGTTTCCTTTCATGTCTTTAAAGACTTTGGTTGCTGCTCAGGAAATTTTTATTTGGAAAGGGCTGGCAAGATGGCCTGATAAAAGCCATTTCATTTTACAGCTGAGAAAGCAAAGTGAATTTCCTCCACATTTAATCAAGCAGACCCAGTCCTCCAGCCATGATTCCTGTCTCCAAATGATCACTCCTTCAGAAGAAAGCCTGTGTGACCATAGAAAATAAAACCTACTGCAAAATACGAAGTCTCCACTGCTAGGCAGGAACCAACAGGAATAAAATACATGTCCATGAGAAAAGTACACATGAAAAGAAAATAAGTATTATTGGCAATGACCAAAGAATGGAAACAACCCAAACATCCTCAACTAAGAAGTATACAAACAAAATCCAGTATATCCATACAGTGGAATATTACCTGGCCATAAAAAAGAACAAAGCAATGACTCGTGTGATTATATGAATGCATCTTGAAAAACAAAAAAAACTGTGCAAGATGTAACAGATGTGTAGCTTGGTCTTTAGGTGGGTCCCCCAACAACTGGAGCGGGGGCTGGTCCTGAATCTGTTGCCTGCCTGATCCAACGTTCCCATGCTGTCTTGTCTGACCTCCACGGGTGAGGATGCTCTCAGACCTGCCGTGACTTGATGTGTGTGGTGGGGGGAGTAGTGTAGAGGGTGAGGTGAGAGGAATAGGGGGAGAATTTGCCTGAAGGGGTACTAGGAGGAGAGAGAGGCTGATATTGGGGTGTACTGTGGATAAATAAATAAACTTTAAAAAATTAAAAACAAACAACACCAAGAACAAGCACCGTTTAGTGTGAAAGAAATCACTGGCAAATAACCACATTCTTTATGAGCATATCTTTATGAAATAGGAAAACCTACGGAGACAGTGTCACTTTGTGGTTGCTTAGGAGGATTCAGGGGAAAGGGGAGAAGGGGGCGGTGATGAAGAGTTCTTCCCCAGGAGAACGGAAATGTTCTATTCACTGCACTAGTGAAAGCTGCAGGCAGCACACTTGGTTCTGAGAAGGACGGCATACTGGTGACATCCTCGGAGAAGGCCGTCAGCTGTGTGACTCACAGCTTTGTGCAGGGCAGGACATCCACTATGCTGCTGGTCCTGCTGTGCTCTCTGTTCAGCTGTGGCGGCCTCCTGCTCCTCTCCGTCAGGATGACAAACAAACGTGATAGCACGCTGTAAAACTGAATCTGTTTTGACAGGGTTGGGTGTCTGGTGATTGACGCTCACAGGTCAAGTTGTGGTGATGTTGCTATTTCCTGTGCAGTCACTGACCTCCTAATACCACAGCCTTCAAGAAGCCACAGAAGTGCACAGGTCAACACACAGCACTCTGCATGACTTGGTCAGTGCCTGCCCAGAAACAAGAAGAGGAGCAGGTGGTGAGCCACACTGTCCTCTTTCAGTCTGGGTGACACCCGTTAAGACCTGCACCCAAATAAGCCACTGGCTGTTGTTTTGTTCCCAGTTGAATGACAGGAAACAGCTCACTGTGTTTAAAGTTCAGGAGCAAATGAGGGTTTTACTCTGGAGACATGCCTCAAATCATTCCAGAAAACATTAACTGTTCTTGGGTTGTCATCAGATGTGGCTGCCAACAGAGGCAAAAAAATGCAAGGAACAGAAGCCAGCTCCCCATTCACACTTGACTAACAGCTCCCGATCAGGAGACGGGAGTCATGTAGAATGTCCAGTGCTCCTGTTAGCAGCACAGATAGAAGCTAAATGATCACCCGTCTAGACAAAGGCCAAAGGGTGATGTACAGGGCTCTAGTCAGTGGTGGACACAGGGTATGAATCCTCGCAAGCTCAGTCCATCAGTCAGCAGGAGATAGCCAGTTCCTTTGCTGTAAACTAATACAGGAAAAGTGGGCATTCTGTGCTGTAGGGTCTGTACTCCAGTCTCTGCCTGGGCATGTATCATGCATCCTAATTTATGTATATATTTATTCAATTTTTAAAACAGGTCCTCACTACAAAGCCAAGGCAGCTGTTGAACTTCTATAAGTCTGGGCTAGCCTCAAACATTCTAGGTTGTTTAGGCTGGCCCTTAATTTGTAATTCTTCACTCTCAGCCTTAGAATTTTTTTAATTTTAATGCCTTAATTTTTTTTCATTTTATAAAGAAAGCTTAGAATCCAAATCAACTTATTTTTATTAAAAACCAGTTGTCTTCATGTTATTAAAAACATGCAATGTCATAGCTACTCTCTTGCCGTATAATCTACTTCAACCAAGTTTCTGACAGCCAAGCAAGCAAGTTCAAGGGACCCTAAGTGCCAGGTCCATCTGGCTTTAAGACACCCTCTAAGGCTTTTATTTTTCTGTGAGCAGCTAGTTCTGTTCTTCTGGCAAATCTACCTCTAGAACTGAAGTATGATGTTTGCAGCTCATTTCAGTGGATGATAATCCTATTATTACTATTCTTTCTCATTCTGTATACTGAGATAATATCTTACAGTATTCAGCAAAGTGACAGCTAATCACAAGAGTCCCAGAGCTGCGCAATGCACACATTTACTCACAGGGCTTAGTTGCCCCGTGAGCGCAAACACAAATTTCATCTAGACGCAGGGAAGATTTTTAAAACTTCTTCCAAAGATACATGTTTGCTCATTAGTAAGAGAAAGTTTAACATGTGTGGTCACTCATTTACAGCCACAAAAAAATCACATCTTCACAGTCACAGAAACTACTGAGTGGACCCATGGCTCAGCTTCTGTCAAGAGGTTCCATGTGTAACCCTTACTTCTGGCTTCCCTCCCTGTCCTTCATCCCTGATGTTTAAAACAAGCAGCAGAGGAGTGGACTTTTCAAGCACAACTACCTAGCTCGACACATACTCTAGTCAGAACAGCACCAAGCTAAAATCCAGACCACGAATGAGAGAAAAATAAATTAGCACAGAGGGAAGAAGAGCCCTGGAAATACATGAGGCTGACAGGTCCTCTCGCTACTCTTCCTCCCATGGGACTGATGTTAAATGCTAACATTGTCTCTATTACTTCCTAAAGCATAGTGAGTCTAATAAAAAAGCTCTTCTTCATTTCTCAGAGAATGGAGGTTTCTCTTTCTGGGGCGGGTGGTCTTAACTAAGCGTTAGCTGAGAACAAGAGGCTGCCGCACCACACATTTGCAAAACGCCAGAACAGCTTTTGACATTTTTGCCACACAGAACTAAAGTTTGAAGACATAAACAAATCTAATCCACTTCAAACATTGTATCTTGCATACGTGTATCAGAATGTCACACGAAGTCTCATGAAGGTGTGGAGTTTGGAGGTTTGACATCCATTTAAACATAAGTTTTAAAAGCTAATTTTGAAAACTGAGTTCTCGCTACGCAGCCTAGGCAGCTGTTGAATTTGCGTGGAGCTGGGGGGCTAGCCTCACACACGATTTTTCCACTAAATGTGATTAGACAGCATTTTACCAACTTGATTGCTAATTCAAAACCATTTGCTAAAATATCATTACAGTGAAAAGCCAAATAAGCTTACCAATAGCTGTCTCTCTCTTTGTAGAAAAAATTTGACTTCTAAGAATATATTTACAATTGGTATTCATGAGAAGTTCCCCACATTTTCCCAAACCCGCCAATTCTGCTACCATTCAAGATGGTGCAGATGACTAAGCCTTTGTTTAAAGCAGTAGATAAGGAGAAACCCTGAGTTCCCTTCTGTACAACAGAGATTTCCAAGTGTCTCCGTATTGCAGAAACTATTCGAGGTATATTCAGAATAGATGAGAAACACCCCCTCTTGTCCTTCAAGAGAGTTTAAATTCTTCAGCATCACTGCCAAGAAAGCCACCAGTAGGCACAGACCAAGGCAGGACTCAGCTTTCACAAGAAAATGCTATGGTCTTTCAAATGAGGCAACTGCTGGATGTGTATGTCCAGGGAGTGAGCGCTTTGGGCATCAGGCATCCATGCCATGCCTTTCCAGTGAGCAAAAGGTGTCCCGGGGGAACAGAACCCTCATGATGGTCTTCAGAGGAGTATAATGAGGTCTGAGGGACCTAAAATGACAGTGACAACTGCATTGCGTTTGGGTAAAAATGATCAAGAGTTGTGCTTCGAGGAAATGTTTTACAGAGAAGAAGTGATCTACTCGGAGTATGAGTCCTTTGGGAACACAAGCCTGGTCAAGAACTCAAGCCAAGCTGCCTAGGAAAGATGCCCGACCTGGGCAAGGAACTCACTGTTCAAATCCACCATTACCTAGGTAGGTAGTGTGTTATCCTTGATCAAAATCATCCTTGAGCACAGGCACATACTTAAGACTATAAATCTAATAAAAAAGATTGCTGCCAGGAGCCTAGTGTCTGGGAAGCAATTGAGTCTCCCAGGAGGAAATACGTACTGACAACAGAGAAGGGCAAGCAAGCACGGAGGACACAGATTTCATCTTAATCGCCTTCGATCTGTGCTTCTTAACACTCTTACTGAGTCTGTGTGCCTGCTGCATCTGGGAGATATCCCTTGTCTGTTTACATAGTGACTGGGAAAATATTTAAATATAATTGCCTTAGCATCCTCAGGCATGTGACTCTGACTGTGCAAAATTCACTTTTGTGACTCAAGGGTTCTCCTTTCTGAGGAGGTGGCTCCAGGAGGGAGCCAACACCTCCCCTCACAAATCTTGCTCTTTTGTTGAAGAGCAGGGTAGAAAGAGATTCCTTTTGCTAAAGTTCCTGGCATTCAGAGGTGCCCATTCTACCACCAAAGCCATCCAAAGAGCATGCATTTTTCTCTACATCTAAACACTCCGTCAGAGCTGCAATGCACAGCACTGAGGCTTCAACCTTTGTTACCCAAAACAAACAGACAGAAAAACCTAAAGCCATTATAAGTGCCCTGGTGTGAGAACCTTGTTTGCTAACATTGTTTTTAAATAATTTGTGGGGGAAAGCTAGATGCCTTTTCCAAAAGGGAAGAGAGTGTTAACTGAAACCCACTCTCAGATGGGAATTTACAAAATAAAAATAAAAATAAAAAAGCATCCCTGCCAAGCCATCTGCTGACCAGGTAGAGTTCTTACACGGCAGCTCAGATCTCCAAAAGCAAGTCATTTGGGCAGCCGCTTCAGCCCAGGTATGAGATCAGGAAGCCCCCTGGGACACAGTTCCTCGAGACCCAGTCACTGCCATCCAGACATGGCAGGACAGAGAAGAGCCACCCCCAGTCTGCCCCTTCTGGAATTCCCACCTCAGCAAATAAAACTGATCTGTGTTTCGTGTTGAGATTTCCTTATGGGGAAGGCTTGGTCAGTTCGTTAGACGTTTGCTACAAAGCAGCTTCTTACTGCTCTCCCCAATCCAGGCCCAGGAGCTTCTGCCAGTGATCAGAGGCTGAATAAAAATAAATCAAACCGCAAGCATAGTGGGATCCTTGTGAAAGGAACTGGTTAGGGAAACGGACACCACTGGGGAGGGTATGCAGGTGCCTCAGAAGGAAAACTGGTTACGGGCTTGATTTTCGGGAGCGACTATGCAGTTTTATGGATTGTGGGTAGAGATTAAAAGTTTTCCTAACTGGCACACATGTAGACGATTGTATATCTACACAACCCCCTGGGGGTTGTGGCCAGGAGATGAGGGAGAGGAAAGGATGCAGGTGTGAAAGGTCCATCTTCTCTTCTTTCCAGATCCGCTCCTCAGGAGGGCTGGATGCGCTCCACAGCTTCAGCCACCATCCCCTAAAGTTAAAGTCTTTCATTTGTATTACCACGCTTCCTCTCACTTCAGACGGGGATAGATGGTGGTGATACATGCTCTAGCCCTGGACCTGGTACTGTGCCCTGCGGGTTACCAAAGCCCCAGAGGTCTACACTTACTTTAACAGTTGTTTTTTTTTTCTCTTTTTATTGGTATGCATATGTGGGTAAGCACACACGCGTGTATGTACAAGGTGACCACATGCTTCCTTGACTGCTTCCCACCTTACCCATTGAAGCAGGGGCTCTCATTTGAACCCAGAGCACAGCTGTTCAGCGATACGAGCTTGGAGCTTGCTTCTGGAAACCCGTGTCTCTGCCTCACTCCCCACACAGCCTTTATCTGAGTGCTTGAGATCTAAACTCCAGTCCCCATACTCATACAAGCACCCTACCTACTGAGCCATCATCCCAGCCTTCTACTCTTACCTTTTCTGCATTGCAGTCTTCATTCAGCAAGATCCTGATGACGATGGAACATTTGATCAAGCAAAAGAACTTCAGAATTATATACATAAAGACATCACGATATGGGTTAGGAAACTGAGCAATGGCTTATAGTCACTGTATTTAATCTATTTTGTATAGAATACCTTTTCTGGTATGAAAGTTGGGGATTTGAGAGTACAGAAAGATTTAGTATCACATTTTCCAACGAGTAATTGAAAATATTTCTTTATTTGAGCAATTGAACTTAACATATTCCAATTCATAGCTTAGATAAACAAAATAACACTCATGGAAGAATGCAAAACCAGCAACATAGCCCATTTCTGTAGACACCATGCCTTTCTCATTCAGGGACTGCCAGAGTGCAGTTTATTCTAACTTCATTATTTGGGGTCCTTGGAGAAAGGTCTTCACTAAATCACGCACAGACACAATGCGGGTGGGAATTGTCAGGGGTCTTTTGACAAATGGCCTCACAATCCCCCCTGCTGTAGTTACCCCAGCAGACTTACTTCACACGCATACCTCTACTCCTTGCCATGTATTTCTTTCAGGTCTCTGCACAGGAAAAATGACTCCTTGTTAATCTTTTGGGCATCACGAATTCTGTCATTGGCCCAGAGAGCCTGAAATCTCTTCGCCAAATCTGTCACTTGCCTCTAGCAAGAGAACGTTATGTCCCAGAAAATGTTTATCGTGCTGTCTGATTTTCCTCGCCCTTAGGTTCACAGTTTCATTTGTTTGACTGGTAGGGTTTTGTTTATTTGTTTGTTTGTTTGTTTTTCAGTCCATATGAGTATATCAAATCCTTCTGAACTGAGATATAGATAAAGATAAAGCATATGGAAATTTCAAGAAAGGCTATAAGTAATGATGGATGTAATTTCTCATGAAGCTTAATTTATGTTTTAAACTTCATTAAAGCTATAAGCAGGTCCAAACCAGAATGACGGCCTTAGAGCTTTCCCTGAAGTGCATCATTGACTAGTTGTTTCCTGTCTACCTTTTGGAACCTCCCTCTCTTTCTCAAGCAAATTCTGATTATCCATGACCCACCACCCACCACCAGTCACCTGCTACCTGCCACCAGTCACCTGCCACCAGCCACTTGCCTCCAACCACCTGCCACCAGCCACAACCACCTGTCGCCAGCCACAACCACCTGCCGACAGCCACAACCACCTGCCGACAGCCACAACCACCTGCCACCAGCCACAACCACCTGCCACCAGCCTCCAACCAGCCACCTGCCATCAGCCACCAGCCATCCACTATCCCTTTTTCTGTAAATTAGAATGTTGATTTTTCATTTTGTCAGCCTGGAGAAAGCAGTGGAGCTGATAACTAAGTTCCACTGTGCTAGCCTTCAAAGACACTCAAAGACACAAATTCCTTTTAGCCGAATGGACATGAATGTTGTTGAGTAAAGGGAGAGACAACTAAATCCTGCAGCCTCAACCTGAAGTGCCCTAGATAGTTACAGCAAAGAGAGGATGGGGTTTGCCCAGCTTAAGATTAATAAGGACTCTGGTCTGGACTGATTTAAAAACCCCTATGCCTCACAGATCCTCAAACCCCAGTGGTCCAGAAAGCACCACCACTGACCAGATACAGGCAGCTCGAAGGCTGTGGACCTTCATATATTAAAAGTTTCCAACTGTCCTGGAAGGGATTGGTGGATGCCCTCTGTCACCTTGTCACGTGCCACCTGAGGCAGTTGGGAGAGCTGACCCCAGGTTCATGAGAGTAGGTGAGCTGGCTCTGCCCCTCACTGGCTGTAGCCCTCAGGAGAGCAAGGGAGAGATGACCCCTTCATACCTCTGCTGTGAAGTGGCGTGGGACACCACCGCTCACAACCTGTGCCTGTGGCCATTGGAATGGCTGACTCTGAAATCATGAGAGCAAGTAAGATGGCCCTGCCTCTCCCCAGCTGCAGCACTCAGAGAACCAACTGAATTTCACTGAGGAGAGCTAGCACTGAATTTCACCTGGGAGCACAGTAGAGCTAGTGGTGGGAGAGGCACAGGGGAGCTGATCTCCCAAGGGCGAGAGTGCCAGAGAGCTGGCCCCACCACTCGTCTGCTGTGAGGTGGCATTGGGGGGGGGTGATGCCCTTTCCCTCTCTCCCCTGCCACCTGCAGTAGTTGGGAAAGCTGGCCCCAAAGGCAGGAGAGCAGGAGAGCTAGCCCTGTCCCCTCACAGGATGGAGCACTCAGGAGACCTGGCCCTGCACCTGGGCAATGCAGAGGAGCTGGCACTGATGACAAAGGCACAGGTGAGCCAGCACTGAGGGTATGAGAGCAAGAGAGCTGGTCCAGCCCCTTGCAGGCTCCAGCACTTGGGAGAGTGGATCCTGTGCCTTCACTGGGCAGCACAGTGGAGCTGATTGTAGGAGTGGGTGCAGATGAGCCAGCTCCTGGGCAGTAGCTGAACTGGTCGGGTGCCTACAGGACAGCAGGAGAGCTGACCCTGCCTCCTGCTCAGCATCAGGTAGCTTACCTGGGGCCGTGGTGGAGAGCTCACTCTGGTGGAGCAGATAAAGGAAAGTCCAGTCCGGCACCTGACCAGTTCAGCTACTACCCAGATCCAGGGCTCTGAGTTGGTTCAAAATCTATATCAGTGTGAACAGTTAGGACACATGGAAGGGTCAGTCCTGCTGAGCCAAAGCTTCAAGATCTCCATGACCCAGGGAAACAACAGGTTAACCAGGAGGAATCCCCGTGAGGATCCAATATTGATGGTGTCGCAGAAGCCAAAGATCTCGAACCAGCCCGATGACTCATTGCTGTGAACATTTGCAAGCAAAGATGTGTGGACAGAGGGACACACTGTGACACACTACAGCTTTCATGGTGAGATGTTTTCTATGCTTCATTTTGGTGGTGGTGGTGGTGGTGGTTCTCTCTCTCTCTCTCTCTCTCTCTCTCTCTCTCTCTCTCTCTCTGTGTGTGTGTGTGTGTGTGTGTGTGTGTATTTTACTTGGGGGACATTGCAAGGGCAAAGGGCAGATAGAGGATATAGGGAGATAAGCCGAGCTGGAGTGAAACACAAAGAATCAATAAAAAGATTTTTTTTAAATCTGCATTCAGTCTCCTTACTTTACTCTTTCTCAGATTTACACCAAGGAATCCCTGCAGAATAGATTTCATAAGTCACTAGAGTGAAGAAGGCACTTGCTGGTCACAGATCCTAGTCATGGAAGAAAAAAAATGTCTGTCTGGGAAGTATGGAGGGACCGTAAAACCAGAGCCAAACTGGAGCCAGAGCATCCAGATCAAAGCTTGGACTATGGGGCTCTCTACCTGTGCTCAGCAAACCTGACAGCACTGCTCAAAGAAAGAGGGCCACTGTCCTAAGAGGTCCTCACGCCAGCCAGCCCAAGAAAATGCCACCTTGGACAAGAAGCACCCTTCCCCCAGGACTTCTTTGGATCATCAGCAGGGAAAGAGCCTGGACTCCCCATCAGTTCCTTTCCAAGGTGGTTGGGGGTCTTAGAACTCTGAAAAACACACTCCTGGGGGGGTCATGAGGCTATATTCACAAGGAGGCTCACTTACTTCTTGCAGAACCTGGAGGCCTACCTACTAACAGGCAGTAAATTCTATTATGCTAAGCTTTGGTGCAATCTAGAAAATAATACTTGGGGGTTGGTTTGGTTTGGTTTGGTTTGGTTTTAGGTTTTCATTGGGGGGAGGGACTGGGAAGTTGTTCTCCTTTCGCAGGGGAACATATGCCAACTAGCAGTCAAGTCGGTAGCAAGCCTTTCTTTTGGGGTGACAGAGATGGAGCTAAGCAAATAACAAGGCTCCTGTGTGCTAGAAATCTTCCTACATTCTCCAGGATTTCCCTGGTCACCTCGTGTAAACACGCCTGCCTCCTTCACACACGGAGCCATCAGATCTCCCACCTGAGCCATCTCAGAGGCAGGTAGGAGGAAGAGGAAGGGGGAACACACGAGTATGGAAATCCCAGAATCCAACAAGGAACAATATTCCAGAGTGGGAAGATGGCTCCGTCAGGGCTCCCCCTTCCCTTGCATCTCATTATAATCCACTGTAATTGTATTTCGCCATAAAATGATTATATTGCATCTTAAATGGACAGATGGTACAACTGACTACAGTAGAGCCACACTATGTTACACTGACTGTGCCTCAGAAAGAGAGCTGTTTACGTTAGCATGTGAGGGAGAGTGGGAAAACGTCCAGCTTAAAGTCTATCTCCACCTTCCTGATCGCGCTTGCTAACAGGATGTGGTGCCTTATGAAAACATTTTTCCACCACCCTACAGCAATAGTGCCAAAGTCTGCAACAATGTTATTAGCTGTTCCGTGATAAAGATTGCTTCAATACAGAATTTCCCACGGAGGAGTCTTTAAGCAACTCCCGTTATTGTGGAATGTCTACACTAAAAATGGCGGTACAGATATTGCCAAAAACCATGAGTCACATTTCCATAAGAATGGACTTTCTTCCTTCTTTCTTTCTGCATTTAGTATCTTTTGGGTAGCATTCATACAGCAGAAATCATATGATTTTGAATATCAATACACAATAAAGGAATTCTTTACTGAAAGAGAAACTAACAAGAGCTGGACACACTGCATACCTTCCATTCCAGCACTGGAGAGGCTGAGGCAGGGGGACCATGAGTTTGAAGCCAGCCTAGGATATATCTCATAAAACCAAAAATGCCTCCTTTGGGGTGAGGTAGAACTTGGTTGGTAGAGTGCTAGCCTTGCATACATGAGCCCCGGGTTCCATCCATGAGACTGCATAACCCAGGTGTGGTGACACACACCTGTAATCCCAGAAGTCGGCCTTACAAACATGGTAAGTTCAAGACCAGTCCCAACTATATAACGTCATACCTGTATCCCCAAGAAAAGACCAGAAAACTAACAGTCAAGCCGAGGGTAGAGCTGGGTTAAATAGCCAGCACCTATTCATCCTCACAGAGACAAACAGTCATAATGTTCAACTTCTTAATTCACAGCCACTGTCACGTTAGGGTAAGTCATATACATATAAACTATGCATATTTTGTTTTCTTTCCTTTTCTTTATTTTCATGCAAAGACCTTGCGTCTTTATTTATCAAGTTATTGTTAGCATTAGCATTGTTAATTTTACATGTGCCTTTTCTTGATCATAGTTTTATCAACATCACATGAAGGAGAATCATCTCAAAAGAGGGGTGTGCAGTTACCTCCATCACATTGGCCTGTGAGCATTTTCTTAATTGCTAATTGATGTAAGGGAAGCCAGCCCACTGAGGGTGCCACACCCAGGTAGGTAGTGCTAGATCCTACAAGACATCGAGATGGGCAAAGCAAGCCAGTTCCTCTGTTGTCTCTGCTTCAGTTCCTGCTCCAGGTTCCTGCCTTTGCTTCCCGAAGTTAATGGCCTATAACCTGTAAGCTGGGCAAACTGTTTCCTCTCCTTTATTGTTGGTCATGATTTTTAACACAGCAACAGGAAAGAAAACTAACACACACTTTATTGCTATATCTAGTAACTGTCCCATATTTGCCCCATAGTAACTGTCACTAAAGGTTTTGCTGCTAACATGTACTGACGTTGACATCTGAAGACTCACTGCATGTTTCTCTCTGTTGCTATTAGATAGTGCATCATAGCATGGACTACATACCTCAACCACTTAGCAATGACTTAAGTCAGTAAGGCATCAACATTTACTCGCAATCTGTGCAGGCTGCAAGATCCAAAAGGAAAAGCAAGATCTAATCTCTGGCTACAAAGACTTTGCTAGCTAATTGAAATTACAAAATATATACATAACACATTGATTTTGAGGATAAATATAAGTTAAAAAAATTACAATATTTCATGACTGAAACAAAGGAAAAAAAAAAAGACAGGAATCCAGGAGGACTCTAAGATAGCTTTTTTAGAAAACACTTCTTACAGTGGCACAATAATAGGAGAAAAAAAAACATTGCAGTTTTGTTTAAACAAAAAGAGAGATTGAAGCCTGGGGCATGTGGAAGCTGGAAAACAGAATGTATTTCAGAAAGTGTTTCAATTCCTGTGAGGCTGTGGCCAGCTGCTTCGTGGTGTTTGCCTTTTAACCAAGATCTGTTTTACACTCATGTCTTCTTGGCTTTCTTCTGTCTCTGCTCTTATACAGCCTTCTCTGTACTCAGGGGGAGATTGTGCTCCCAGCCTGGCCTGCCCTCCTCTAGACTGAAATAACTAATAGAAAAACAAAGCCAGAAGAACAAGTGTGTGGCTCCATCAAAAAACCAACCCCTGCTTTCTACCAAAAGCTGTCTTTCCTTGTACCAAATTAAAATGAGTCTAAGGGTTTTTGAACTCAAAGGACACAGCCTACTTATCTGTTGTAAATAAATCAACAATGGAAAGAGTTACACTCCACTCATATGTTTTGTTGAGAGGTCTAACTAAAGTTGATGCTCAGCCCAGGGGGACCCATCATTCTTGCCTCTGAAGACGTCTTATAACAGCAAGAGCCAAGTCTACCACCAGAGCATGGCACACAACTAGCATGCATCAGTTGGGAGCTTCCATTTTTTTTAAGTACTATAGCTGAGCAATGGGGACTGGGTAATGCAGAAATTTGAAGCAAAGGGCAGTCATGAGGTCACTGTAAATCAAAGAGCTAGTAAGCACTGAATGGAGACTGCTGGAAAGACACAGAACACTCTGGAGACCAAAGAGCTAGTGTTATATAGAAAGGGAAATTCTCATAACAGTGGTGAGAAACTGAGCAGCATTTTAATCAGAAAAAAACAGAAAAGGATTTTGTGAAGAATGATGGCCAGTTCTACCTGGTGTTACTGCAGCCCAGGCATGAGGACAGTGGTAGTAAATGGGCCAGTTGCTGAAAATGCCAGTGTCCTGCAAACAGGGCAGAGAACATGGCTACTGCCAAGAGCCAATAGGAGATGCTGAACATGAAACTACTGTGATTGAACTAATGAAGAGGCAAGGGTGACAGAGATACAGAGGATGGGTAGGGAAGGAGGCATAGAGGCCACTGTGGAGTTCAAGCAATAAGAAGAGGAGTTACATTCAAGAGTGAAGAGTGAGAAGGAAGGGCAGGCTTTATCAGGTTCCAAGACAAGCCAAGTGTCAGGCCAGAAGTACTCCAGATTTCTGAACTTTTGAGGGCCAAAATATCATCGTGTGTATGAATGACTTTGCCCGTGAAAACCTGAGATTCATTGTACACACAACCTGCAGGTAATTTCATAAAATGTTTCAAAGCATTTTGTCAGGAAAGCCAAGTGTCATCATATATAATGTTTTTCTGTTTATGGTGTCGTGTGAGGCTCACATTTTGGACTTTGGATGTTTATTTAGATCAGGGATACTCAAACCCCAGTAGATTTCTCTTAGAAAGTATGGTTTGAATTCTCCCACATTAGTGATCCTGGGTTTTTATGTGTCTCCCAAAGCATAGGGCGCATTTGAACATGTCTTTACTACTCTTCTTCCAGCACAGCTTGGTTTCGTATACCCACACAAGCACTACAGTTAATGCAGCAGCATCAGGAAGGGTGGTGGATAGTAGAAAGCAACAGATGTGCAGATACCAAGCATTATCTGGTGTTGTAGACAGTGGGAATGCAAAAGTGAGCGCCCAGAGGTACATGTCACACAGGGTCACTGCAATGGAGGTGGCAGCACTGAAATCTGCATGTTGTATTAATCTAAACCGCCTGTCACCTTTGTGTCACACACACTTATACACCTTTTAAAAATATACATGGATTATAACACATCATTTCAGATCTAGAGCATGGGATGATGTTCTGTGTGGTATGTACATTAAAGTAGGTCTCATTGTGGACTTCAGCCTGCTGGCTGGTGCTCATCTGCCAACTTCTAGGACGAAAGTAATTTTCTTCCCTTTTCAAATTTCAACTGTTAAATAAATCCTTTGCATTGAACAAATAAAACAGCAGGGATACACCCCAAGCTCTGCTGATCTGAGCACCTGACTCTTTATCATCTCTATGAGGACCTCTGCTTTGAGCTGACCACACTCCACACTACTTTCTGTGTCCTTAGATCACTTTCAAACATTTTTTCCAGGAACTGGCAAAAGCTCCCATAGTACTCCACCCCTCCACATCCTTCCTGTACTGGGTCACTTAAAAATAACTAGACACAAAGCATTCTAAAATCCAGGAAATTATTTTAATAGGAGAATAACTGGCCACCACAGTTGTAACAAGATGGAGAACATAGAGTAGGGATTGCATGGCTTTTAAATTAAAGCTATATCTTTTACATACTAAACATTTGCTTCTTAGCTGTGACTTCTTACCCATCAAAAAATGTGCAATGTGTAACTTAGTAGAAAATATTCTTTACCCAATGGCCCCAAATTATGTCACAAGAAAGTTTGTTTTTATGCATTTACATACCACAAAAATCATTTGAATTGGGAACTTTTTATGCAACTGCTTCATGAGTAGCTTGGTTAAGTAATCATTCAACTGATTGTGTAAATGTATAAGTCTATTATAGAAACTTATATACAGAAATAAGCATGAACAAAAATTAAGGCAGCCAAAAGCTTCCCACTCAGAGATTCAATGTGGACAGTCAGAAGTAGTTTCTGTGGGAGTTTCTAAGAGCAAAAATTCATATATCTCTCCTTAAAATAAATATGTACAAATATCCTTTGAAGGTCATTTGCTGCCATTTATATTGTCACTATAATTAGATAAATATCTCAAGTTTTAAGTAGCCAGCCCTTATCATTGGGCATTGTATTAGTTTATTACTACAAACATCTGAGATAACTCATATACAAAGGTAAAAGTTTATAGTTTCAGCATTCCAGCCGAGGGTTAGATAGAACAGAGCTGTTCTCCCTGGTAGGTGCTGAGTAGCAATGGTAGGAAACCTGTATGACAGCCAAATCTGTTCCTACCACAAGCTGGAGATCAACAACAACAACAACAACAACAACAACAACAACA
>NC_034600.1:23227685-23252589 GCF_900095145.1 Mus pahari
AGGAGGAGGAGAAAGAAAAGTCCACAATCCTACAATCCCCCAAAAGCTCTATATCACCTCTTAATGACTCCATCACTTCCCTACAGCATCACCCTGTGGCCAAGCCTTTAAAATGTGGGTGGGTATAGACATCCAAACTACAGCAGACATTGAGGCTGTATCCAGTATTTGTTACAAATGGCACCAGTACAATAATGCATCCGCATTGGTACTTTTGGGTACACTCATTCCATTTTTCCCTAGGACAGAATCCTGGGATTTGAGCTACTGGTTAAACACTGCATGTTAGAGTCATGACTTTTCCATTACAGTAAATGTGTAGCTCACAAGTTCTTCCCAGCATGCCTGACTGGAGAATAATAAAGGCATGGCTTGTTTGAAATAAACAGATAATAGTATGCAGCTCAGTGACTCAGCACACACTTACTATGTGTGAGACACTATGCACCCCACACATAAATAACACATAAGATAGATAATGAATACATTTACACTTAAAGGGAAAAAAGGAAGGAAAGCATTATCATTAGTGAAAGATAAACGTCAAGTCAAACATGAAGGCATTATTATACTTGAATGTAAAAAGTCTATCAAACTGTAGCTCGGCAATCAACAAAACTTCCAACTCAGATGTGCTTAAGATTCCATGATGATTGCTGACATTAACACCCAGACTTATTTAGGAGGCTTCTTGGAGAAAAACTCAGTGGTCAAAGGGCTAGACTTCTGCCTTATAGTTCCGTGCTGAACAAGAGAAATAGAATATATACCACATAGGCAAGCCACACATGTAATTCTAAATTTTCAAGTAATTACAGATAAAAAGGAGAGACAGGTAAAATAAATTTTAGTAGTGTATCTTATTTCCATGAATGTTCTCTCCAACATGAAATAAAAATTGAAAATGACTAAGATCTTACAAGATCTTAATTATGTATAACCTTATTTATTTCTTGTAACAACCTTCACTCCAGTGTGCTTCAATATATGTAGACACTTCTAATTTTGGACCAATCAAGTTTTCAGTGCACAACCTCATAGGTGGCTACTGGGTACCACAGAGAACAGGGAGAGTTAAAAGGCAGAAGTTGGCAGATTTTTGTGTAAAAGGGAAAATGATAAATTTCTGGGCTGTAGCCCTTTTAAAAAATGTTATGTAGGTAATTAAATAGAACTGTTTTTATTGGGTGGATGAGGTGCATCAGAATAGTGGACAGCTTTGTACCCAGGTTCCCACCGGAAGACAGAGCTAGAATGAAAAGTGGCTCTCTCAAGGGAAGACAGGACTGTGTTCTCTTTCACAGGGATCCCAGTGTCTTATCTCTTCTCCTGGAAGCCCAAGTCATCACGACTTAGAAGGGTGGCTAGAGATTGTAACTCTGATGGAGACTGCACAGCTCAGCACCCTGCCGTTGCTACCTCAAAAACCTCCACAGAGCTACTGAGAACACACGCAAATCAAGGCCACTGGATGAAGGGTGGGGCCCAGCAGCATGGAGAACAGAGTTACAGTGCATCCGTGCCCTCTTGGCTCCTGCAGTTCCCAGCGCTTGCTTATCCCATCTCACCAAAGAGTGGATCCAGATCTCTGAATAGATCACCAAGACAGGGACAGTCTAAAAAGACACATTAGTAGTCAAGGTTCCGAGGAATACTACAGTAAAGAAACTCACTTGTGTACCCCAACTCTCTTCTCTCTCCCATACTTTTGGAAGTGGACACATCTAACCAGTAGAACCAAAGCATACGGTAGATAGATTCAGGACATATTTTCAGAGCGACTTCTTCAAGACTGCAAACTCTGTGGCACCTTGTTTGATATTTTTTAAAGCCCCATACAATAATCCTTATTAATAATACAGCCAAGCCCTGCCGCACCTCTGCCTTACCTCTGATCTTACCCAAACATTATTTTTCAATTTGAACTTGAATGTTCCCGTGTAAGGTAAACTGAGTCTAGCCTCTTCTCCCTCCTGTGAATTGGACTTGGTTCCTCTATCAAGGATTACCTCAGCGACTCCTGGAACCCTCAGCAAAGTCTTCCTCCCCTCCCCCCCCAGAACATGAACAGACTTTCCTAACCCACCCAGGTAATTAGGAACCATTGGAGAGTGTGTCCCAACACATCCTCTCATCTCCCGTCATCAGGGGCAATCGGACATCCTAGAAGAGACCTTGAAATTCTGCACAATCCTCAATGGATTTAATCCTTCTAAGGCAGACAAGCTCCATCAATGTTTATCATCCTTGATCATTTTAGGGCAAGAACAACATCACTTTAGCACTCAACTATCACTTTCAGTATCGTGATATATAGAGAGATAGATGATAGGTGACAGATAGGTAGATAGACAGACAGACAGACAGACAGACAGACAGACAGACAGACAGACAGACAGACAGACAGATAGATAGATAGATAGATAGATAGATAGATAGATAGATAGATAGATAGATAGATAGAGGTGAGAGGGGCAACATAATTCAGTGGTTACTTCGAGTCCTGCCTATGTATGACTAAGGTAACTTTCACCATCACAAGCCACGTGGAAAGCTGTGATGGGAACACAGGGGATCCCAGACTCAAGTGGAAAGGATCATAAACCCATGGGGCAAGGCAGCTGTCATCCACATTAGAGGTAGGAAAGTGTTAGTCTTCTGGCCCAAGAAGCTTTCATTGTTCTGGTCTTGTAGAACCACAAAGGTGATAAAATCTCTCATTTAAGGATCCAATCATCAAGTTTATCATTCTTTAACCACAATAGGAAAAGTCTGAGAAAAGGAAAATGCACTCCCAAACGAGTAGACACAGGTGCAGTGTAAGAGCCAGCTGTAGCAGAGCCATCCGCTGAGCAGCTCACTGTGCCCAGAATAGCCAAGGGAAGGAATAGGGACCACCTCAGATAAGGGTGGGCCGGTAAGATGGTCTTCTGTGTTCCATGTCAACTTTTAAAGTGATCATGGCAGCACCAAGCATCGTATTTCTTCTTTCTCACATGGCTGTGCCAGTCCCCATCTGTCAGCTTACTTGTGAAAATGTCAGAGTTTATAGCCTGCATCACAACTAGAGGCATACATCTCCTGTGTGTCCCGCCAAACACATAAATAGAAAAGTTATTTGGAAGCAAATAAGTGCCAATTAACTCTTGTCTAGAGCTTCATGCTTGTTTCTAAGATGGTTTAATGCAGTGCAGTCTAAGCTAGTATAAATGCTTACGCAAAGAATTACTAAAACGATAAACATACACTGTGGTTAAAACAGAACTTGAAATATTAAAATTTAGGCATTGTTAGGAATATGGTAACTTTGGGCATTTCTATGTCCATTCAATGGAATCCTTTGATAAGTCTTGGGCACTTTAATCTTAACAAATGTCAAGAAAATGAACTAGACAATTAGACATTTGGTCATACGTATGCGTATTCCTGCAATCTAATTTTTAAATGAAATATGTTTTATGTTGGGTATTCAACAGTTGCTGGAAATTACCTTGATTCGGCTGTAGTGACGGGCACTTGCTTAATTAAGCTCAAGTGAAGCTGTGAGTTTGGTTCCCAGCACCACCAAAAAAAAAAGCAAAAATTACTGAGGAGGAATTCGAGGAAAATGAATATTAAATAAGACAGTCCTTAAAGTCGAGACATTCGAGAAGCTGCCTTCATGAGGACGGTTAAGAGGGAAGCTAGCTGTGGACAGTGCTCAGCAGAGGGACACAGGCTCAGCATGCCCAGCTTGGGCTTCATGCCCAGAACCACAGAAGATAACAGGAGACTCTTGCTTCTCATTTGTCCCATTCTTCATTTGTCTACATGGCTCTACCAATCCTGCCAACTATTCACAAATGCCCTCCTGATGCTCCTTGAAGTACTATATACAGTAGAAAGATGAAATATTACAGTGTGAAAGTAAACTAAACATCCGTCTGTGGATGTGTGCTTAATATACATCTGCATGGTAGAAATTATGCTGTAATGTCATCACAAACTCTTCAAGAAAGTTACGGTGTGCTCACAATATAATGTTCAGGAAAATGGGATACAATTTTTGCAGAAAATACAATTCCTTTGCAAATCTCTATTTATTACATACACTTGCAGAGAAATGCCTGTCAGGGAACACCTCAGATAGCTTAGTACAGAGTTTTCTCTGACGGATGGGATTTCAGGAGATTTAACTTATCTTCCTTCATAACTTTCTGGGACTTTCAATTTTTCCGAAATAAATGCTGCTTTATAAATGAAAAACTGATTTTTCAAATGTTATGGCAAAGTTTGTAGCCTACAACACAACAAAGGCATAGGTCTACTGCCAAAGACCTAAGTAAAAAAGTTTCTTGAAAACAAATGAGTGCTAATTAATTGTTGTCTAGAGCACCACATTTGTTTTTAAGATGGCATAATGAAATGGCAGTATTCCACCCCAAACAGAAGAAAAGAGCAGAAGTCATTGCAGCTGCACAGTTATTTTTCCCTTTCTATGTACAGTGTTGACATTCTCAGTAACAACAAACCCTACTTTTAAAGCACAAACATCAATTTAGCCACTTGTTTTTTTAAAAGTTAAACTTTAGTACACATAATATGTTCATCACAGTAGCAAGATCAGCCTATGCTACCTGGCAAGACCTTGTGTCATAGGGAGGAAGGTACCTACCTACATACATATATACATGATAGGTAGGTAGCTAGGTAGGTAGGTAGGTAGGTAGGTAGGTAGGTAGATAGATAGATAGATAGATAGAATATGATAAGATAAATACATAGATTGATGGTAGTTATAAAGATACATACATACAAACATACAGATAGATACATAGATGATAAATAGATACATACATACATAGATGATAGATAGATAGATAGATAGATAGATAGATAGATAGATAGATAATACATAGATACATAGATTTATGGTAGACACAAATATACATACATACAAATATACATAAGTAGATAATAGATAGTTGATAAAGACATATATACATAGATAATAGATAGATAGATAGATAGATAGATAGATAGATAGATAGATAGATAGATAGACAGACAGGGAATCTTCCATTCAGAGCCATCGGGGGTGACAAGAGTTCTGACTTCTGCATCTTTGGTTCCAAGCATCACACAGTGCTGGGCCAACCCTATGAGGTAGGACTGAGCTGCAAGTCGAGACCATGGATCCTTCAGAGGCTGTCACCACACCCACATTCCTTCAGTGCCCTGACTCTCAGGGACTTGTCCTGGAACTGACATTGTAGAGGTCTGTAACGTTGCTTAAGGCTAAAAAGACGACCACAGAGAGCTTTGCTTAACTGATGTGCTTCGAGGAATCTAGGGCAGAAATGGCAGCCTATAAACTAGGTTTAATGAAAGGGCCCAGATCAGTCTATGGAATGTATCGCTTCTTGGCCTTTTGGCTAAGATCAAGTGCAGACTAAGGCATGTTTCACTCTCGCTGCAAACATGCCTTGTCCAGACTAGGAAGAATAAGACTGGACCTAAAAAATGTTTCCCTCCTCATCATAGATTTCTTAAGCCCAGGAAATGTTGGTAGAAGCCTGGGCCCCAGATACTTGGCTCGCCATTTAATAAAAATTTGTCCTGGGAGAATCACTAAGCTCTCTAAGCTCACTCTGCATCTTCATCTGCAAAGGAAACAGGACAGAGCCCTCTTAAGGCTGCAAAGACTCAAGGTGGTAATGTTAGTGACGTGCTTGGATCACTGTGAATCCAAACTAGCCTGAAGTGAACAGTAGTTGGCCTGGGGAAGTGGCTTAAGAAATAAAACATTTGCTGTGCAAGCATGAAGACTAAGCTTAGGTACCCAGTACCCAGGTAAAAAGCTGGGACTCTGCCATCCCAGCAGTAGAGGGGCAAAGATTGGTGGATCCCTGGAGCTAGCCATGATAGCCACATTGTCCAGCTCCAAGTTCAGTGAGAGATCTTGTCTCAAAAAATAAGGTGGAAAGCAACTGGGGAAGATTCCTGGGCTAGCTAGTTCTATGTCAACTTGACACAAGCTAGAGTCATCTGAGAGGAGGGAGCCTCAATTAAGAAAATGCCTTGATAAGACCAAGTTCTGGGCTATCCTGTTAGGCATTTTCTTAATTGGTTATGGATGTGGGAGTGCCCAGCCCACTGTGGGTGGGGTCATCCCTGGGCTGCTCATCCTGAGTTCTTTAAGAAAGCAGGCTGAGCAAGCCTTGAGGAGCAAGCCAGTAAGCAGCACCCCTCCATGGCCTTTGTATCAGCTCCTGCCCCCTGGTCCCTGCCCTGTTTGAGTTCCTGTCTGACTTCCTTCAATGATGAACTGTGATGTAGAAGAATAAGCCTAATAAATCCTTTCATCCCCAAGTTGATTTGATCATGGTATTTCATCATAGCAACAGTAATCCTAACTAAGATAATACCTGACAACCTCTGGCTTCAGCATATGCACATGTACCCTCATATATATGCACATTAATACATACACACAATTATCAATGAACTGATTCTTAGACTACAGTGTGCTACAGAACAATGTTCATTTGAAAACTGAGAAACTAGTATTCTAAGTGAAATTACTATTTTATCTTACTTCCTCGGAAGAAAATAATTGGCTTAGGCCTACAGAAAGGTAAATGTTCTAAATTAAATGCTTATTGACTAAAGGAGATGACAAAGAGAAAGAGAGCCATCTAGACATCCAGATAGAAGAAAACTTTAAAAAAGAAAAGTGTCAGTTCCTTATGTGAGGAATAGATAAGGATCATACCATGAGACTTTCAAAATATGTACCTCATGACCCATGAACATTATTAAGG
Organism: Mus pahari; assembly: GCF_900095145.1. NCBI lineage: Eukaryota > Metazoa > Chordata > Mammalia > Rodentia > Muridae > Mus > Mus pahari. Next base: position 23,234,489 of record NC_034600.1, read on the forward strand.
TAAATACATATAAAAGATAATATTAGGACTATATTAGGACTACAAAATGATATTTTTGATTTCTGATTTTCTTGTGTAAATACATAGTGTTCAAAGATACTAAGGCTCAGACTGATAATGATCAGGTTTTTTGATTTCTTACTCATTTATAATCATTGAACTGGGAATAATAAGCAGGTGTGTTCTGAGAAAAGGAAAAAGAAGGTAAGTTCTCCACTCTTCTCCAAGAGTTGCACAGGTTTGGACCACCATATACTGATGATTTGTAAGAGCCAGAGGGTGCTGGATGACTTCAAGGAAACTTCCAGACACAACAGGGCTGATGCCCGTGTGAGCATGCGGAGACTGTGGCAGCATCGCTGGACCTGCACATTCTCAAACCACACCAAACCCGGCCCTGAGAACGGGGTGTGGTCACAAAGTCTCATGCCTCCAGCTGTTTGTAATCGACACCTGCTGAGAAAGGGGAAATGAGTTTTCTCCAGTGGGGTGACACTAGTATATCTATCAAATTCCAGGGCAGGTCCCTTGCCCACAAGTGGCTGACTAACACAAAAACAGACCCCACGGGTTTTCTGAGCTTTTGTTTGTTTGTTTTGTTGGTTGTTTGATTGGTTGTTTGGTTGGCATTTGTTGTTTTATTGGGGTTTTGTTTGTTTTGATTTAGGTTTCCGTAATGGGGAGTGGTGTTGAGAGACAGAAAGAACATAGTATTGGGTGGGTATAGGGAGGGAGGCTGTAGGAGAAGTTGGGAGAGGGGAAGAAGGGGAAAATATGATCAAAAATATACTATATAAAAATGTTTTAAACAGTATTTTTTAAAAAGAAAAAATTACTAAATGATATTGGACAAATAGCTTATTACAGACAGCCCTTCCCTCCCCACACAATTTGCAAGTTGAAAACAATACAAATGAAGATGTGTTTGCAAGTATCCTTGAGCTCACAAGACAGTTCAGTCATAAGAAGCAGATGCCCCAGAACAGGGACATCGTGAGTCTGGGGTCTGGGAAATTTCTCCCCTCCTGGCATTAGTACACAAACACAAAGAGCCTGGAAGTTGGGAAGCCAAGCAGAAAGCAGTACTGTAAGACAGACTGGGACCAACACTGTAGCGATCACTGTAGCTATCTCTGGGGGCGCAAAAGAGACTAAGGAGGAAGCCGTGTGTAAACAGCCTCGGCTTCTGGGTAGGATGCTGGATTTCAGAAACCGAACAGCAGCTCAGTCCCAGAATGCAATGCTCTGCCACTAAGGTCTGAAAGAAAGCAGAGGTAAGTTCCCTCTGAAGGAAAATAGCCTCACTGGGGGCCTCGAGTTGCCTCTGTTTTTCATACACGATGTCCAGCACTCAGTCAAAATTACCAGGCACACGGGATGCTATTAGTTTACCACTGAATCTTGTTAAAAATGGACCCACGGAGAGCCTGTGCGTCTCTGAGCTGAAACTGTTATTCAGGGATGTACATGGTCTTGGCCCATGCAGCTTTACATCTTAAGAAGCCGCAAGCAGGGCATTGTAATAGGTGTCTATAATCCCAGCTACTGGGAGGCTGAGGCAGGGCAATCACAGGGCCAAGCCAGCCTCTGTGCAATGTAGCAGGGCCCAGTCTCAAAAGACAAAACAAGAAAAGGAGTAAGTGTTCCGTAGAGACTTTAATCCCTCACTCTACTACCCAGAGCAAACCAGCTAACACAGCAAGGTGCAGGACACAGAGCCTGGCTTCCCAGATGCCTGGGCCTCATCCAGGCAACCTGAGACCAGTGGGGCCTGCTGGGGTGCTGTGTGGCTGTCCATAACCAACGTGGCATGGTTACTCCACCCTAGGGGCAGAACTCACTTCTTCAGACTATGCCAATGGCGTCACCGTTCAGCCGTCCATGTGCAAAACAAACTGGCACTCCATTCAGATTCCTTCTTGGGGATAAAAACCTGGAAACACATCATGCTGCTAACTTAACTGCCCGGATGACCGACACAGATACCCCACTAAGGACTGGTTCTTTAAGGGGACCAATTGGTCCAAGCTGCAGGTTAAGTCTCGCAGTTCATATACACATGAAGGTGTATCCATTTCACACTGAGATAGGTCACATCATGGGAAGCATTGTCCCTCCTGCTTGTGACAGGTGAGTGACATCCAGTCTTTGAATGCCTCAGCACCATCACTAAGTCATTGGGTCACTGGGTCAGCTGTTTCCAATCGGACAGCTGTAACCCTTGAATTAAGCTGTGTGCCACCCAGCCACAAGCAGGTTGGCATTTTATCCTCACCTATTTATCCATTCATTTTGGGGAATTACCTTTGACCACCAGAGCTGGTGTAGAAAGGCTTCGTCTTTCTTGGTCACTTTCTAGGTTAGCAATCAGAACAAGCCAGGTGAAGATGACAGAGGGCAAGGCCTAGACCCAGGTTGAAAACCAAGCTCTGCCTCCTCCAGCATGGCTTCTCCTCTCTCCAGCAGCAGCAGCCAGATGGGCAGTGTAGAGAAAGGTCCTCAGGGCATGAAACTGAAGTCCAGCTCTATTGTATAATGTTCCCTTGTGTGTCCCATGTTGGCCCCTTCCCCATGAAAGGTAGGCATTAGCAGAGGATGGCTTAGGAAAAGGGGAAGTTGGAGTTGGTAGGATGAACTGCCCAGGTTCATGTAAGTGGAGGAAGAACTCAGACTCAGCTCCCAGGAGTGCACCATTTTATACCCCAGCAGGGAACATTAGAACATTAGAATTGTCTTGTTTTTATTTTTCAGAATCACCCTTAAGCTCTTCCTACAAATGCAAAACACCCTATTGTGGCAACTTCCAATGCACATTTCCACTTAACTTCAGAGATTTGCCTGATGTCTTTAGGACAACAACAGCAGAGGAAGGCGACAGTTCCTGCAGCTTCTATTCAGTGTCACTCAAGATTCTGCAGCTTCTATTCAATGTCACTCAAGATTCTGCAACTTCTATTCAATGTCACTCAAGATTCTGGCTAATCTTTATATTCAGATCAGGGACAGACAATGCCATTAAAAAAATACATGGAACTTTGACTATATTGAAATTTATAACTTCTGTTCACCTAAAGATATCATTGAGAGAATAGAAAATCAAGACATAATAAAAGAAAGTGTTTTCAATACACATAGCTGACAATGAATTCATCTCTTCATAGATATTAAGATAAACAACATGTATGTCTGATAGTTAACCTCCTTATGTATAAAAATGGAAGATCATATAGCTTAGCAAGATACGTAAACTCCTACAAATCAACTCAATAAAAACTGGGCAGGTAGTAAGTATCTAAAGGGTTCTCAGCGTTGTTACAATTTTTTAGACAGTTGCTCTCTATGTAGCTCAAGTTGGCTTCAAACATGTGGCACTCCTGCCTCAGTGTGTTGAAATTACAGACATGAGCCACTGTGCCAACTTTAGCCTCATTATTGATTGGGTAAATTTACCTGAAAATGAGACATTACTGTATGTTTACCACTAAACACACTGATTCCAAGGGCCTGATACCAAAGGCCACAAGAATGTATATGAACTGGATAGCTTATGTGCAGCTGGGGAGAACATAGCAATAGAAAGAGATATTTTGGAAATTGAGCAGTAATATTGAAGCTAAATATTCTTATGCATTATAAGACAACACTTTTATTCCTATGCATGCCTACCCAACAGAAATGTGCCCGTGTGCGTATGTGTTTCAGAAACCTGCATATGGATTTCATAGCATTGCTTACAGTATCTTCAAACTGGAAGCATCCCCAGTGCCCATCAACCGTAGGATGGATAAAGAAGCTGTTATACACGCACCCAGTGGAGTGAAGAGAAGGAAAAGGAATTGATGCATCCAGACACATGGAGAAATCTCTCAAATAAGATGTTTTGGGAAAGAAGCCAACATGGAACACTGTAGCATGAGTGTGAATTTGTGAAACTGAAAAAGCAAGCAACAGCAATCAATAACGTGAGAAGGAAAGATGCTGGTTTCCATGGTGGCCAGTAAGGATGAGCTGGCTCAAGGTTGGTTTCTGGAGGGCTGATCATGTGAGTCACTGGACCTGAGTCTGAATCACAAAAATTCCCCTATTTTATGAAAATTCAAACAGTGACTCACTTAAGGTTATTTTCTGTGTCAGCTACATTTTGAAAACTAGGTTTGCTTTAAGTTTATCACTTAAAGAACATGTAAATAATTTTTAAAATATTAGAAAGTAATGAATAATTATGAACATGAACCCAAGCAGTTTGGGCAGCAGAAGAGAAGAGAAAGCAAATCACGTTATTATATAATGATCTTACTGATACAGTGAGTCTATAAAGTTGCTGCTGGAAGAAGACTGTGGCTTCTTATGATGCATAATATTAGCATTTAGAACATAGTATTAACTAGATTGATATAATGCACCATATACTTCAATAATGATGCACACCCACTAACTTTTGTATGAAACTCCCTGGGCAATAGTGTTGTTGTTTTACAATTAACTCACAGATTGGTGAGAAACCTGTGACTTTAAAAAAAAAAAACAAAATATGAAGTGAGACAATTAAATTCTCTCACAAAAGAATCAAAGCTTGAATACATGTGAGAATGAGAGATGTTTTAGTGAGAAATTCATGTGTTTCAAAAAAGGACATCTGGGCATGGTTGAGAACACCTGTAATCCCAGCTCTTGGAAGCCTAAGGAAAAGGGATTCCTGGAGACCAAGGCTATCCTGGGCTACATAGTAAGTTTCAGGATATCCTGGGCTACATAATAAGTTTCAGGATAGCCTGGGTTACATAGTAAGTTTCAGGCTGGCCTGAGCTATGAGAGCTTATTTTATAAAACCAAGCTACTGAGTTGGTAAAACTGTGGGTATGGTAGAAGTTAGACTCATGAGGGACACAGAGTTATTAATGGCAACACAAGGTTGTAAAGCATTAGCTAAAAACAATATTCAAAGAACAGCTAGGTCCTGATGCAGGCAGAGAGGTACTCTGTCTTGTATGGCCTTATGGTATTTATTTGCATGGTTCCTGGCATGCATCTGTGACCATTATTTAAGGCTACTTGAGTTCACATTTCTCCCATTCCATCAAAAAGTCATAAAGCAATCATCCATGGGACAGACACTATTAACCCTAGGAAAAAAATGGCAATACTCACAAAGCAAACCATACACTTGTTGAATGAGGTCTTAATAGCTGCCAAGTGTTGGGGTGATGATTTTGAAAGTGGAGGAAACACCAGATGATGGATGGTGACCTTGGTGTTGCAAAACCACAAAAAATTGAGTGTGGGACACGCTGGTTACAACAGTGGATAAAATACTCATGCTTAATTCTAAGTAAGATGGATGAAAAACTACAGGAACTTCATCAATGCACTTCCTTGATAGAGGAAGATCCTCTGATAAAAGAGCAGTTGATAATTTAAATGTTCCTTTGTATAGCATCCAATCATGGTCACCCCTTTATGCCATGATCGTGGGGGAGGGGTGTAAATAAATGACTGAGTGCAACCTTGCAAACTTCCTATTCCTCCAGGGGTAACAGGTTGAAGTTCATCAAACAGTGATGTCCCATCATTTTTATGCCCTTCATCACAATAATATACCTTATCACAGAATGAACTACAAGTTATTGCCAAGACAGGTCTTTCCAGAACTATGTCTACTATGGTTTCCAGTGCCAACCAACAGCTCAACCAAAGAGGCAACACTTTTCTATGTTCAAGTGAAATAATGCAATGTCTGAGATTGGCTTTAAAATAAGCTCCCCTACCCATCACACACACACACACACACACACACACACACACACGGGGGGGGGAGGGCTGTGGTAAGGACACATACACCAAAAAAAAAGGAAGAACATTGGAGATTGTTTAAGCTAAATGATGGCGGTTCATGAACTCTTGTATTCCATGTGTATTTTAAATTTTTAAATAAGAGAAGTAACAAAAAACCTCTCCTAGTAATGAAAACAAAACAGAAACATCAAAAGAAACGAGACAGCAGCTGACAAACGTGCCTACTTGCTGTACTTCGTTGTGTATTAAGAGTGTGGGTGGACCTGACTACCCATAAAGTCTATGATAGGGGTATGTATGAACCCCATTTTCTAGGCACTTTCTCAGCCCATCTTGGCATCACTAAGCTTAGAGAGATGACTTAAGATCACAAGTGTTGTAAGTAACAGAGGCAAGATGTAAATGCATTAAGTTTTCCCCCTAAAGTTTTCCTCCACCTCTCCTGGGGACATTCTTACTGATAATCTTACAAGTTTTTAAAAATCCATGAAAGTGCCCTCCACCTCCTGTTCATCGCTGATATCTGACTTATGAACTGAGTCATAACACCATAAACTGAGCCTTTGATCAAGCTACCACCTCCCGGCTCCCACACTGCTAGCTCTTGCGGCTTTTAAATAGTTGCGCTGATAGAGTTGGGGAAGCTAGTCCTCTTGTTTACATTAGTCAGATAAATGGCATGGTCTCAGATACAGTTCAGGAAATAAATCAGGTGTTGTCTAAATTAATCACCTAAATAAAATAGAGGGACTCAGTAGCCAAGCAAAATGCCAGTACCCAGAGTCCCGCCCTCCGTACTGATCCTCATAGTCTCTGAAACGCCTTTGTGTAAGTATGGCCCACACTTGCAAGTAAAAGAATAGTCTCGGGCTCTACACATTCATTTTTAAAGATAGCTTGACTTGCATCATTTTATCTGTCCTCAAGTCTTCAGGAAGTCCCCTTCTCGCCCACCTGCTTTGATGTTGTAAAACTGTCCTCCATAGACCTCCCCAACTTTAGCATCCTGTCTTTCATCAGAGCTCAAGAAGAAACATGTTGCATAGATACAGATCAACTCAAATGTGATCATTTCTTTTCTGACTTTTCCCTAAAATATATTTGAAGCATTTTTAGCCAACATAAGGTGGTATAAGCTTTATTTTTCATTGACTCATGTGTTTTCTAGTAAAACAGAAAATCGTGACCACGTTACCTGAATCTTTGACCCACCTGTGACATTAATATTCTCTGCGGGAACAGGGAGAGAATATACTGCCTTGTTCCAAGCAGGCAGGAAATCTCATTTTAATTCCTTGAGAATTGAGCTAAAATTTAGAAGTTACACCAGTGAAAAATATAACAACGAATCTGAAAGAATGCCATGTCTAATCAAGAGCCAAGTGTTCTAACAGTCAAGCATTTCCCACAGTGCCAGGTTTGCGCTTAACATCATCTCGGCTTTCCTTTAAATACTGGCCGTGATTTTACTATAGCATTATACACCACATCAAGGCAGGGCTACATTCTGAGAAATGAATCATTTCTGTCACTGTGTGAACACTGTCAAATGTGCTTGATGGAACTGAGAGAGGGTTGTCCACACCACACCAAGGCTAAGGACATCGCTGTGCCACAGAGTCAGCTCACCACTAGTGGCAAGGTCATTTTGCAATGCATTGCTGTCTATAGACTTGGGCTTAGAAGAATTTCTTTTGTGATTTCCATTCACCACACAGCTATAGTCCTAGGAAATAAAGCTTCCTGTACTCAGGCCGAGGGAACCTGTAGCTCACGTATTTTTAACTTTTTGAAACAGAGGCTCACTCTATAAATCAAGGCTGGCTTTGAGCTCACAGCCATCCTCTTGACTCAGTCTCCCAAATGCTGGGATTATAGGCTGGCTTTATAATCACATCTTGAGGTGTCACTGGTACAAATGAAAATGTGTAAACTCCCAATATGTAAATATATTACAAAGAGTTAATATTCAAAAGTCAAAGGAAAAAACTTAATAAACAGGTATAAAGGAGAAATCCTTTTAAAGGAGAAATGGACTGTACTGGCTGGCTTTGTGTCAACTTGACACAGCTGGAGTTATCACAGAGAAAGGAGCTTTAGTTGGGGAAATGCCTCCATGAGATCCAGCTGTAAGGCATTTTCTCAATTAGTGATCAAGGGGGGAGGGCCCCTTGTGGGTGGTGCCATCTCTGGGCTGGCAGTCTTGGTTCTATAAGAGAGCAGGCTGAGCAAGCCATGGGAAGCAAGCCAGTAAAGAACATCCCTCCATGGCTTCTGCATCAGCTCCTGCTTTCTGACCTGCTTGAGTTCCAGTCCTGACATTCTTTGGTGATTAACAGCAGTATGGAAATGTAAGCCAAATAAACCCTTTCCTCCCCAACTTGCTTCTTGGTCATGATGTTTGTGCAGGAATAGAAACCCTGACTAAGACATGGACATACAAGCACAAAGCCATTTTAAAATTATGAAAATCAGAATTCAAGACTGTAATACCTTGGCAATCTGATTTATTTCATCTCAAAATGTTTTTTAAAAATTAACCTTTTCTATTCTATAATATTTAAATTATATTTACTGCTGTATGAATATTTATACAGTTTTGATCAAGAGGGATGAATATCAACTTAAAAATAGAGTTTGCAATAGGCAGACAATATGATTGTTTTTAACTTCATGTATTGGAACCAAATGTACAGAGAAAACAGTATCACACTGCAAATGTCTTCCGTCTCTCCAGGGTGCAATGCTTGTCACTGACTAAAACCCACAGACCAATATGGCTCACAGGACAAAGCATTTTTACATACAGCTAACACCCCAAACTGAGTTTTCCTGTGTTGTCTTCTCAACATGAACTACAATAATCTAAATAACCAGAATTAAACAACTAATTTTTGCTAATCTATTTAATTTTTTATTTAATTTTAATAGAAAAATATTTACTAAGTTCAAGTAAGAAATAGTTCTGAAATTTTTATAAGATTTAGCAAGTGTCTTTATTGCATTTTCCCTTTATTTGTATTCAGTAAGCAAAAATGAGAAAGAAAATGTGAAGTTAGTTGTTATACCTCCATTCAAGATCATGAACTAGAATAGAAGTCCTCCCTCATGGCCTCTGCCTTCTAATAAGTTTATGAACATGCATGCAGTTCTACCTAATTCGATAAAATGTTGAAGAATTCCTGCCTTGGGGGTCAAGTTGGGAAGGTTAAAATGTCTGTCTAGTAATGAGGTGACAGAGAACTCACAGAACCTGTAGTCCCTTTAACATTAAATCAGCACAAATATAAGAAGCATGTGTAACTCTTCATGCCTCTAGAGCCAAGGATATCCATCCCTCACCAACCCCCCCACCCCCCACCCCCCAGCAAGTGAAAGCAGGGTGAATACAGCAGTAGATGCAGAGGAAAGACAGCCATGTTGCTAAACATCTTTCGTGCTTCAGGCAAGATGCGTAAGGCTGCATAAATGGACCAGACCAACTGGGCTGTGTACTCCCTAGGTGCAACACTTAAAAACATCTCTCCAGTGAAGTGAGGGAATGTCTCATGAAATTGGTTGTTTGGAAATAAGCCTCTCTTTCCTTTGAGCATATGGTGGTCTGAAGGTGCACATCTCAAGATTCAACAACAGCCATTTGATTAGTTTTTAAATAAGAATAAACAACAAAAAAAAGGGATTCACGAATCACATCCCCAACTCCTACCTCATACAGATTCTTTTTTTTTTTTTTTTTTTTAAATCTGAGCTCAGTGAATTTAGATACAGCCTCCTCCACAAAGCCCTCTTCCGAATGCTTAGTCATCATAGCTGGAGTTGGACTTTACTTGTGTAGAGGCTTGAGCTACAACAGGTAAAAATGAAAGTAATTAAGAACGGTGAAGAGGAAGCTGTCTCTAAGAGCTGGAGAGAGTGCTGAGTTAGATGGGATGGTAGAGAAGTACATCTCAAGTCAGAGCAGAGCACACCGGCAGACACTGACTGCTAACGAGGAAGGTTTCCCCTGCCCTGAGTGGGGAGGACTTAGAAAGACGTACACCCAGATACATATTTGAAAACAGGAACACTCTTTTGGAGGCAGTGAATCACTTTAAGTATTTTTTTAAACAAATTCACCTGATTATATTATTATTGTTCTAAAGAAATAGCCACTGTGGAAATGCTGATAAGACAAACTAATAATTTTCCATAAAATCCTGGAATACCATGAGATCAATGGAGCAGAACAAATATTCCTCCAACTTGGGCACATTTGGTTAGAAGTGGTTTACAACAAGAATTGAGTCATCGTTGTAACATCCAAAGATGCTGGATTCTACCTCTGTAGACGGGTGACACCTCTGGCTCATTGGATGATGTTCGTTATAGGTTTGTGTGGCTACTGACGGGATTTCTCAGAGTGCACATTTCAATCATCTCAGTCCTTAGCTTTTCGGATGCAGTGTTTGTTACTGTTTATTTGCAGTTCACGCCCTCTATGTAGCAACAATGTTGCAGTATTTTTATAGTCTTAGAAGCAGATGATCACAGCACTGGAAAGTGACACAGTTATCTGAAGGGAGGCCAATTGCGCACACTACAGACTTGGGATAGAACATATCTCCGTAGTATCTCTTCATAATTCTTCAGCTGCCTCTAGGTAGCAGTGTTCAGGAAAAGCATTATTCAGCTAGGCTAACCCATGTCAACCAAGCATTTCTCACATACAGGAAAATTTAAAAATTCTCCAAGTACAACTTCAAATTCTTTCTGGAATGCTTACATCTCAGTTTTGCTTACAAACTACAAAGGTTCCAATTCCCAACCTCCCAAATATGCATGAGGTGACAAGCACCACAGTTCATGTGACAGTAAACAGGAAAAAAAAAACTTACATAAGATGGCCTCCCCAGAACCCCAACTATTCAGCGGTTTCAAGTCTCTATTAGAGTCTAACTTAAAGATAAATATCCTGAAGATATAAGTCCTGACCTTTTCACGGCCATAAACAATGCATTGCAAATAACATGGGCAGGTTTGGCAGGCACAAAGGCTCTAACCACTCTCGAAACTCAATTCCAGAGTAACCATAAGTGGTTATTTGTGAATTTCAGAATACATACAAAGGAAAGAAATAATTTAGAATTGAGTTGGGGTGTGTATTTTAAAGGACACTGTTTTATTTTAGAGTCAGGGGTATGTATTTTAAAGGACACTGAATTATTTTAGACATAGTGGGACTTAAAATCCCTTGGGGAGGGGGGGTCTTGTGGGTCTTCTAACATTATTCAAGTACACACACACACACACACACACACACTTTCAAAAATATGTTTACTTAAAATTTTTCTTAGATTCTAGACTGCACAACTTGAATTTTCTGTAGTTCTAATACCTACATCTGCCAGCTTAGAAACTAGTTTTCCGAGCGACTGAGAGCACCTTCCAAAGTCAAAGGGCATCTTTTAAATTTCAAACTCCAAACCCTTCTGATGTGTTTAAGCACTTATCATTTACCGAAGTTAATGATTTACAGTGAAAACCAAAAGCAATCTTGTGCCTGGTGTGGTTTCAGTTCCTCTGAGTTCTAAGCTTTGTTTTAAGAGGCAGAAACATTAGGTGCCCATCCTAACCACTATTGTGTGAGCAGCAGCCTCTGAGGTTTACAGGGCACGCAGTCTGGTCAGGTTTGCACGGAAAATTCAGCCTAGAAATATTTTTCTGGAACAGCAAAGGCAAGCAGTCCCCCACACACACACCGCACCCCCACATACCTCCCTCTTCCAAGGTCTGGAATATAGAGGCAAAGAGAAAACATTTGGCTGAATAAAATCATTCCTCTTTAACTGTAATAAACAAATGGCATTTGAAATCAATATGGTTCCTATTTTGCAGGAACGGGATTCAGAGGTTAAGCCATTGCCTTCTCCACGCCTTGAGCACACAACAAACCCATTCAAATTATGACCTACAACTAAAAGGTCTCATTTACTTTAAAGTACAGAGCGTTCTTTTTAAATGACCATATTTTTAAACATAAACTCAGGGACAAATACTAATTCTTGGGAGACAGGGTCTTTATGCTGACCTCAGTGGTCAAACATTCGCAAGACCTAAACTACAACGCATGATTGACAAGGACCAACGAACGAACGCGTCTGTCTTGATAGTGGGATTAGTGCCCAGCACTACGGGTGAGCCATCACTGGCAGGTAAAGAACTCTGCCGGCCCCGAGCCAGTGAAAAAAGAAACCAAACTTTCCAAAATAGGGTAGTTTGGTCTCACCAAACCAACCTAAATCCAACAGGTGTCACACACGCTCGCCACACTAAGGTCTAGAACAGCACGGAGTGGCTAGGGAAGAAACTGAGAGAAATCTGACCTAACCTCTAAGCGGATTGCTAAGGAAAAACAAACAAACAAACAAACAAACAAACCATAAAACCCAAAACCTAAGCTAAGCTAAACCAGCCTGGTCTCTAGCCCAGCTAGTCCCTAGGCGGTGGGGTCAAAGGATGGTGCTGTCAGAATCTCTCTGCTCACTCACAGGGACATGCTTTGCTACAGGGTCTCCCGAGCACTTGTCCCTGCGCCGTCCGCTGTCCACCCAGCACCAGAGTCAGACAAGCAAGACAGCAAGGCGCCTGGGGCTGGAAGCCAGGGAAAGGAGGGTTAGAGGTACCTGCTTGTCCAAAGCGTCCCGGGCACCTGCGGGTCCTGCGTTGGTCCTGGGTGGTGCGGGCGTCCGCTCACAGCTGCAGCCCTCTAGAAGGTACATGCCTGCTGGGCGGCCGCTCTGCTCTCCTTCGAAGTAAAAGAGCACATTCTGGTAGAGAGCGAACCACTTCTCATGCCAGCGGCTCGCCTCTGCAGCCTTCTTGCTCAGGAAGCCGCGTTTGGTGCCCTCCTTGCGCGCCAGCATGGCCAGGTACAGGGCGTGCCCCTCGTTGTAGCGCACGCTCTTCTGCATGGCGAGGGCGCGGAAGGCGTTCGGGTCGTAGCCTCAGCTCCGCGGCGTGGTCATCGCAGATTGCCCTCCGGGAGGACGCACCCCAGACTGCCTGCCACGGAGCACCCCGCTCGCCGCCCAGACCTAGGGCGCCTCTCCGGGCTGAAGCACCAGCACCGTCTCCTCCCTGACCGCGCCCTCTCCGGCCCCCGACGCCTCCTGTTCCCCGGAAACCTGGTGCCGAGTGGCCCTCCGAGGGCGCCCGCACCCTTGTCACTCCACCCGAAGTATTGCGGGAGCCCAGCCTCTGCGGCGGGCTGCGCTATGCTAGGAGGCGCGCGGCAGCCAGAGGACTGTCCTCGGGCAACGCGCTCCGGGAGACAGAAGGTAAAACGTCACGTGGGAGATCAGCAGTAAGCGGCTTGGAGACCGATTTAAAGGGTAAAGCCGGCGCGGTGGCGGCCGCGGAGGCGCTGCGTGCTCACCCCAGCGCACATCCTTCACTCGCCTGCCAGGACCCTGGCCTCCGCTTCTGTCCAGATGAAGCCTGGATGGGGCAGATCGCCCAGGAGGGGCAGGAGCGTGGTAGTGCCCAGTCGCTCACAGCACAAATACGCACAAATATGCTCTCACACATATACAGGCAAACGCACACTGAACACACACATGGAGACTGAAGCATGCACACAAACACACAACGCTCATATTCGTACACAAAATCACACATGCACCCAAATACAATAAGCACAGCCATCCAAGCATACATGCACTCACAACATAAATTAGCAAATACTCTTTAATCCAATGCTCACAGTCATACACATAAAACTGCAATGTACAGTCACGAATAGCACATTCCTATGCACACAGATATACACTCACAATTACAAAAGTACATCCACAGTATGAACTTCTGAAAAATGCAAACCTACAAATTTGTACTTAAACAGGCAACTACATATATCTATATACCTTAGTGCTATCTCAAACACCTTCATATTTACTGTACTCAGTGTATACACATTTAAAATCATATACACATTCATACAATCATCAGAAAAACACACCTATACATAAATACGCACACACATTCACTGGCCTTTTCTGTCACACACACACACACACACACACACACACACACACACACACACGGTCGCAAACATGCATTTACATGTAAATGTGCAAATACATACATTCATAAACATACTCATCAGACATGAGCACTTACAGAGAGGACACAGACAGATGTATGGGCACTGGGAGGCACACATTTTTACAGCTCGTGTGCCAGAACTCACACTCACGAAAAGGTTCAGTAGCAGAAAATGGAGTCACAAGGTGACTTTGCATAAACCACAATGTTGGCTTTTCAGCTTCTACCTGCACTGTAGAGATCAAAACTAGCTGTGGATGTTGACAGGAGAAGTCGAGTGTTCCCAGAAAGCCAGCAAATGTCAATTACTTTTGGACACCTGTTATGTGATCATGGTTTTTTCAAAAAGCCAAATGTTCAGTATGACATTTTAAATAAGGCGAGAGGGGATAACCTTATCAGGGAAATGCTGTCAGGGCAGAAACTGTCCTCAGAGGCCAAACTGTCACACACACAGGCTGAGCAGAGTTCCTTGTTGAAACTGGGATTCATTTGGCTAACAAATCTTACAGCTACTGTCGGAAAACCAAGGCACTCTGCTCAAACAAAACACAAGTGGAAAAGAAATGATGTTCCAGCAGCTTCAAGAGAAAACTTGTGAAACCCCACAGTGTTCTTTTTTATTCTGCTTCACATTCTTTTTATTCCCTGGAGCCAGGTATTAAAATGAGTGGCCAAAAGAATATTGTGGAAAGAACAGAATAGCAAAATACCTCCTTCCAGGGCAAGGAATTGATGGCAATACACCTGTCTCGTCCTGCAGTTGTGGGTTCACAAATTGATCGCCGCGGGGTCCTGCCTGTTCTGAAAGGCTGTCTTTGCAGGGTGTTTTATCTCTGCCTCACTGAACAGCTGAGTGGTTTTGCATTTTACTGTAAAGGAAAAATGTCACTATTAAAATCCATATATTAGGCAAATTGCCATTTTGAACGGGCTATGGAAGAACAGGAGCCACCCTCTAACATACACTTTTTGTATGTGAAGGGTAGTGCCATGTTGAGCTGGGCTCAGTCCCGCTGAGAGCTTGCATGATTATTTAGAGAAAAACAGTTAAGTTACTGTTCACATGGTTCTAGAAGCAAGGGAGAGGGTGATGGCTCTAGGGCCTTTTCTTTCCCACTCTGTGGTCCAGCTACATACATACTGAGAAGAGGAAGCCAGAGCATAGCTGTGGGGTTGAGCACACTAGGTTCAAGCAGGAGCCAGAATGGGATTCAAACCAAGACAAAGATAATTTTGTCCTGAGTATTCGTACCTTCTAACCCCCTTGCGTTTGCTCAGATGTGAGTGGCTTCTTTCTTCAGTAAGTGTTGTCTCTGACATCCAGCTGTAACCTCCCCCACCCACCCATAAAAATGTCCTTATGTGAGCCCCAGGAAGTACTCATCTCAACCTTTGTCGGATCTCACTTTCTATTATTTGAGGTGCAGTGAACTTCATCTGCCCAAGGCAGTGAAAGAAAAAAAAGCTCTGTTTTCCTCCACAGTTTGGTTGATGACTGCAGTATTGTTGCAGTTCTCATATATAATGTGTGTATGTGTGCACATGTGTGTGCATGTGTGTGTGTGCATGTGTATGTGTGTATGTGTACATGTGTGCATGTGTATGTGTATGTGTACATGTGTGCATGTGCGTGTATGTGTGTATGAGTACATGTGTGCATGTGTGTGTATGTGTGTGCATGCATTATATGAATGTGTACATGTAGAGGTTAGGGCAACCTTCACTGTTGGTCTTCACCTTCCACCTTGTCTGAGGTGGGTTCTCTTTTTGTTCACCACCACACACGCCTGCAAGCTTCGGAAGATTCTTCTCTCTCTGCTTCCCATTTCATCACAGGAGAATGGAGACTACAGACACCTGATACCCTATCTGGCTTTTATACGAGTTTTGGAGATCCTAATTCATGTCTTCATGCGTACATGATAAGTGTTTTGCCCAGCAAAGCCATCTCTCCAGTCCCTACTGGATTCTAGTTATGAAAATTCACTGCCACAGTTAGTGGCCAAAAGTTGATATCCTCAGTACTATTCTGGGATGGTACGGAACGGTGCGCCTGGTGCTAGCAGTGCGCTCACCAGAGGAGGATTTCCTAGTTAGGGGCGTCTCAGTTGATTCTTAGCAGCAAAGCCAGATTCTTAATGGATCCAGCACCTAGGGGGAGGGTTTACGTGCAGCAAGCACAAAAGTGATCCATGCGAACTTCCTAGACTTAGAAAAGACCAATTTAGAAATTGGTCATTGAATTGTTAAAGAAAACACAAACATCTGCAAATTGAGGTCATTCTCTGAGACTTTAAGGGGTGAAAAGAACTAGAATTCTACGGGTTATCTAGGAAGCCACAGTCAGTAAGTGTGTGACCAACCTCTGAGGGCCCTCAGCTCCTGAATCCTGGAACCATCTCTGGAGCATGCCTTCCTGAAAGGGTCAGAAGGTGATAGAGATAAGAATGCTTTTCTAGCCAATCTCACAGGTTAGCAACAGGACTCTTCTTAAAATAGATGGTAACAGACTCTTCCATAAATTCACTGCCTTTCCCGCTTGAATTTCATGAATTCTTTCCTGGGAGGATCATTTTGTATTAGGGATTGGTTCTAATGTTGTCTCAATTCAATTCAGCTCCCAAAGGCCAAGTTCCAGACGCTGAGGGTTTCTGCCCCTAGCTGGATTTGATTGGCAATAAAGAATTGTTCTACTGTCAATGACTGAACAGGTTGACTCAGGCGGGACCTGGGGATTTGCATGGGCTAGGAACCAGGCAAAAGAAGAAAGGAAGCAGAGATCTCCATGATGGGGAAGAAGGAAGACCAGACCTAAAGGTCCACTGACAAGTGACAATCAGGGAAAGTAGCCCCCCCCCCCCCGGGCCACTTCCCTGATTATGTTTCTGGTAGTAGAGATGGAAATGTAGATTTTTTAAAATGTTGACTCAAAAGTACCAGAGGGAAGTGTTTGCTAGCAATGGGAAGGATTAGAAATGCCCAGCTTTTGAGCTAGTCAAGCCATTTAAAATTAACTGGGGTGTGTGTGTGTGTGTGTGTGTGTGTGTGTTTCATTTCTGAATTCAGACAGCTCTGGTGGGTGACTGGGAGTGCAACTCACCAAAACAGTTTAGCCATAATTACCACTTCAATTCTCTGGCATTTTTTAAGCACCAAAATGCATTTTTCACTGTTGGTTATAGCTTTTGCTACCCCACCTGAACTCTGGGAACAGACCACATTACCAGCCCTTACCCAGATTCCCTTGAATCCACAGATATAAAACACAGGCATACATGTTGTTCAATTTCAACTTGCCTTATAGACACAATTGCTGGACACTACTTATTTCCTGCCTGGAGAAGTGTGCCCTTATCAATACTCTTAGCTTCATACCTCTCCACCTGCCCTCAATGCTAGTTGCTCAGTTACACCTGGTCCCAGCTAAACATCCCCAAGCACCTGCCTGTAGGAGCAGCCACAGTCCATCACTCCACCCAAGACCTCACATGGCTGCTTGGTTTTTCTCTCTCAGAAGCATGGCAAACTCTCCCTCCTTTCTCTCCTGTGTCTGTCTGCCTGCAGGGATGCTGGAGTCCCACCTATTCCTTCCACCCAGCAATTGGCCCATGGCTTCTTTAATGATAGATAAAGAACCAATTGGGGAACAGGATCTTTGCACCAGAACCACCCCTATACCTCACCTTTTCTGTCCAATAAAAAACAAACAAAAAATAAAGTAACTCTTCTCCCAGACAAAAATTGAACAAAACCATAACAATCATGTAAATTACATAGTATGTTATACAATTGACATCCAGTCCATCATATTTGTCAATTAGATAAAGTACTCTACATCATTCCTAATTTAAAGAATTATCATTCTATCCCTAGATTATGTTTAGATTTTAGCCTGTAATAACATCTGAAGACCATGTATTCTACTCTATAATATCACTCTCAATGTTAAACAACTTGAGTTTGATTATGAGACTATAACTAATTTTCAACCCTGTCAAAAATCTGAGAACAATTTGAACATTACCTATATAGGTTATATAGGAAGCACAAAATACAGGTTCTCAAATGTAAATAATTATAGAGACAGATAACTACCTGGACAGACCCCTAATTTCTTAGAACATTGGAGAATCTGTCTTCAGCCTTCTGGCTCAGGATCATCTGACAAAGAGATACAAATCCTTAAAGAAAAACAAGAGAATACTTCTAAAGAGGTAGAAGTC
>NC_034600.1:23253149-23267451 GCF_900095145.1 Mus pahari
GAGTGGGTGGGTAGGGGAGCAGAGGTGGGGGGAGGGTATAGGAAACTTTCGGGATAGCATTTGAAATGTAAATAAAGAAAATAATAATAATTAAAATATAAAAATAAAAAAAGATTATGGCTATACAATGCTTTGTTCAAGGATAAAGTTTAGTAATCCATCCCTTCCATTTCCTCTCTGTTCAAAACTATGATCATTCCAAATTATCTCTTTAAAATGACAACTTTTCTATAATTTGTAAAATCACCATTACCAGACACCCCAACCCAGGTAATTGGCCTGACCACTCTCTGTAACTTCTTCCTGTTGAATGAAGACAATGAAAAGTTTTCTAAAGGGGAGGAGAGGTGTAGGAAAATTGGAAAATTTGGTTAGACTTAAGAAAGTTAACTTTAGCACCTGTTATCCAGTTTCTGTATGCTTAGATGGCTCAGGGCTTGATTAAAGTTCTGACTAGATCCATCTGAATGTTTTAATGAGGCAAGATGATCTGGAATCCATGGTGTCCCCAAATCAGTTTTGGGTAGCAACAGGAAGCAGGGGTCCAAGCAGGTCAATTCAGTATCTCTAAAGATGAATCTTGCCAAAGCTGTACATTCTGTAATATATGAATCTCACAACCAAAATTTTAGTACCATTAAGATACCCATAGGGATTGTGCAGGGTGTACAAATTATTTAAGGATGACATTCTGCTCCTTGTTTGAGCATGTAAGAGACAACTGTCATTTTATGAGTAAATTTTATTAATAACCAGTCATAGTAAGTCTTCATTCATGCCATGTGAAGGATGGCACAATGAACCTTTACCTGTACAGCTTGACTCTCTTGGATTTTTCTGGTTCTTCAGAGGGTCTCCCCTGTCATGTCTGATCCATGTCACTCTGGAAGGGGCCCAGAGACCATTCTCCATTCCTGTCAACACAAATGTAGAGACTGTCTTCCAGATTTTCTTCCAGAAACTTTCATTCCTTGGTCCAGTAACCAGAAATAATTAAATGTTTACCTTGACCTCTCTCCAAGAGGAATTTTGATATAACCACCAAACTCAAAATCACACTCGTTTTGATAATAAAAACAATTCAATGCAAATAGAGCAATCTAAACAAATATTACGTTGAGACAGCGCTTCTGTTGTCCCCTGCCACAACCTTCATGAAATCAAGGCCTAAATTATTTATTTAATATCTCTGTCTACTTACTGTATGAGCCTATTTCCAGGCTATATCTTTGTATAATTCTCGAGGTCTAAATTTCTACTGTCTGAGATAGGCTATGTTCCCTATTTCCTGCCTTCAATCTAATCTTTTTATGATCGAATGCATCGATATTTTAATATCTCTGTTTGCTCACTGTATAAGCCTACTCTGAGGTTTCTAATTTGTCTTACCAGGCTAAACAATCCTAGAATTCCCATGGAGTCCACGCTCAAAGAATTTGAGTATTTATCCTTACATAGACCTTTTTAGATTTGCTTTAAAGCATTGTCATTCAGTCTCCCTTCTATCTGTGCTCCTTTGTTTTCTACATTTGAGATAAAAGGCCTGGATTATTCAATGTATACTTAAGAACACTTAAACAATTGTCATTTTACTCCCTTCTATCCTTAAAAACAATTAAATCAAATTTCGTTTATCTCTCTCCTTTGATTGCTTGTTGAAGGCCAGCGGCCTCTACTGTCTGCGTCTCTCTGCCTTCCTCCAAGAAGCCTGTCTCTGCACAGCAGAGGATCCCTGCACTTCTGAGCCCAAACTCTCTGTATTAGTTCCAAACCACAGGAAAATATCCCCTCATGGCTCAGGCAATGTATATTCTCTTCTATCCTAAAACAGTTAAATCAAATTTAAAAATCTATCCTTTGATATTTGTTGGCTGGAGACAGGCAGCTTTGTTGTTTATCTCTCATAGTCTCCTAGCAGCGTAAGTTCCTGCCCAGGCAGCTGTGTTCCTTTGTTCCAGTTTTCCTGTGCTGAAACCACGTGACTCAATCAGCTCCACTGAGAAACCAATCTTCCCCTCTCTCTAGATTTATACCACTGTCTGTGTGTAATCCATCCAAGAATTCCTAAATTAATAGTGGATTCTTGCCCCACATTGGGTGCCATTTATTGTGTGCAGCTTTTGCTATCCTGCCTTAACTCCAGGAACAGCTCATGCTACCAGCCCCCATCCAGACTCCCTTGAATCCACAGATTAAAAAGTACAATTTCAATTTCAACTTGCCTTACAGACACAGTTGCTGGGTGCTACTTATTTCCTGCCTGGAGAAGTGTGCCCTTATCAATACTCTTACCTCTGTACCTCTTTACCTGCCCTAGATCTCATTTTCTTTTGAAGGCATTATATTTGACTTTTTCTAAGCAAACGAAGAGGACAAAAACCATCCCTGAGCTTCTATATCTGGAATTACTATTGTCTCAGAGCCACCTCTCCCTAATCTGCTTTAAGAGTAGATTGAAAAGGAACACGGGTGTCCCCGTCTCCATCCTGATTCCTATTACCAGGAAGAGACATGATTTGGTAAGTTCACAAAACTCACAGGGAAAAAGGGGAGAAGGATGAGAAGGCAAGGGATTAAAGAAGTAAAGAAAGGAGAGAGGAAGGGAGAAATAGGAGAAGAGAGGAGGGAAGGAGAGAGGGAGGAAGGTAGAGAGAGGGGAGCAGAGGATGGGCGAAGGGGTAGAGGGAAGGAAGAGATGAAGGAAGGGTAGAGGGGAGGGAGGAAGGAAAGAGGAAAGGAGGAAGAGAGGAAGGAGAGAAGGAGGGATGGAGGAAGGAAGAAAAGAGGGAGAGAGGGAGGAAGGGAAGAAGAGAGGGAGGAGATAAAGAGATGAAGGGTGGAAGGGAGGAAGGGACTGAGGGAGGAGAAATTTTTCTGGGCTATCCAAAATTCTTCGGTTGGTTTGAGTGCGTCAGGTTGAACCTGAGCTACAGGGTTTAAGGAACCCAGATGCAGACCCCTTATCTTTAGGGGCAAAAAGGATGTTTTCATTTATTTTCCCTAATGTTACTGTCTGGAAATGTAAATGGACATGCAAGTTTCTACAGTGATCTTTCCCTGGGGTTCCTGTCATTCAGTAATGCCCCAGCACTGGGTTCTTGGAGTATTATGTTGGGGGGTAGGGTAAAGAAAACGTTTGATCATCTCTTCAGATTAACTGGAGTGTAGTGATAAGACAAGCTGGAGAAAACAGTCACGTGATATGACTACCCACAAATCCAAAAGAGTCCAGAAACTTCTTTGGCCCTTTTCTATAGGCAAGAGGGAAAGGAGAATTGTAAACAAATTTCAGGGACCTAAATGATGACCAGGCAAACAAACAGCCCTAGAGACAGACATCAGAATTTGAATGAGCCCAAGGAACAGACAGTATCTTATAAAGAAACTGTCTGGAAATGGAGAAACTCTCTCACCAAGTGTGCCCAGATACACAGGGAGGCTTCGGGGCGGAGAGGGGGACATGTGAGTTCCTTTTCAGTCTACTCTTAAAGTAGATGATGTGGAGAGAGGGGAAAGGCAAGAGGAGCCTTGGCTCTGAGACAGCTCTGGAGGCATCTTGATTTCCTTTAGATCAAATTCTGGGGCATGGGGGAAAATGCCATATTCTGGGAGATGTCACTCTCAGAGCTCCAGCATTGTTAAGCAAAGCAGAAGCACTACCAGGATCCTTTTCTTGGCCCTACAGAAAGTTATTTTGGGATTTGTCATTTTGATGACTTGTAGATATGGAAACTAGTACAGATTCAGTAAGAATTGAGGCAGATGCTAAAGGATACAGGATGCCTATCTCCTGCATAGAAGCACTTCTATATTCTCTCTTGATAATAAAGCTTAAAAGAGATATCCCTCCTTGACCCCACCCCACCCCCAATGTTCTTTTGGTAAAACAGCATTCTCTCTTGGTCGCCTTTGGATCAAGATGTAGAACACTCTGCTCTTCCAACACTATGCCAGCCTGGCCCCTGCTATGCTTCCCATCATGATGATAACGGACTGAACCTCTGAAACTGTAACCCAGCCCCAATTAAATGTCTGCCCTTATAAGAGTTGCCTTGGTTATGGTATCTCTTTACAGCAGTGGAAACCCTAATTAAGACATAATAAAATAATTTGTTTGTGATGTTTCACCAACTAATGTTTCCAATAACCAAAGATTTTCTTTCAAATTTTAAATATAAATACTTTATCCATCTATACTGAAACGTGGAGATGGTTTTGCATTTTCTTATTATTTAAGAGTGGGGAGGAGTTCTGAGTGAATGTGTGCTATTGACATGCACACAGCAATGTTTAGGACCCCAATACTTCCAATTCATGAAAATGGCAAAATCTGTTGGGGACGGGGCTCAGAGGGATGGCTGATCCAAGTAGGGTGTTTACAAATGATTTCCCAGTGTGTAGAACTAACAAATTAACAAATTCAACTCTCTCCTCATAGAGGATTACAACCTGAGATTGTGTAAGAACCCATCCCTCAGTCAGTGGTACTTACTTCGAAAGGCCCCTAAGTGAGAAACAAGACACAGATCGATGCAAAAGCAAGAGTTTTATTTTCCAGAGCATTGGGGCCAACCCTCAACCAGTCCCTTGATGAAAATGACAAGAAGGCAATCCCAAATGACTATTACAAGCAGTATGTATACTTTTTTAGGGGCACAGGTTACATCAGCAAGATTACAGTTCAAACTTATTGGCTAAGCAAAATTGACCTTTAAATTTATTGGCTAGCAAGCAAGACATGCATTTGAACTCTATTGGGGACTTCCTAGAGGGTCAGGTGACTATTAGTAAGTACATTCTGAGAATTTTTTACTCAAGAATGTTCTTGTAGGTGGAGAATGGAACTTGGCCTAACCTTGACCCAAGATGGGAGGGGAAAACTGTAAGGAGGGTGTGGGACTGAAAGAAGCCCTTATGTTTCTTCATTCCTCACCCTCCTTTTTCTTGCACAAGCTCCAATCCTCGAATTACACTCAGGGGTCTTGGGTAACTCTTATTTTTCGGATTCTGTACTCAGGGTCTCATATTGGTGCAGGATCATCAGCTGTACTTTTCTTATTTTCTCTTTTATGAAGGCTATAACCTAGTTCAATATGCAGGATCCAAAGGTCAACAACAGCAGGAGAACCATTAGGGGTCCTAACAAGGTGTATGTGAGGGTGGTTAACCAAGGGGAGGAGTTAAACCAAGACTCAAACCCGCCCTGACTGTTTTCCTTCTCTCTTCCGCTTGGCTAGCCTTTCTCTCACCTTGGCCATTGAATCTTTAACTACCCCCGAAATGGTCTCCAGTATGTACTTCCCAATGTTTCACACACACCGCAGATAGCACAGAAAAAGTGGTTCCCCTCACATACACACTGATGGGCCTACTGCCAGCTTCTCTATACCAGGGCACACATATATGGGAGTTTCTCGTAGGACACTCCTCAACTTCAGGTGTCCACACCCTAAGCCCCATCCTCTAAGGCCACTTCTGGAACAGGGTTTAGATTCACAAGTGCCTTGTCCCCCACATTCGGGTAATCCTTCTCTCTGTGCCTCTAGGGTGGAGATACCCCAGGAGTCAAGGCCTGCTGCTAAGTTACTGAGATCAAAGACAAGGTTCACTCACCAGGTATAAGGCAGTGGTCCTCTGTAATGGACCAAGCTACATCCCCAGTGGCTGAGAATACTCGTCAAGTCACTATGTTAGGGTTTGAGGTGCATTGCTGAGGCTCAGAGCCGGAAGGAAGATACATCATAGCCATCTCATGGTTTCTCTAGCCTTACAGAAGGGTGGGGTGAGCTTGAGCTTGAGGGGGTTGCTCAAGTGTCTGGCTGCTATCCGGTTGGCATCAGGCACAGGTGCTGGCCTGACGTGTTATGTGAACCCAGACAGTTACTCCATCCACTTTAACAGAGGTCAGGGTGATCAACAACACCAGGATTTGCCCTTTCCACTTTGCTTCCAAGTTTTCAGTCCGATGCCTCTTAACATATACACAATCTCCAACTTGGTGCAATCTCTGGGGTACCTGTGTTATACAGGGCACTACGCATAGGGCATAATTCCAGGTGACTGATATGGAAAGCTTGCAATGAAGCCATAAGATCCTTGTCAGTCTGAAAAGTCACCCTGGGAGAGGTCAAGAGATGGGGTCAAGGGATTGGGGATCCCATACAAGATCTCAAAAGGGCTCAGGTTAAAATAATAGGGGGTGTTCTGGGCTTGGAAGAGGGCCAGGGGAAGGAGCACCACCTAGTCAGTGCAAGTCTCTAAGGACAATTTAGTTAAGGTCTCTTTTAGGTTTTGGTTCATTTTCTCTACCTGCCCTAAACTCTGGGACAGTATGCACAATGGAGCTTCCAATTAGTCCCCAATATCTCTGCCAACTCCTGACTTGCCTTAGAGACAAAAGCAGGACCACTGTCTGATCCAATTACCTTGGGCACTCTGAACCTCGGTAAAATTTCCTCTAGTATCTTCTTGGCTACCATGGTAGCTGTTTCCTGCTTTGTGAGGAAAGCCTCAACCCATCCAGAGAAAGTATCCACAAAACACTAGAGGGCATTTGTAACCATATTTTCCTGGCTTAACTTCTGTAGAATCGACCTCCCAACATGTTCCAGGCCATTCTCCCCTAGGTCTTTTGCCCTGTTTACTCTTGGCCACATAAGCATTCACTTGCTAGCAAATTTTACTCTGTTCTACTATCTCTCTGGCCCAAAACCTGAGGTCCATTATATAGACTTTAGATAAGCTTTTTAGCCTCTAAATGAGTCTATCAATGCATTTGGTCTAGTAAGTCTTTGCTTGCTTTCTGGGGAGTATAGTTTTTCCTTCTTATGTGTGCCACTGCCCTTCCTTCTCTAGGTAGTAGTTGGTGGGTTGGCTAGCAATCTGAGTCCTTTCTTCTTCTGTATATTTTAAGTGAAGCTATTCCTTATTCCAGTCCCTTTCCCCACTGGGTGTCTCTTTCAGGCCCATAACCAGGATAGGCTCCTTCATAGCCACTTCTTGAACCACTTGATCTGCCTGGTTATTGCCCCAGGCCACTGAGTCTCTTCCCTTCTGATGTTCTGGACAGTAAATAATACAATTACTGGCTTCATCAGGGCATCCAAAAGATTCAAGATTGCCTGCTTGTTTTTTTATTTCTTTTCCCTGGAGGTCAGGCCTCAATCCCCTCTTCAGCAAAGACTAAAATCGCCATGGTCCTTCTGTACAAAGAAAATGGGGGAGATGTTGGGAGCAACCTTGTTTGAACATTAACTGCCTTGTCAGCCATAAGTGCTTACTGGCACAAAGTCTTGGCCTCTGTGGGAACGTACTAGCCCAGTTGAGAACAAATAGTTATAGATCGTGTGGAGAGTTACCTAGCAACCCATTCTGTTCTGTTCTTCCTGCTAAACTTTTTACCCAGCTAATATCCTGCTCTTGGGAAGTGGTGCATTCCCCCATAAACAAAGTGACTCCCCTCCTCCCCCTTTACCCCATATCCTGCTTCTATGAGTATATAATCTGTGTGGGAAAAATAAAAATGTGCCAGCTTGATCAGACCTCCTGACTTGCTGTCCGTTCTTCGCCGTCTCTTGTCCCTCATTCTCTCCACAGGTGACCCTCAGACCCTATTCGATTGTCCCATGGGTCGGGGCAGGTGGTAACCATTAGTGCATGGCTTCTTAACTGGCAGGAGTGGTGTGTTCTAGGCTGAGCAGCACTTATGCAGCACCCCAAGCTGGGGGAGCCTGGAGATGTGTGGCTTAATTCCTTCTTGTGCCTCTTGAGACATAGGGTATTGTCTGAGAGACACTGGGGTAGCCTGCGTCTTGAGTTCTACCAACATGTGGGGTGGGGGACACTTTGCTTTGCTCATCCCAACCACTTCTGCCCAGGTTGACAGGAATGTTTCCGACCACCAAGTCAAGTCCTGGTTCTGAGTAAAGGTGGTTTCAATTAATTTTTACTCACTATCCAGTCTGGTAATCAGAACAATTATGGCCTCTCCTTTTGGGCCAGTTAGTTGTGGCCTGTCAGGCAGGAAGTGTATCTGGGCCCCCATCTTGGAGAGTAAGTCTTGCCCCAACAAAGGGTAGGGACAGTCTGGGGTGACCATAAATGAATGGGATACCCGGCCCATCCCTAGGTCCATTGTTCTTCAGGTAGTCCATGAAGACATATTGGTGCCAGTGGCTCCTTGGACCCAAGATTTTTTTCTTGGAAATGGGGTCATCAGCTTGGAGGAGAATTGAGTGTTGAGCCCCTGTGTCCACCAAGAATTGAATGGGTTTCCCCTCCACTCTGAGTTACTCTGGGTTCAGGGCAGGGGTCTGAACTCTGTCTACCCTAATTACTCTCCAGGGCTAACACCTTCACCATTTGGGAGTACTTTTTCCAAGGCCTAGGATTTCCCATCCCTGGCTTCTGTTTGTCTGGGCACTCTCAGGCCCAGTGGCCCCCCTCCTTGCAATAAGCACACTGGTCCTTTTCAAGGGTTTTCTGTCTCTCTTTGGTTAGAGTCTCGCTTCTCTGCTTTCCCTGATTACTCTAGCCAAGATTCTCTGTAAATTCCTTTCCTGTCGCCTTTCGTTTTTTCATCTTCTTCCTTTATCTTTCTCTCTTCCTTCTCCTCCTCTGTCTCCCTGTTTTGGTAGACTTTCTCAACAATCTGCACTTAATCCCTCAATGGTTTATCCTGTAGTCCCTCTAGTCTCTGAAGCTTTTTCCTGATATCTCTACTAGCCTGGTCTATAAAAGCCATAGTCATGGTAGCTTTGTGCTCCTCACTGCTGGGGTTATGGGGTGTATATTGGTGGAATGCCTCCATGAGCCATTCTAGAAAAGCTGCAGGTAATTCATCTGGTCCCTGCTTAACCTCACGTACCTTGGTCAAATTGATGGGTCATCATGCAGCCCCCTTGAGACCTGCCAACAGAACCTATTGGTGGACTTTTAGGTGGCCCTTACCTTCTGCCAAATAAAAGTCTCAGTCAGGTCTAGTCAGTGGAAACCCACTGTCAATGACAGCCTGGTCAGTGGATGGTGACCCCGTGTCTGAGGGGACATTCTGGCTTCTTGCACTATCCTCTCTCACTCTTCGGTCATGAAGAGCACTCTTATGAGTTGCTGGATACCATCCTAGGTGAGTTGATGAGTAAATAAAACAGTCTCAAAGAGATTAATCAGTCCCTTTGGATTATCTGAAAGTATAGAGGAAGGAGTTGGGCCTTCTAGTTGCACAAGTTGGCCACAGAGAAGGGCCAATATTGCATAGCCTGATTGCCCTTATCTAGAGACCCATATGCCCTCAGTGGGAGAGCCACAGTGGTATCAGGGGAGGTGACTCTCAGATTTCAGGTTCCCATGGCAGGACTGTGAAGTTTGGGGGTCTCCTCCCATTCCTCCCTCCAGTAAAGGGGGGGATGTACAATGGCCCTGGTCTCATACAGATTGAGGATCTCAGACCCAGTGCTGGCACTGGTGGGGCCATGGGAGCAAGAGTAGGGGGATGTGGAGGAGGAGGGTCTTGGAGCAACAGGTCCAGTGTTGAAGAGTCTTGGAAGATCAACTTCTTCTCAGGTCCAGATTCCTCTTCCAGTGTTTCCTTTTTCCTGACAGCCAGAAGCTGTGAGATGGGTCTTGGGGAAATAAAGGCTTTTGTCCCTGGGGAAAGGGGGGGTTCCTCCACTAGATTCTTCCAAGTAACTATATAGGTCACTTGGTCTAGGTGCCCAAGGGATCCTGGCCTAAAGATTCTTTCCTCTACTGTTTTGACCACCTGCAAGTCAAAGGTCCCTACAGGTGGCCACCCTACTCCAAAGGTGGGCCATTTGGAGAAGCAGAGAGTAACTAACTTGCCCTTCTTTACTACTACTAAAATGTCTTCTCCGCTTTCCCTAACTTCCCTCCGGTGGTTAACTAGAATGTTTAATGGGGTAGGTTCAGTCTGTCCTATGTCCAAAAGTAATAAAAATAAATTCAGTCCAAGTTCAAGAACACAGAGAAAGACAATTAACACAGTGAGTGTGCCCCTGCCATGGGTGCAGACAGTCCAAGTCCTAGAATGCAGAGAAAGATAATCAACACATGGACAGTTCTCCCCTGCCACAAGCATAGAAACCAGGTTATAGTAAGACTTGGTCGGCTTCCCCCTGTACTGTGCCTTGCCATTTCCAAAAGGAGCAGAATCATCCTGACTTCATCAGGGAGCCTGAAGCATCCTCCAGCCTCCCCACAGTCATGGTCGCAGTGTGACGGCACATCTGCCCGCTGCAGTTGGCTGCACCAGACTAGGGACTTTCCAGCTGACACTTTGCTCTCAAGCCAAATGTGAAAGCAAAAGACAGAGACAAGCACGAGTAGGTGCCTGGTGCCATGCTCAGTATTTTTCCCACCAATCAGTCTAGTTGGTGGTTGCTCAGGGAAGGGGGGGGGCTCCTTGAATCCCGGACAAGCCCCCAAATGTAAAACTACCGCCCCCAACACACACACCTTCGGTCAGTGGTACATACTTTGAGATGCCCCTGAGTGAAACACAAAACAGCAAAAGCAAGAGGTTTTTTGTAAAAGCAAATGGCTATTACAAGCAGTTTTTATACTTTTTAGGGGCACAGGTTATATCAGAAAGGTTACAGTTCAAACTTATTGGCTAAGCATACTGACCTTTAAATCTATTGGCTAGCAAGCATAACATGCATTTGAACTCTAACTGGGACTTTCTAAAAGATGAGGTGACCATAGAGAATTTTTTACTCAAAAATATTCCTGTGTGTGGAGAATGGAACTTGGCTTAGCCTTGACCCCAGGTAGGAGGGGGGGAGAGCTGTAGAACTGGAAAAAGCCCTTAGGGTTCCTCATTTGTTCACTATGGAAACCTCCCACTGGGACCAGCTAATCCCTCCCCTTGTACTGAAGCTGAGTTTCTGCATTGCAGAGTAGGTACCTTCCATCTGAATGAGCACAGCCCACCCCACCCCAGCTTTTGTGAGTGTATCTGTTGCTTCTCCATTCTCATGTCACCAGTCAAGTTTGTAGGACCCAGTTGTGCACCATGTATCACTGAAGCTCCTGTTTTAGAATTAAGGTCAGAACTGACACTAACCTCTACCATTTTGTGCAAATTCAACAAGACACACCCCCCTGGGAGAAGAGATTAAGGAAAGGCACCCTTTGGCGCAAACAGCCTTGAAAACTTGTAAGAAATAGGGTCTTTATTTGAGTAAGAGGCATGCCTTCCTCTAAATGACTATGATTCTGTTCAGGAAGCTTTGTGCAGTGACCATCCTAAACAGCTGATCACAGTGTGCTGCAGAGTTCCCTTAGAATGGCCATGGACAGTTGTTGCACCTCACTACTGAAGGTCATAGTCTACCATGTCTAAATAGCTCCTCTGAGCTCAGTGTAAAATGGAGGGTTCCCCTTTTCTTAGTGGGGCTTCCTCTTCTCTGTCTGATCTGGGGAGCTCAACCCTCAGTCTTCTACCTGAGGACTGTCACGTAGCCCTTGGTAACCTACAAGTTCAACTTCCTCCTTGCTGATAAGAACCCACTCAGCAAGTACCTGGGAGTCTTGGAATACCTCTCTATACAAATGAGGCATTTAAACTCCAGTCTATGAATTCATTCACTCTGAAAACTACTCCCCACTCTCCAAGGTTCATATATAGCCCCTGGTCACCCTGATAAAGTGTATGCACACCAGCTGTCTCACTGAATATCACTAGAGAAGGCCTTTGTCTGAAAGAGCTGTAACACTAAAATCTTTGGAGAAGGCCTTCTCCCCCACCCCCGCCCCCTAGCACTTACTCCTAGCTGGATCAGGATAATGCAGATCCTACCCATTCTAGATGCTGCTGCAGACCAGCCTCAGTCGGCCCCCCTCAATCCGCAGGAGAAATTAGGGTTCCAGACAGGTGGGTAAGGAGTTGGCGATGAAAAGGGTGACAAACAGACAGGGACACAAGGGAGTGTGCTGTATCTGAATGTAATTTGTCTCCAAGAGAGCATCAATCTTATAAGTGACTTTTACACAAAACAGAGGAATACATACAAAAAGCTAACAGGAACTAATTGGGATAAAAATCAATGTTAACAACTGGGATCAAAAGCAGCCCCACCTAAGGTCAGCTTAATCTTAGAAGCCAGGGGCAAGGGCTTCATGCCCTTGCCATAGTTCCAACTCTAGTCTATTGTATACTCCACCTTCCCCCTAGGCCATTGTAAATTCCTGTGTATGGGTGTAACTCAGCAATCTATAGTTCTAAGTATTTACTCTAGTTCCTTCTTAGACCATAACCTTTCTTCTTCATAGGTCATTGTAAATTCTTGCATATGGGAATAACTTGGCTATTATTCTAAGTGATTATATGGGGGAACTTTCTACTAATAAATATATAGTTAAATATATTATAAATAAATAGTCTGCCATACATAACTATAATAAGAATTCTAAACTTACTTTGCTAAGCTTGCCCTGAGATTTCTAACTCTATGTAGTAGATAGTAATGCCTGATTTCTTTCACTATCTCTCTTACAATANTANNNGCAATTCTGAATGTCACTGAATAGGCAACATTCTTACTGAATTCCGAGCCCAGGGTCGGCTCAAGGACTACCTAGGGCATTGGTGAAGGCCAGGAGCAAAGTACGATTTTGCTTAGGTATTTGGTAAGTCATTGCTTGGAGGCACCTATAATAAAACAATACTGAAAGAAAGCACGCAGATCCATTCGCAAGGACAAGTTTGGAGCATTCATTATATGGGATGCCCCGGTTCCAGGAGACAAAGTTTTTTTGAACTTTTTGCCTCAGGACTGCATCCAGGTTTCTAGGCATGTCATGCAACTCACTACTGGAGTGGATGTAGCAAGATGCCACTTCATCCTTCCAGCCTGGTGTGCAGTGGTGACTGGATAGCCTGAGGGAGGAAACAAAGGATAAGGATACAGAACGACAGCTGATCTTCAACACTCATACCACAGATAATGTACTTCCTGAATTTCTGTATCAGTTCTACAAACACTGATCCCAGAGAAACATGGAGATTAGAATCTACATTTTTAAAAAAAAGGCAGCTGGGTGGTGGTGGTGCACCACTTTAATCCCAACATCCAGTACACAGGCAGGTAATTCTCTATGAGTTAAAGCAAGCCTGGACTACATAGCAAGATCTAGGACAGGCAGAGCTACATAGAGACACCCTGCTTCAACAAACAAAAAGCAAACTTGGAAAGTGTAAGCGTGACTTTTCAAATAAGAGAAGTTACTTTGTGTCTATGACAGGTAAAGACAAACAACACAGCTTCCCAATGCTACAAGGTTCAATTCTATGGTTGTTATGATTTCAAGAAGAGGAAAGGCCCCAGGCCTTAGTAACAGGAATGGGAAAGAGTGAGTGGTGATGCACAGTGACCTCCTGCACACTCAGCTAATGCCTGTGACTCAATAGTGAGCAAAAGCTCCCTCTCCCCTTCACACTCAAACTCCCTGGTGAGGAAACGGTCTCTATGCACTGACAGGACCTTCGCCTGACTTTTCCTGAACTACCCCATTCCAGATTCACATGTCCAAAGTAACCACAGTCACCCACAACCCCAAAGTGCCAGACGCCAAGGTCAATTCTCCCTGACCTGACATCAAAGCGGCATATGACGGAACTAGTTGTCCCTTCCTATTTTTTTCCAGTACCTTCCCCTTAGCCTCTGCACCCTCCAAAGTTCCTATCCGTCTGTGCCACCTCACGATCCTGGCACTCTTAGCTGCCAGCCTTCCCTTCTTGGCCTTCAAAGCAGCAGTATGCCCTCAAGCCTTCTTCTGTGTGCCCTCAAGCCTTCTTCT
Source organism: Mus pahari (assembly GCF_900095145.1). NCBI lineage: Eukaryota > Metazoa > Chordata > Mammalia > Rodentia > Muridae > Mus > Mus pahari. The sequence continues at coordinate 23,266,968 of NC_034600.1, forward strand.
GGGCTGTTTGCTCTTTGTCTCCATTCTTTTTTTTTTTTTAATCTATTGTGTGGTACCTTTTTGTTTGCTTGAAGTGCTAGGGGCCTTGCACATGTAAGACAAGTGTTGTATCACTGAGTTACACCCCAGCCAGGCTCTGTAGCTTTAAATAAGTCTATTCGCACCCTTCCTTGTTATCTACATACTCAACGCGTCTTCTCTCTGGTCTAGTAGGCAGCTCCTGCTCAGTGTGGTCAAAACAGTCTGCAGTAATCCAACTGTTACTGAGATGGCTTTCGTCTCTCAATGTGGCAACTCCAGTCCTCCCTTTCTGAAACCACAACTTGGAGGCATCTGTGAGTCCTTTCACCCTCATACCAGTGAGCTAATTCTGCCTCCCAGGAATATCCTGAATCAGATGACCGCTTACAACCCTCACTGGCACCTCTCTCTCTCTCCCTCTCCCTCCCTCCCCCCTCTCCCTCTCCCTCCCCCCTCTCCCTCT
>NC_034600.1:23268396-23271419 GCF_900095145.1 Mus pahari
TCCTCCTCCTCCTCCTCCTCCTCCTCCTCCTTCCCCCCTCAGCTTCCTAACCTTTTCTGCTGGAAGTTTTACCAGCAGTCAGTTCCCTGTGGAAATGACCCTCGGTAGAACAGAGCCATTTAATGAGGAGCACAATGCCCTCCTAGGCCAGTCTGCACAAATGACTGGTGCACACGGGTGCGGTTGCCCTAAGCCTGACTCGGGTTATCAGGGGCTCCAGTGGGGTCCAGCCACAGAGAGGAGTACGGCTTTCTGATACAAGGAAGCATCTTCTCAACCAAAAAAGTGTTTGTCCTGAGTCCTGTTTACATGGTGAATAGAAAAGAAAATAAGATCTTTAATGACTAAAACTGTGGGCGTGAATGATCTGTAACAGGAAAGTACAGGGTCAACTGGGCCAGTGCAGTTTCCTGTAAGAGGGGAGAATGAGGTGATGGGGGAGGTACGGTGAGAGACGGGGCCATTATACTTGACTGAGTCTATTAAAGTGGCCTGTGGTAGCTGCACTGAGTAGTCAGTGTGACACCACAGGTTTCTGAGTAGCAAAGCAGAGAGGCTTGATTTTGCTGCACATCTTCTTCCTCCTCTTCCCCTCTTCCCCTCAGATAATCTGGGGACTAGAGCTGCCATCTTACTTACAGGTCCTGCCTCCATGGCCACAGTGATTTGCCCAAGTTTGAATACTTAATTTGAATGTCAACTAACACAGCCAATCAGAGATCTTCTTTCCCCCAGGCAAAGCTAGCAGGACAATGGCTCTCCTAGATGGCACCCTGAAAAAGCAGCTCCCAGTCTGTGAGGCTTGCAGGCTTGTGTCTCACTCCATTTTGATGCAGTTTGCCATGCTGTTCCACAGATTTAGCACTGAATATCCTGCACCCTCCCTCTTCCTCTTCAACAGATGTTACAGCAAATTGCCTCACCCCAGTGTCCATGTACAATTTCTAGGTTCCTAAGAGCCATTTTTCAGCACATTGGAGGATGAGTCGCTCTGACTGCTCCAGGTCAGAGCTAACAGGTTCCCAGATGCCCTGAGAACCACCATACTAGAGCTTATGCCTTTAAATTGTCATAGTTTATCTTAAATGTTAAACTTTTTATGTTCTGAGGCAGTAAATATGTCACAGACACATACGCACACAGTAGCATATGTTTGCCTGTGGCAAATAATGAGACTCTATAGCCATATTAGTTTTCAAGCAGTACAGGAGGAAGATTCCTTTAAGAAGTAGTGGTGTGTGTGTGTGTGTGTGTGTGTGTGTGTGTGTGTGTGTGTGTGTGTATGTATGTGTGTGGGGGTAGGTATAATAGTAATATAATGGTAAAGACATATACAAAGTTTAATGATATGGTATGTGCTTTTAATTTTTTAATTTGATTTTTTGTGTTTCTGGGTGGCTGCATATATCTATGCACCATATGCACTCGGTACCCCCTGGAGGACATTTAGAGAACATTAGAGCCCCTGAGACTGAGAGCTGCCATGTGGGTACTGGGGATTGAACCCAGGTCCTCTGCAAGAGACCAACCAATACTTTTAACCACCAAGTCACTGCTCTAGTCCCATGTGTGTACTATATATTTGAAAAAAAAAAAAAAGCATTTGACCTGCAGTAGTATGAATGAAAATGGCTCCCATAGGGGCCATATGTTTGAATACTTGGTCCTCAACTAGTGTAACAATTTGGGAAAGGGGTGTGGCTTTCTTGGAGGAGGTGTCACTGGGGATGGGCTTGGAGGTTTCAAAAGCCACATCATTCCCAGTTAGCTCTCTCTGTCTTGTGCTTGTGGATGGAATGTGAGCTCTCAGTTGCTGCTCCAGCGCCATGCCATGCCTGCCACGCTCCCTTCCATGATGGCCATGGACTCACCCTCTGAAACTACAAGCCTCCAATAAATTCTCCAGTTGCCCTAGTCATGGTTTCTCTTCACAGCAATAGAAATTTAACTAAGCCAACTCTCCACTAGCAAAACCCAGTTCCTGACTTGATTTTCCAGTGCTAGAGATGGACTCCATACACATGCCACCACCTGAAGCCAAGGGTAAAACTGCAGACCAGAACACACCGAGGTGTGCTAGAGGTGACATAGAACTCGAGTCCAGGTGTATGTGCAGAGACTTGAAGCTTTGGGAAACTCAGTACCAAATGGGATGTCTTTATCAAACTTCTTCCCTCGGGGTCAAGGGAACCCTATGGAAGAGGTGGCAGAAAGAAGCGAAGAGCCAAAGGAAATGGGGGCTCCAAGGAAACATTGCCTTACAGACACAGCAGGACAGACGAACTCATGGACTCACAGAGTCTGTGGCGGCATGCATAGGGGCTGCACAAGTTCAAGCCATACAGAATACCAGTCCAGAGTGAAAAGTGGACTCGATCTCCCACACTGAGACAAGAAGCTATTTTCAACTGACAATGACTTGCAAAGGAAAAATTATTTTTTTTCCATTAGAATCTCAATGGGTATATTAACTACACTTAAGGGTAGGCCCCCGTGCCCAGCACTGGATGACCAACATAATTAATTCAATGGTATTTTTGTTGACTTTTTGTCTCATGTTTTGTGTGGACATTGTTTGCTTATATATTATGGTTTCGAATTTTATGTTTCAGGGGAGGGACATCTCCTGTTCCCATACTGTAGAATATGGCTTGTCTGGTCTTGTTCTCATAGTCAGAAGTAGGATCCCCATTCTAGGTTCTTCAAGCAGGCTGGAAAATAAATAAATGCCCTGCAGGAATTCTGAAGATGGTAAAAGAATCAGCTCTGAGGTCTGGGCATGGATTGAGAAACAGTGTGCTGGGACTTCCTAGGGCAGACTGAAAACAGCATCACAGGTTGTCACCACGTGATTGGAGGATGGCATCACAGGATGTCACCACTGTGATTGGAAGGATGGCATCACAGGATGCCACCACTGTGACTGGAGGGATGGCATCACAGGATGCCACCACTGTGACTGGAGGGATGGCATCACAGGATGCCACCACTGTGACTGGAGGGATGGCATCACAGGATGCCAC
>NC_034600.1:23273231-23274900 GCF_900095145.1 Mus pahari
TTGGAGGGATGGCATCACAGGTTGTCACCACTGTGATTGGAGATAGCATCACAGGATGTCACCATTGTGATTGGAAGGATGGCATCTCAGGTTGTCACCACGTGATTGGAGAATGGCATCATAGGATGTCACCACTGTGACTGGAGGGATGGTATCACAGGTTGTCACCACGTGATTGGAGGATGGCATCACAGGATGTCACCACTGTGATTGGAGGATGGCATCACAGGTTGTCACCACGTGATTGGAGGGATGGTATCACAGGTTGTCACCACGTGGTTGGAGGATGGCATCACAGGTTGTCACCACTGTGACTGGAGGGATGGCATCACAGGTTGTCACCACTGTGATTGGTGTGTGTGTTAAAGCAATAATAATTTTAAAAGAAAAGTCATGAATCTGAGAAAGGACTGGTAACAGCATATGGGGAAGAATGGGAGGAGAAAGATGGTGGGGTCAAAATGATGTAAATACAGTATTCACACATGATATTCTCAAAAAGAATTGAAGGGTATACAGTATATGATCCCATATCAAATTTTAAGACAGACTATTGTGAATCAGAATCATGGGTACCTCTGAAAAGGCACTAACTATATTAAAAAGCTTTGTATAGCACTGGAAATTTTCTCAAGAGTAACCCAGGTGGCAGCCACACATTTATGTCTCCACATATTTCAATATGCTGGATGTATACGTTGCATGGACTTTTCTGGGTGCACGTTGTAGTTCACTTGAATGATGTCCTTAAAAGTGCATATTGGGCAGCTACAGATCTGGAAACTGTAACTGAAGATACTTCTTATTGCTGTCAAACGATTGGACAAATAAGTCACGTGCTCACCTCCATCCCCTAGTAAAAACATTCCATAGCTCTCGGTAAACCAGACGATAATGTCATCTAAGATTTGTCACCGGCCAAACCCATGTAAGAACTTGATCACTAGGGTGCCCTGGGAGCCCTTGCTGTGCAAGTGTGAGGAATGAAGACTAAATCCCCAGGCATGTACACATCTGTAATCCCAGCACTCCTACTGAGAGACGGGAGGAGGCTAGTAAAAACCTGGAAGTTTCTGAGCTACGTCACCTCCCTACAGCACTGAACAAGAAGGAGACCCAGTCTCAAGTGATGTGGAAGTCAGACAAAATTCCAAGGTTGTCCTTATGCATAATGCATACTATAGCACACACACACACACACACACACACACACACACACACACACACGTGTGTCAGTACTCAAGGTAGAAAAATCCTTATGAAATCTTTTGGTGCACAGAGACCTGGGAGGTGAGAGACTCCCAGGACTCATAGGGAGGGACCTTTGATGAAATGCACGACAGTTGGGAGTGGGAACTTATAGTGCCCACCTCCAACAGGAAGACAGAACATCAAGTGAGGGATGGAGTTGCCACCCCACAGTCACACCTCTGACCCATAATTGTTTCTGTCTGAAAGAATTACAGGGATGGAAATGGAGAGAAGACTGAGAAAAAAAAAGGTCCAGTGACAGGCCCAAAGTGGATCCAGCTCAAGAGGAGGTCCCAAGGCCTGACATTATTACTGAGGCTATGGAATGCTCACAAAAAGGGACCTATCACGNCAGCCCTCTGAAAGACCAACAGGCAGTTCAAAGAGTCAGATGCAGATATTTGCACCCAACCAATGG
>NC_034600.1:23275080-23276932 GCF_900095145.1 Mus pahari
GTGTTCATTCAGAGATGATGCACTTAACCCTCAAGAGACTGGAGGCCCCAGGGAGTTTAGAGGTCAGGTGGGGTGGGGGTGGGGCATCCACGTGGAGGCAGGGTGGGGTGGGAAGGAGATGTGTGATGTGGAGCATTCGGAGGGTGGATGGGGCGGGGAATGGAATATGGAGTGTAAAAATTAATTACAAATAAAATTAAATTAAAAAAAAAATCTGTTGGTGCAGAATTCACACACATGAAAGGAATGACCGGCTTCTCACTTTGCCAGGACTAAATCAGTCACAAGTGTAGATTATTCCAAAGTGAGGCAGCCTATTAGGTTCTGTCTCTTCCACACATATCTATTGGGAACTGGTTCTAATGCTTTGTCTTAACTCAGCTCCCAAAAGCCATGCTTTCAGACACTGAGGGTCCCTGCTCCCATCTGGCTTTGATTTGTAATAAAGAATGCTGTAGAGCCAATGGCTGTGAAGGGAGGCGGAGGTGGGATGTTTAGATTGCAAGGGCAAGGGACCAAGAGGGAAGAAGTACAGACAGAATCACCATGATGGGGGAAGCAAAGAGAGCAGACTTAAAGGCCCACCGACATGTAAAAGTCTGAGAAAATGGCTCTCGCAGCCACTGCCCCGGTTGGGTCTGGGGGAGCAGAGATGAAATATAGATTTTTAAAAGAAGTTAACTCAGGAATACCAGAGGGGAGTGTGTGCTAGCCGCAGAGAGGTTTAGAAGTACCCAGCCATTGAGCTAGTAAGGAGTATCAAAATTAGCTGGCGTGTGTGTGTGTGTGTGTGTGTGTGTGTGTGTGTGTGTGTGTGTGTGTGTTTCATTCACAAATCCAGAGAACTCGGGTGGGTGGCTAGAGGCTTGATCATCCACTGGGAAGGAGCTCAAAGCAGATTAATTATTCACCGCTACACATAACTGTTAGCCCTCTTGCTTTTTCATCCTGTCAGGTTGCAGCTCAAGGCCCTCCCCAAATATTAGACTCCCCAAATCCAGAACTATAAGCCAAATACTTTTTTCTTATAAATTACATGGTCTTGAGCAATCTATTAAAGCAATAGACAACTGGTTATGAAAATGTCTAAGCTCTTGACACAGTCCTGCAAAAGGCTTCCCATTTCAGCCTCTACTTGTTCAAATCTGGGCCACTCACCTGCTCTCACTCCTAATGTTGACTCCACACTTGCCTGAATAACTCTAGCACCTGATAACTCTGGGAAAACAAATCATTTCTCTAAGGTGAGCTGTACTTCTTCCCTAAAGTATTTCTGTCCAGACCTGAGTTCTCCACCCACAACCTCCTATGGGCTCCTATTTCAATTAGGCCAAGCTGTATTTAACCATTGCACTTGCAATGCAATGTGACAAGCGGCGTCTCTTAAAGAATGACTCAATAATTATTAAAGTCAATAGCTAGACTGTGGGCCTTTTGAAGTGACTTGATCTGTTGTCCCTGTGGGGTATCACGCAGGACCTAAGGCAGGCTAGTAATCTTTGTAAATGGATTTGGGGCATAGAGCTCATGCTTGAAGCTCCCACTTCAAACCCCATATCTTAGTTTCTTTTCTATTGCTGTATATGACACCATGACCAAGGCAACTTATAAAAGAAACAGTTTAAGTAGGCTTATGGTTCCAAGGGGTTAGAGTCTGTGATGGTGGAGTGAAGGCAGGGGAACAGGTGGCTGGAGCAGCAACTGAGAGCTCACATCTCAAACCAAGCCTGAGGCAGAGAACACATTAGGAGCAATATGGGTCTTATGAAACCTCAAGCCTATGCCAGTGCCTGGCAAAGACAGAAGTGGATGCTCACAATCAGCTATCGGATGGAACACAATGCCCCCAATA
>NC_034600.1:23277272-23286587 GCF_900095145.1 Mus pahari
AAAAAATCTCCATCTGATAAAATACAGAAAAGCAAACAAATATTAAAAAAAAGAAAAAGAAACCTCAAGCCTGTTCCCCGTGACACACCTCCTCCAATAGGACACCTCCTAATCCTGTCCAGACAGTTCCACCAACTGAGAACCAAGCATTCAAACACACGAACCATTCTCATTCACACCACCCCCTGGCCTCCATAGACCTGTAGCCAGATCAGAATGCAAAATGCATTTTGTCCAACTTCAGACGTCTCCATGGTCTTTGAGTCCAAACCTATTTCAAAGTCCAAAATTCATAGTCTGTTCTGAGACTCAAGTCAACCTCTTAATTGTAACCCCCTGTAAAAAAATCAAAAAGTGAATGATATACTTCCAACATAAAATGGCACATAGTATACATTACCACTCTACAAGGGAATAGTGGGGCACAATGAGGAAACACTGGACCAAAGCAAGACTAAAACCAGCAGAGCAAACTCCAAATCCCGTAGCTGTGTCTGATGTCAATGGGCTTAGATTACTCTCCCTTTTCAGCTTTGCTGCTTACAACACATTTCTTTCTCTTGGGTTGGTTCCACTCCCGGTACACAGCTCTTCTTGGCAGATATCCCATGTCTATAGCACCTCTCACATCTCCAGTATAATTCAGGCCTCACTTTAATGGATTCACGCAATGGCCTCTCAAGGCTTCCATGCATAAACTCCTCTGCCATGTGCCTGTCCTTAGCTGCTCTCCATCAACGCAAAGGAAAATTTCATGACTCCTTTACTCACATATCCTCCATAACTTAAAAATCACATGTACAAGATTGCCAGGTTCAACTACAAGTATAGCTGGTTTCCCCCAGTTACAACAAGGACACACCCCCCTAATCCTTCCCAAATAGTTTCACCAACTGAAAAGTAAGTATTCAAATATATGAGCCTGTGAACCCATTCTCATTAAAACAACTACATTCCATTTCTGACATTTATGAGCTATGATTTATTAGTTACTCAAGTGTTGTACTATAAAGAACTTTCCAGATGGTTATAAACATTATTTATGATTAGCCCACTATATTAAATATGTATTACCTGTAGTTACCTGTAGCCTTAGATTTTTCAAAACCCACTTTAATAAGGTTCTCAACTTTTTCAACCCCAGCCTTCTAGCCCACTGTCCAAAGGTCAGGGAGAAAAGATAATAGGACAATGGGGATGTAGACCTGTTGAGAAACAGTACTTGGGTGGGGGGTGGTTCCAATCTTCGTTGTCAGAATGCCAGTAGTCATGCTCAGTAGTGTTAGGATACCAACAGTCTATTTCAAAAGTGTCACTAAACACAGATCAACATAGTGGCACTGCACAATCCAGCAGAAACAGCCAGGCCTCTGCTGAATTGGAAGCAACCAGAACCAGCTGGAATGCCAGAAGTCTTCTGTCATGCCTCTCTCAATAAAGTGAAGATCAGTAAAGAAGTGAGACCAACAGAGTGTTGTACAGTGAGCAATATAAATGCCTCATCACCGTCTGTTGGGTCTTACTCTCTGTAAACATCACATGTCCTCTCGCAAGCCTACTTTAGGCAAACAGTACATGAGTCTGCTTCAGGAAAGCATCACATGACACAACCAGAAATTTCTACTTCAGGTATCATTTTTCCATTTATTGTTTTAATTTTAGAGCAGATAGATGTATTATGTATGTATGTATGTATGTATATGTGTGTATACATGCATGCATGTACATATATGTATATATGTATGTGCATATGTATGTATGCATGCATGTACATATGTATGTATATATGTGTGTGCATATGTATATATGCATGTACATATGTATGTATAATGTATGTACATATGTATGTATGCATGCATGTACATATGTATGTGTATATGTATTTTCATATTTATGAGTGTTTTGACTACAAGCATGTGTATATTGTCCAAGAAGGCCAGAAGAGAGAATCAGACCCCCTGGAACTAGAGTTCCAAATGGCTGTAAGCTGCCATGTGGGTGCTGGGGACAGAACCCATGTCTTCTATAAGGACAGTAAGTGCTCTTCACCATTGAACCACCTCTCAGCACCACTATAGTAGTTTTAAAAATTCATTAGGAATCATAGATCTTAGACCATAAAAAAGATGAACTTGAGTGTGACATGAATGTTTCAGAGGAGATATAGATAAGAGCTTCTGAAATCCATGTTCTTACAGCTCCGGGTACACACTGAGCTGTGTCATAAATGCAACCCATTTGTCACCATTTTGAATTTAGGTATGAACTCAATTGCTCAAACAATATCAGGATTAGTAAAGTTTGGCTTACTTCGGGTTTAATTTTTACAAAACCTGTATGTGACCCACTTGTGAAAGTATAGAAATAAAAGGCTATTTGATAGAGGGGAAATGTCACCACTGACACTATTAAAAATGGACAGAAACAATGATCAACAAAGGCCAGAGAAGATTCAAAGCTAATGTGAACTTTAGAACCTTAGGCCAGCAGGGAGGTGGAAGGTCAGAGGGCAGGAATACACAACCCTCTACACCTTTTTTTTTTAAATCTAGATAGCAATCTCATGACTTTTGGGTATTTCTAAAAAGTTGATATGAAATAGTACTGAATTGCATGCCATGCTTATGTCAGTTGGATAAGGTGATATTTATGACAAAGAGCTTGTGACGATTTTAGGAACCTAATGATCTGATTCTATGTCCCATGCTGGTGCTTAGTCACTCAAGAGAAAGTTAGAGCCTGGCAGTGCCTTTGCTTGTTTTCAAAGCACAGATGTCAATGTCATAGTGTGGCATGCAGTCTGCCTTGAGTACACAGGATCGAGTGCTATTGCCATTCCCTAGCGAAGAGATGTCCTGAGGACAGAGGGACCAAGCTGATCTTCAGGGTGCTTCCCCAGATCAGCAGTCTGTATTTTTCGTCTCAACTCCAAGGTACTTGAAGATATGAAAATAAATCTTTTCCTTCCAGAAGCTATGAGTTGCCAAATAAAAGAACCAAAGCCAGGTGTGGGATATCTTCCATTGAGCTTTTTTTTTTTTTTTAGATTTATTTATTTATTATATGTAAGTACACTGTAGCTATCTTCAGACACTCCAGAAGAGGGCGTCAGATCTTGTTATGGGTGGTTGTAAGCCACCATGTGGTTGCTGGGATTTGAACTCCGGACCATCGGAAGAGCAGTCGGGTGCTCTTACCCACTGAGCCATCTCACCAGCCCCCATTGAGCTTTTTAACAGAGACCCCCAATAGAAGCTATTGCTCTTGATGGCAAGACCCTATTGCTAAAAACATAACACACACTGGTTATAGGATGTAGAGAATTCAAATAGGCACTGATTAGGAAGTTTCCTCTTTGCTGGCTAGCTTTCATAGTAGTGGAATATGGGAGGAAATTCACCAAAAGTGTTACCCCAAGAGTAAACCCACTGAATAATAAGTGGCATGTGAAGATACACCCATGGACACAATAATGGCACAAATGCTATGGTAGCAGCCAACTGGAATTTTTGTATTGGACTTAAGGCCCACTTCACAAGAAGCAACACATCTTTGGTACTGCCAGTCAGGCCATGAGCCCATGGTTAAGAAGCACATAGGCCCCATGGATGAACTTACCGATATTTATGTGCTAGATGAGCATAGTATTAATCTGCCCTCTAAAATTACATCTCCATACGCATACTCTAATCCAGCCCTCAGACTACACCAGAGAAGTTTCTTTATTCAGTGGAAAGTGGTTAATGAAGAGACTCATGTGTGTTCCAAGTGCAGAGAATAAATGTCAGTGGAGTGCTCTTTACACGTGGGAACCCATAGCAAGCCCCCTTCTGGAGGTTCAACAAATAGCTCAGAGGAAGGGACACAGAGTGATTGCCAGAGTCAGAGGTCAGGAGGGCCAAAGCAGATCAGTGTCTTCTAAGCATGACAAGAATTCACAGAAGCTGTGGTCTGTATGAGGTCAAGACAGTCAACGTTCTAGCATGGAGTTGAAATAGATCGGTGCACTCCCACCCAGCTAAGAAATGATGAACAGTAGATGACTTTTTGCGAAAAGAGAGTCAGTTTTCTTTAAGAGTGTGGCTCCTGATAGATTGATCACTCTCCAGTAGACGGCCCAGGCCCAGAAGTTTATGAACATTACAAATCAGAGTTGATGGTTTATTAAATCTGAAAAAAAAAAGTTTTTTTAAGTGAATACAAATTTAAGATGAATCTGAGAGGAGTCAAGGGGAGGAGTTGGGGTGAATAAAATCAAAATGCATTGTATAAAATTCTAAAAGAATGAATAAAAATATTTTTAAATAGAGCTTCAGCAAAAGAATAAAGGTATAACCCTATCAAACTTGGTCACATTAGTTATTAGGCCCCAAATTAGCTACCATTTCCAAAATAGATAAACTAATAGTCTCCTCATACATTTGAATGGTGAGTTCTGAAAAGAGTGCTTCTAACACATTACCCAGGAAAGATGGGGCACAGAACTTCAACTGGTCTGAGGAAGAATTGTCCACAAAATGCATCCACAGAGAACAAGCCTGGATGAGACACTTGAGTGGGAGCCTGAGGAACCAAGAACAAGACAGAGAAGCACATTCTAGATAATACTGCCTGAGCAAAGGCAAGCCACAATGGAGCCCGTTAGACTGTGAAGGCACCACACCTGACGCTGCACTGCCTTCTGTAAGGGTTAGGGGTGGCCACGGTGCAGCAGCATGCTCAGACCTGAAGTAGGCAACTCCACATGGGGTCTCTGTTGTTGTTCATCCCAAGCAAGACTTCAGGAAGCTGATTTAGCTAATGCTCCGATTCAATGGCAAAGTGTTCACCATTTCTATATATGTAGATATGGATAATTAATGAAGCTAATTAATAATTCAAACATTACCACCACCACCACCACCACCACCACCACCACCACCACCGCACTGACATTGTCGGGTGTTATAAAGATCAACTCCTATGAGATTTCTAGCACTGAACTAGACATGTAATGTGCTCATTAGCTAGCTAACACTATTCTATTCACAATCACAGATCTTGCCAAAATTCCAGGAAATACCATCTTGACAGATTTCTTCTGAGATCCAACCTTAGCACTACCCCATTTCTCTTATTCTTTGCCAATTTGATGATAATGGCAATAACCTGCCTCCTTAGGGACAGACTCATTCAAGTTCCCATTGTAGAGACAAGCTCAATTTCCTAGAAAGGCGCATCTGACATTGCTGAAACACTGGCTGGCAGATGACACCTAGAGTGTGTTTCATTTTCTCTTGCAGGAGTCAATAGCCATATTTCATCGAAATTTGGTCTTCTACTTCTGGGGTGAGGCAAAGATGTGAGAAGTGCACACTCATTTACAAAACGGCGGGCTTTGTGTGGCTGCCATCTCTGAGTCTCGACCCAGTCCATAAATCCTGTGATTATTTCATTAAGTAGGCAACAGAAGCAGAGCAGTTAGAAGACAAGACTTGGAAATGCACACGCTCTGAGCTGCTTCCAGAAAGAACTTTTCACACTGTGCTGCACACACACTCTTGACACTTTTGTTCTGCTTTGTTCGCACAGTTCTATGAGGTTGACTATGTGACTCTGATGCTGACAGCTCCTGCCACAACCACTGTTGATAACAAAACAATCTCCTGATGGGATGACAGGGGCATCTCCTTTTTATTTAACTTCAAATTTTACAAACTGGTAGGCACCAAGACTGTGGAGGAGACAAGGAAGCTGGTTTTCAGATGGTCTTTATGGAAAACAAAAGTCTTAATGATCTCATAAACGGTTTTAACTACTGTTTGAGGAAATTTGAAGGGTTGCCCTACATGGTTAGAATGTATTCCTCCAAAGTTTGTATGATGTCACATACACCCCAGACAATAGAATTGGATGGCAGATCTTTTGAGGGGTGAATAGGTCACTGTTTTTTGTTCCTTTTTCCTGTGGTGACCCAGAATCCATGTCCTCTGGAGGACATAGCAACAAGGTGTCTATCCCTGGGAGTATTGAGCAGTGCCCCCACCCCACCAGACACCAAATCCACCAGCATCTTGATTTTTGGATGCCTCAGCTTCCAAAGTGGGGAGAAATACATGTCTGTTTATAATTTCTCCAGTCTTGTGTATTTTGTTATAGCAGCAGGAATAAATAAAGCTATATCCTAACTATAATAAATATTCCACCATCAATTCTGGTTCTTCTGCTAAAAACATGAATTTTATCCCTTGGTTTTCTATCCTTATTCCCTGTGATGTTACCGTAGTTTCTCAGGTTGTCATAGAAATAAGGTTAAAATGTCACAAGTCATCTTTCTTTCTGTCTTTTTTTCTTTTTCTTTTTCTCTTTCTTGTTTTCCTTTTTGAGACTGGGTTTCATGTTGCCTACGGTAATCTTGAGCTTTGAATTCTTGTATCTCTACTTCCTCAAATTCTGGGATTACAGCTACATATACACATCACCATGCCCTGCAGGATATCTGTGGAAGGAGAGGCTTAGGAAGTCAGTCAGTCAGTCTGTCTGTCTGTCTGTCTGTCTGTCTGTCTGTCTGTCAGTCTGTCTGTCTGTCTGTCTGTCTGTTTGTCTGCCTGCCTGTCTGGCTCTGTCTCTCTCCCTCTGTCTCTCTGTTGTATGCATGTGTTTTTGCATGTTCAAGTGTATTTGGTCCTTTTTGTACATGTAGACAACAGAGGTCCATTTGGGTGATTTCCTCTATTGCTCCCCATCCTAGTTTTTGAGACCTGAGCTCTTTCTAAACCTAGGGCTTGCTGTCTTGGCTATACTGGCTGGCCAGCAAATTCCTGGGTCTGCCTGTCACCACTCCGCAAATGCTGGAGTTACAGATGGATGTGGCTGTGCCTGGCTTTTTCACATGATAGTTTATTTTTGTCAACTTGACATCAACTGCAGTCACCAGAGATTAGGATTTCTCAGATGATGAACTGCTACCATCAGAATTGCCTATGGGCATCCCTTGCTTAATGATTGATGTGAGAGGGTCTGACCCACAGAGCTGCCAACCCTCAGCAGGTAACCCTGGGTTGTAGAAGAAAGAAAGCCGAGGAAGCAGTGAAAAGAAGTCGGGAAGTAGCATTCCTCCATGGCCTCCATTTCCATTCCTGCCTCCAGGTTCTTGCATAGTTTCTCTAGATGATAGACTATGAGCTGTAAACTGAAATAAATCCGTCCTCCCCCAACCTGGGTTTGGTTGGTCTCTAGTCACAGCAACAGAAAGCAAAGCAGGGCAGCATGGGAGTGGGGCAACTTGAACTCAGGTCTTCATGTTTGTGCAGCAAGTTTTTTACCCACTGAGCCATCTCCACAGCATAAGGATATACTTTACTAAGAATGTTAATTACTATTGAAATTGCCTTGAAGCCAAGATGCTGGAAAGCACTACTTATGCAGATGAGACCAACCTTAGTGTTTGGAAAGGGGTTTTGTTCAACAGTATTGAGACCTTTTAACAGATGTAGAAAGGTTGGGAAATTCTAAATTTTCAGGCATTGAGAGCTTTTTAGAACTTTAATATTACTTTTCTATACGTCATAGTAACATTACCCTAGAGTGTTTACCACTCTAAATTGTTACTATAACAAGAAAAAGGCAAAGTAAACCCCTTATAAAGGCATTTCTTTGGTCACCTTTGACCTGAACCTACAGGTCCTGAAACCTTTCCTAGACCACACCCCATTGTAAACATTCCAAACAAGCTCATTCTCAGCCACTGGAATTTTTGTTAGAGCCGTTGGAGCCAACGACACTTCTCTTTAGCAGAATTTCATTTCCAAATCTGTCAACATGTGGCCATATGTTATCTTATAGGGATGGCATTTTAAACAGCCATTTAGAAAAGGTTCTTGAGGCATTGATTTTAATTTCAGCAATGTAGTAAGTTTGACACAGTATCAAACATAAATATTGTTATTATTACATTTCTTAAAATTTAAAGAATCCTCCATAATTCTGAATTGTCTTTCCTATTTTAGGAATTGAAATATTATTTTAATATAAAATCTAGTTCTAGTGATTACAGATACCAAGCTTAAGATCTCTTGAGTATAAAATGAAGTATTGGCCATTCTACTTCTCCTCTACTTTCCACATTAGAAAACACAACAACAGATCAAAAGGCAATAATAATCTGTCAGTCTGTTCCCTTGCCTGGGTGGGAGGCACACTGTCCTCATCTCAACTGCTCCTTGATTTCCCAACAGTGGCTCACACTTTACATGCAATAGATGCTCAATAAACACATATCTTGATGACTATGAAGCAATCTCCATTGATAATGTAAATATCTTTTGGGAAAATGGCAGGCAGTCTATTTCCATACCAACAATGTATTTTGAAATTTGGTTATAATACTAACTGATCCCCTCAGGGGAACTACCCACACAAAAGTTAAAGGGAGTTCAAAGGGGATGTGAGAATCTGTTTGAATACCATATTGAGTGTCTTAAATTTCATACAGTAAGAATGTCTCTATTTTCTGGAGCATAAAATTGATACCTAAAGAAGTTGGGTGACTAGCCTTGGATAACACCAGAGTAAAATGAAAGAGGTTAATGAACGTTTAGCAGACTCAAAAATACTTCATCTCTCTGATAGTCACTGGTTTGATCAGACTGTGAAACACATCGGAGCCAACGTCTTGGCAAGTTCACAACAATCTATTGAGACATCAGTCTAAACACACTGTGTGCACTTGAACACAAGTGTTCACCCTTTTTCAAATCAGAAGGTTTGATGTACAAAACGTCACTGAATTTATCATATAAATTTGACCCAATGGTATTTATTTACCTAACTGATATATCTTCTACCAATCTGTCCATCCCTCCTAAATTTTGCATAATAACGAATTTAGCTGCCCCACAATCCCAATTTCTGCAGTATAATGCCTAAACTCTCAGACTTGTTCAAGTTATGGACATGCCATTGCTATTCAGAGTTGTATGGATCAGATCATATGAGATTATTTGTACTTTGAGGTGACTGATGGATCATGCCTTGAAGTCCTTCTTGGTCAAGCCCAAGGTTATAGAAAGACTTTCTCTTGTGTTTTCCTCTAGGACTTTTATTATTCAATGTTTCATAGTTAGGTCTGATTCACATTGAGTCAATTTTTCATGTAAGATGTATGTGAGATAGGTATAGAACTATTCTTTAATAAGAGAATGTCCACATGATGTCCCTCAATAGAGGAATAGATATAGAAACTGTGGTACATTTACACAATGGAGTACTACTCAGCTATTAAAAAACAATGAATTTATGAAATTCTTGGGCAAATGGATGTATCTGGAGGATATC
>NC_034600.1:23287167-23289625 GCF_900095145.1 Mus pahari
GGGGGTGGGGTATAGGGAACTTTCAGGATAGCATTTGAAATGTAAATAAAGAAAATAATAATAAAAAAAATAAAAGAAAAAAAAAGAATGTCCACATTCTATGCCACTAATTGTTAAAAATGTTTTTTCTCTATTAAATTCCCTATGTCTACCTTTGTCTAAAAACCATATTGAATATAGTCTGGTCTGGGCTTTCTTGCTGTCCCATCAGCCTACATGTCGCTATTTCCTCAGTCACATTACCACCCAGCTTACACTACAGTCTTATTGAAGATCCAAAATCAAGTCAGACCAACTTTGTTTTTATTCTCAGATTTCTGTTGGTGACTCTACTTCCCTTCATGTAGATTTTAGAGACAGCCTCGCAACGTCTTGTAAAAGGTGGGGAGTGGGAACACCTTACGTCCTTCAATACACGAGCAGAGTTTCTCTGCATTATTGAGACCTGTCTTAGGGTTTCAATTGCTATGAACAGACACCATGACCAAGGCAACTTTTATAAAGGAAAACATTTCATTGGGGCTAGCTTACTGGTTTTGAGGTTCAGCCCATTATCAGCATGGCAGGATGCATGGCAGCATCCAGTCAGGCATGGTGCTGGAGGAGCTGAGAGTTCTACATCTTATTCCAAAGGCAAACAGGAGAAGACTGTCTCCAGACAGCTAGGAAGGGGGTCGCAAAGTCCACCCCCACAGTAACACACTTCCTTCAAAAAAGCCTCACCTGCTCTCAATAAGACAATACCTCCTGATAGTGCCACTCACTCCCGTGGCCAAGTGTATTCAAACCACCACAAGACCTCTCTTCTTTCTTTCATTGAAGTTTGGTAGTTTTAATATGAATGATGATATATGTACCCAGCATGTGTTTTACCTTTCATTTTAGAGGCAATGTGTAAGACTGTAAATATGTCTGAACATCACACTTGTAGTCTACAACTTTCAAAACTGTCTTTTTAGCTTGGGGTTCCTTAAAAAGACCTCTGGCCTCCATATGCACACACAGACATAGACACATACACATCAACATACCATTAAAAGCACACTTGTTCTTCGCTTATATGGATGTTTTAAAAGCTTGTGTGGATTGTATAAGAGGGATTACCAGAAACTGAGAATAGCAAGGTGTGGTGTGATAAACTGAAGCTGGCAAATGGGCACCCAAACACAGAATTAGTATGTTCCTCATGTCCTCCAATGTAGTGTGTGTTATGTGAGGGAAGCTTTAGCTCACCTATACACACAGACAGCAACTCAAAGACTCCAAAAATGAGATTTTTAAAAAGGATATGGAAATATTGATTAATTTATTTAGCAACACACACTCCATTCATGCATTGGAATATCATATCACACCCCATAATTATATTCAAGTATTATGTGTTAATCCAGAAACTTTAATGTTTGAGATAGAAATGTTAAATGCTGATTTGAGTATTATACATTATGCANATATATTGAATCATCACAGTCTGCAATATTAACTTATACAAATAAAATAATTAGGCCAGGTATGATGTCATACACTTATAATTCGANAAACTTAGGAGGTTGAGGCAGGAGGATCAGGAGTTCAAGATCAGTGCCTCCTACATAGTGAGTTCAAGACCAGTTCAGGTCATGTAAGACTTGGCCTAATTTTTTNTAAATAAAAATAACTTAAATCAAACAAATACATAAATTTTATTAAATGCTTTTCTGGCATTTACTGAGCTGATTACATAGGCTTTTGTTCACTTGTTTCTGATAGTGCTTGGCTCAATCCCCAGGTCTTCTGCATAGATGAACACTTTACCACTGAGCTACACCCCAAGCTGGATCCCATGGTTCTGGTCCTTAGTTTTTTAATCTGGCCATTTACTGTGCCTCATTTACAAAGGTCAGACTTATTCCTTACTCCTGGAACACATCTCCTATGGCCAGAATCTATTATCCTTTTTCTATATTAGTGGGTTGTAGTAAATATTATTTGGGAGTTTCTATCCTACCTTTGATCATTTAGTTCCCAAATAAAAGACACAACCCTTTATATTTATAATAAACTGTAAAGCAGTAGAGTTCGGCAGATATCTACCCTTTATGCTATTTTGTCTACTTCCCTGTCAATAACCCCAAGATATCACTTGCCATGTTCTGCCTGGGCCACTCCCATCCCAACAAGCCAGACCCTCATGGCCATGTGCTCCACCTACCCCATAGTCACTTCTTCCTTCTTCCAAAGTGTCTTTTCTCCCCCCCCACCATGGTTCCTGCCTCAGATGTCAAGTCCCCAGATTTTGCTCCACCCCCTCTCTTCTGCCCACTCCAGGCTGTAGGAATCTTTATTAACCAATCCAGGTGTCTTAGTCAGGGTTTCTATTCCTGCACAAACATCATGACCAAGAAGCAAGTTGGGGAGGAAAAGGTTTATTTGGCTTACATTTCCATACTGCTTTTGATCACCAAAGGATGCAGGACTG
>NC_034600.1:23289710-23301891 GCF_900095145.1 Mus pahari
ATTGAGAAAATGCCTTACAGCTGGATCTCATGGAGGCATTTCCCCAACTAAAGCTCCTTTCTCTGTGATAACTCCAGCCTGTGTCAAGTTGACACAAAATTAGCCAGTACACCAGGAAAACTTGGGGGTTAAGGTTTAGACAACAAAATCTGGTATACATAAGGATCTTCTTGTCTTGAAGCAGCCAGGTATTGGGGTACAGATCTAGCATTTGAATATATAGTAGTACCTGACCTGCCCAATACATTAGTGGGTACATTTTATTAATTTGTGTAGGATTTTGTGTCTAAAAGATACTGCTTATTGATATTGGCCTACTATTCACACTTGTGCCAGAATGTCAGTTCTTTGTCTGATGTGCATGAATGCAAAGGCAAATGTTTTCTCAGTGTGTTCAGAAGTTCCACCAGGCAGCTCAGTGCTGTGGAAGGAACTGAGCAAAGCTCACACTCCTGTCCCCATATAGTTAATTGAATCCCCTCTCCACCAGTGTTAGAATCTGGGGGCTGCAGGAATCAGTCATTTGGCACCCAGATCTCTACCTGGTAGAGCACTAATGATGACTTGCTTCCTGTTGTCTGTTCCTACTGACTATCTTTGCTCACATCTCAGGCCACTTCTGTGAGGAAATTCCCTGTTCTGGTGCCAGCTATGAGTTAGGGCATCTCTCAGTGTTCCTCCTACAAATCTGCTGCAGAAACATCTCTTCCGAGGCATGGCCATGGCCCATGGACAACAGAGTCTTGCAATTACAAGTATGGGTATTAGAGTAAGAAAACCTGGGTTTAATTATGGACTTATTTTTCACAAGATACATGATTTAAAGAAAAGCTAACAGGGATAAAATAAAATAATTTTTATCTAGGCATTTGACATATACTTTGTACGTTATAATCAATCAGCAAATATGAGCTGTTATTGTTTCTAGCTTATGCTGTATATAGTTAGATTCTGCTTCCTCCTCCTTTTTTTTTCTATCCAGCCACTTTGCTGAAGTTCATCAGCTGTAGAAGTTCTCTAGTAGAATTTTTGGGGTTGCTTATGAATACTATCAAATTATCTGCAAATAGTGATACCTTGACTTCCTCTTTGCCAATTTGAATCCCCTTGATCTCCTTTTGTTGTCTAATTGCTCTAGTTAGAACTTTGAGTACTGCACTGAATAGATAATGGGGAGAGTGGGTATCATTGTCCCTGATTTTAGTGGGATTGCTTCAAGTATCTCTCCATTTAATTTGATATTGGCTGTTGGTTTGCTGTATATTAATTTTATTATGTTTAGGTATGGGCCTTGAATTCTAGATCTCTCCAATACTTTTAAAATGAAGAGGCATTGTATTTTGTCAAATGCTTTTTCAGCATTTAATGAGATGATCATGTGATTTTTTTTCTTTGGGTTTGTTTATATAGTGGATTATGTTAATGGATTTGTGTATATTGAACCAACTTTGCATTCCTGGGTTGAAGCCTACTTGATCATGGTGAATGATGGTTTGGTTTGGTTTTGTTTGTTTGTTTTTGTTTTTGAGACAGGGTTTCTCTGTGTAGCCCTGGCTGTCCTGGAACTCACTTTGTAGACCAGGCTGGCCTTGAACTCAGAAATCTGTCTGCCTCTGCCTCCCGAGTGCTGGGGTTAAAGACGTGCACCACCACCGACCGGCTGAATGATGGTTTTGATGTGTTCTTGGATTCAGTTTGCAAGAATTTTATTATTTTGCATTGATATTCATAAGCAAAATTGGTGTGAAGTTTCCTTTTTATGTTGGATCCTTGTGTGGTTTAGGTATCAGAGTAATTGTAGCTTCATAGAATGAATTAGGTAGTGTTCCTTCTGTTTCTATTTTCTGGAATAGTTTGAGGAGTGTTGGTATTAGCTCTTCTTTGAAGGTCTGGTAGAATTCCACATTAAAGCCACCTGGCCCTGGGATATTTTTTTTTTTTTGGTTGAGAGTTTTTTAATGACTTCTTCTATTTCCTTAGGAAATAGGCCTGTTTAGATAGTTTATCTGCTCCTGATTTAACTTTGGTACATGGTATCTGTCTAGAAAATCATCCATTTCATCTAGATGTTCCAGTTTGTTGAGTATAGCTTTCTGTAGTACAATCTGATGATTTTTTTTTAATTTCTTCAGTTGTTATGTCTCCCTTTTCACTTCTGATTTTGTTAATTTGGATACTGTCTCTGTGCTCTTTAGTTTGACTAGGGGTTTATCTATCTTGTTGACTTTCTCAAAGAACCAGCTTTTGGTTTTGTTGATTCTTTGTACCGTTCTCTTTGTTTCTGTTTGGTTGATTTCTGCCCTGAGTTCGACTATTTCCTGCCTTCTACTCCTCTTAGGTGTGTTTGCTTCTTTTGTCCTAGGGCTTTTAGTTGTGCTGTTAAATTGCTAGTGCGGGATCTCTCCAATTTCTTAATCAGGGCACTTAGTACTAGGAATTTTCCTCTTAGAACTGGTTTCATTATGTCCCATAAGTTTGGGTATTCTGTGTCTTCATTTTCATTGAATTCCAGGAAGTCTTCAATTTCTTTCTTTATTTCTTCCCTGACCAAGCTCTATTGAGTAGATAGTTGTTCAGTTTCCATGGATGTGTAGGTTCTTTATTTTTATTGAAATCTAGCCTTTGTCCGTGGTGATCTGATAGGATGTGTGTGATGACTGCAATCTTCTTAAATCCATTGAGCCTTGTTTTGTGACCAAGTATGTGGTCAATTTCCGAGAAGACATGAGGTGCTGAGAAGAAAGTGTATTCATTTGTTTTAGGGTGAAATGTTCTGGATATTTCTGTTAAATTCATTTGGTTCATAACCTCTATTAGTTTCACGGTGTCTCTGTTTAGTTTCTGTTTCAATAACCTGTCCATTGGTGTAAAGGGTGTTGAAGTCTCCCCCTATTATTGTGTGGGGTTCAATGTGTGCTTTGAGCTTTAGTAAAGTTTCTTTTATGAATGTAGTTGCTCTTGCATTTGGGGCATAGATGTTCAGAATGAAGACTTTCTCTTGATGTATTTTTCCTTCAGTGAATATGAAGTGTCTTTCCCCATCTTACTTGACAACTTTTGGTTGAAAGTCTATTTTATTGGATATTAGGATGGCAACTCCAGCCTTTTTTCTTAGGACCATTTGCTTGGAAGACTTTTTCCAGCCTTTTACTCTGAGGTAGTATCTGTCTGTATTATTGAGGTGTGTTTCTTCTATGCAGCAAAATGCTGGGTTCTGTTTGCGTATCTAGTCTGTTAGCTTTTGATTGGGGAACTGAGTTCATTGGTGTTGAGAGATATTAAAGACAGATAATTGTTAGTTTCTGTTATGTTTGTTGTTATAGGCGGCACTATGTGCATGTGACTCTTTCTCTTTGGCTTTGTTGTAAGATGATTAATATCTTGTTTTTCTTTGGCATTGGTATCTCCCTTGTGTTGGGTTTCCTTCTAGATTCCGTCAGGCTGAATTGGTAGACAGATGTTGTTTAAATTTCGTTTTGTCCCGGAATATTTTGGTTTCTCCATCTATGCTGATTGAGAGTTTTGCTGGGTACAGTAGCCTGGGCTGGCATTTGTGTTCTTTTAGGGTCTTCATGACCTCTGTTCAGGCCCTTCTGACTTTTAGGGTCTCTGTTGAGAAGTGTGCTCTGATTCTGATAGGTCTGCCCTTATGTGTTACTTGGCCTTTTTCCCTTACATCTTTTAATATTCTTTCTTTGTTCTGTGGATTTAGTGTTTTGATTATTATGTGACAAGAGGATTTTCTTTTCTAGTCTACTCTATTTGCTGTTCTATAGGTTTCTTGTATATCTATGGCCATCTCTTTTTTTATATATTAGGGAAATTTTCTTCTATGATTTTGTTTCATGTCCTTTAAACTAGGAATCTTCACTCTCTTCTATTCCTAGTATTCTTTGATTTGGTCTTTTCATTGTGTCCTGGATTTCCTGGATGTTTTGGGTTGGAGTTTTTTTCTGTTTTGAATTTTCTTGACCATTGTGTCAATATCATTTAAGGTATCTTCTACACCTGAGATTCTCTCTTGTATTCTATCTCTATATGCTATCTCTTGTATTTTATTGATGATGCATATATCTGTATTTCCTGGCCTCTTTCCTGGGTTTTCCATTTCCAGGTTTGTCTCCATTTGTATTTTGTTTTGTTTTTTCTACTTCCACTTTTAGGTCTTGGATGACTTTATTCAATTCCTTCACCTGTTTGACTGTCTTTTCCTGTCTTTCTTTAAGGGATTTATTTGTTTCCTTTTTAAAGGCTTCTACCTGTTTACCTGTGTTTTCCTATATTTCTTTCAGTGAATTATTTATATCCCTCTTAAAGGACTCATGAGATAGGGTTTTAGGTCAGGATCCTGGTTGTCAGGTGTGTTGGTGTATCCAGGGTTTGCTATGATGGGAGAACTGGGTTCTAATGATGCCAAAGTATATTGGCTTCTGTTGCTTATGGTCTTGCACTTGCCTCTCACCATCTGTCTATTTCTGGTGTTAGCTGGCCTCAGTTTCTCTCTCTGGAGCCTGCCTCCTATGTCCCTGAGTTGCTGCAGATCTCCTGGGAGGCCTGTGACCCTGACTGTAGCAGTCCTCCTGTGAGGCCTTTGTACTGTGAGGTCTTCTGAGGGGCAGACAAGCTGATGATCTGTTGCCCTGTGTGCAGCAGATCAACTGGGAGGCCTTCAGACTGTGGGGTCTGTTGCCTTTTGATGCAACAGAACTCCTAGGAGGCCTCTAGAGTGTTAGATCAGTTGCCCTGCATGCAGCAAGACTCCTGGGAGGCCTACAGACTGTTGGCACTTCAGATGAGCAGACAAGCTGGTGATCTGCCCTGGAGGAAAGTGCAGGCCAGAAGGAATCTAACCAGAAAAACTGCTGCAGACTGGCCTCAACATGGGGCCCTCAACCCACAGGAAAATCAGGGTCCTGGTACAGGTGGGCAGGGAGTCAGCGGAAAAGTGACAAACAGATGCAAACACAAGGGAGTGTTGTATCTGCATGTAACTTCTCAAAGTGTGCATCAGACTTATATTACAGAAGGAGACAAGGAAGTTAAGTGATACATTAAGTTCATCCAAGGTACACTGAAGTTATCTGATGCAAAATGACTTACAACAAAACAGAGGAATGCATACATAAAAGCTAACAGGAACCAACTGGGATAAAAATCAATGTTAACAACTGGGATCAAAAGCAGCCCCGCCTAAGGTCAGCTTAATCTTAGAAGCATGAAGCCCTTGCCATAGTTCCAATTTTAGTCTATTAGTATAGTCCACCCTCCTCCTAGGCCATTGTAAATTCCTGTGTGTGGGAGTGACTCTGCTATTGTTCTAAGTATACTATGTAGACTAGCCCTGGGATTACTAGCTCTATTCTAGTAGAATGTAATGCCTGATTTCTATCACTGTCCATCAACACTGCAGGCATTTTCATCTGAATGAGTAACACTCTTACAAAGATCAAAGCCCAAAGTTGGCTCAACAATTCCCTAGGATATTGGAACACTGGTGGAGGCTAATCTAACTTAGCTATATGTCAAAATCAATCCTTAGAGGCACTTATAATAAAACAATATTGAAGGAAAGCACACAGATCTGCTCACCAACTAAAGCAAGGACAGATTTGGAGCATTCATTTTACAGGATGCCACGGTTCCAGGAGACTAAGTTCCCATGAACTTTCTGCCTTGGGACTATGTCCAAGCTTTTGGGGCTCTGTCATCCAAGTCACTTCTGGAGTGGGTGCAGCGAAAAACTAAGAGGATCTGGAAATTATGGATGATTTTTAAAACTGCCAGGATAAAACTGCTCCACATAACCATGACAAGACCAAAACTGGGGCTGAGGATTCCACCCAGAGTTTCATACCTGATTTCATGACTGAAATAGAAATTTCTGGTTTCTTTGGAGACTCAGCTGTGTCATGTGATGTTTTTCTGGGAACTGACTTGTGGAAGGATGATTTTGCTGAAGCAGACACGTGGTATTTTTCTGGAAAGGGACGTGTGGTGTTTTGCTAGAGTAGAGGTTTGAGAGGACATGTGATGTTTGGGAACGATATAAATGTAGCCCAGCAGACAGTACACGGTGCTGTGGCATTGGTTTGCCTTGCTTTCTTCACTGATCATCATTTGTCATGACTTCATAGGGAGAAACACACCAAAAAAAAAAAAAGTCTCCTGATATTCTGGCAGCTTCTTAACACTTCCACAGACTCTGGCCAATTGGCAGACCCTCGTGGTTTCTTCTGGATCAAACTGTCATTGCTGACACATGAATGGTGTTTGAGAGGGGATCAAACTACCACTGCTGATTTGTCTGAACTGAACTGCCAATATCCTGTCAAAGCAGATTGGATTAGTCCCAAAGGACTATTTCTAAACAAGTCCACATCCTCTTGGCTCTTTTAACTCTTCCTTTCCACTACCTGTGGTGGGTGGTGGGCTAGAAGGGAGGTTAAAACACTTTAAGAGACCTTACAAAAGTAGGTTTTGAAAACTCTAAGCCTACACATGACTTACACTGAAGCCCTTGCAGCTCGTGACAGCGATTTGGAGTAGGCAGATAGTCTTACCTCAGAAAAGTGAAGCATAGAAAAGTGAGTCTCTGGAGCTGAAGCCTCAATCCCTCACACAAATGTGCCTCAGCATTAGGACATAAGAAAACAGAGGGCTGGAGATAGCGTCATGGACTGTGTGTGTGTGTGTGTATGAGTGTGTGTGTGTGTGTGTGTGTGTGTGTGTGTGTGTGTGTGTTGGTTTCCTTTAGTTGAGTTGTGGCAAAGCCCTGAGGAGAAAGCCTACAGCCAGGTAACTCCTAGAACCACCTAGAAAAAGCAAACAACTGCAATACACTGAGGGATTCACCAAACCAAAATAGATTTTGTGGGGGATCTAAACTGAACTACAGTGGTTAGAGAAACACTAAAACTCCTTGGTTTTCACCTCGGTCATTTAAAGAGCTGGCAAGGCTGAGCTATATTTAGTCATAAACAATGAGCACTTGTGAAACTAGCTGAGTGACAGGTACTCTGTCCCTAAGTGTCATCCATCAGGAGTCCTTGGCATGCAACTCAGACACAGCCTAAGCCATAAGGACATGAGCATTGCAGTAAGAAGTGCAGGCAAGCAGTCTCATGGGTGGCTTAGTGCTTCAGTTCTGTCCCCAAGGGCATCTTTTGACTGTCACTGCACTGCTGTAGGTAAGCTGGTGCTCATCAGGCAGCAGAGTTCAGGCATCACATTCTTACATGGTGGCCCTGAAAGCTTAAAGTAGAGGGAAGTGCGTGAGAAACCTTCCCCTGACCGACCAACCAACCAACCAGGACAGGCAAAACTCCAAAAAAGGTGTTCTCTTTGTGTGCTGCACTTACCAAAGGGAAATTCCCTTAAACTTTCAAGCTGATTCCCTTGAATTGCATTCAAAGTTGGTCATATGTGTCCCTTGACTAATTTCTTTTTTAAAAAAATTTATTTTATTAGATATTTTCTTCATTTACATTTCAAATGCTATCCCGAATGTCCCCTATACTACTAGCCCTAAGTGGAAATTGAGTTGCCCTGGTTGGGTTAGAAGATTTGAAATGTAGACGGGCACTCTGCTGAGGGTGCAGCTAGAGTAAGGCTGAGATTCTGCTTGGAAGGGAAAAGGAGGGAATTTGGCCTTAGGGAAAGGATGAAAAGTAAGGCTGGGTCTGGTGGCACATGACTGTCATCCCAGTACTATAGAGGCTGAAGCAGGAGTTCAAGGCCATTCCAGGCTACATACTGAGACCTTGCCTCAAGAAGCAGACAAACAGATGAAGTAGTAAGTGTAGGAAAGCATTATATAAATTACATAAATGTTTATAATGTTGCTCTTTTGTGAGTGGGGAAAATGCAATAGTCAAGGTAATGTGAGGACCTGTTGTGAAACAACCAATGCCAAGTAGACAAGCAGTTTTAGTTACTTTTCTGTGGGTGAGGAGAGACCATGACCAAGGAAATTTATAGAAGAAAATGTTCATAGAGGCTTACAGTTTCAGAGAGTGATGGTGGGGATCATGGCAGCAGGAAGGCTTGACATTAGAGCAGTAGCTGAGACTACACCTGATTCACAAGTAGGAAGGAGAGAAAAGGAGAGAGCTAATTAGGAATAGCATGGGCTTTGGAGAAAAGGAGAGAGTCAATTAGGAATGGCATGGGCTTTGGAGAAAAGGAGAGAGCCAATTAGGAATGGCATGGGCTTTGGAGACCTCAAAACACACCCCTAGTGACACACCACCTCCAACGAGGCCTCACCTCCCAACCCTTCCCAAACACTTCCACCAACTGCAAACCAAATATTCACCCATATGAGCTCACGGGGGAGTGGGGAGGGGCGAATTCTCATCCAAACCACCACACAGGCTTACTTACCAATTACGCAGAATCAATACAGATCCACTGTAACTCTAATCCACAAATAGACCCAGGTTCATAGAACAAGTTTCATTGGGGACATTGCAGGTCTTGAGGCAGAAGAATAAAAGACACTGTGAGGCAGATATTAGTTCTGAACAGTTTCGCTCCAGGACGACACTTCTCAGCCTTTATTGTTTATTGCCCAGGGCAAGTCGCATGGGATTACAGAGCCGCACAGCCAGGAGGTACAGCCCACCTACAGGGAGGCACACTCAAAGACAGATGTCTGTATTCTGAATGACAATGCATTCTACTGTGAAGTCGGGGTGTCATTTAGCCATTCCTCAAAAGGCCATGCTGATGTGACACAGAACTGGGCATTTGCTGAAGGTTTCTTGTCACTGAAAGCCCAGGAGGCGGATGTCACTGTTGATCCCTGAATGATAAGTGCCCAGAGGAGCAGAGTCAGGGGACGACAGCAGTGGTTATTTCCTTTAATATGAAGCTTTGCAATAGGATAGAAAATGCAATGATATTAAAAAACCATTTAAAACAGCCATTAAAACTTCTCATTTTCTGTCTGTAACTCTCCTTCTCCCTCTTAGGTATAAGGCCTTTGTGCAGTCAGGACATTTAATGATCTCAGTGCCTCCTGTTCTTTCTGTCTAGAATTCTTCTGACTCTAGGAGGAGTTTTGACATACTCACTCCCACAGCCTATCCTGCCCCATTCAGACATGGCTTCACTGGGAAAGTATAATGCATTTTTACTGTTAAAACAGTCATTTAACCTGATGGCAAAGCCCATCTCTTCTAAAACCCTTCTCTAGCCCTCCTAGGACACAGCTCGGGAGTGTGTCCTTAAAGCACACCTCCAGTAACATTTCAATTTTAATTAATTTTGTAATTGATGACATTTTAGGGCAACGTATGATACAGAAGTCAGGTATGCCTTTTCAAAATAGTTAATTTTTGCTAGATTTCTGATTAAAGAACTCAAGAAGAACTCAAAGGAGAAGAAAAGGAAGACATTTTCCAGCACTTCTAACTCACATATAACCAACACTGTAATTCAGTAATTTAAAATAGTGACAACTGGCTTTCTAGCTTCCTTTCACATTGGTAAGTGAGTCCCCACTGTGCAAGGACCAGCAACTACAGAACTGAATCCCTACTATGTGAGGACCAGCAACTACAGAACTGATTCCCCTCTGTGTGAGGACCAGCATCTTCAGAGATGATTCCCCTCTGTGTGAGGACCAGCATCTTCAGAGCTGATTCCCCTCTGTGGGAGGACCAGCACCTTCAGAGCTGAACCCACTGAATACCAGCTCCTGACATTCCTCCTCTCCTACCACTGCCTTCTGTCCTGCAGACTTCAGTATTCTAGATGCATGGTCTTTTTGTAACTGTCCTTTTCACATCTCTTCAAAGTCCACCCATGTTGGAGCATGTTCTAGAATTTCCCTTCTTTACAATTTTGAAAAACTGTTGCACCTATGTGTTTTGCCTGCATATGTCTGTGCACATGCATGTCTGTACCCACAGAAGCTAGAAGAGATGGGCTAGGCTGAAGTAACATGGTTTGAGCCACCATGTGTTGCTGGGAACTGAACCCAGATCCTCTCGAACAGCTAGTGAGCGTAACTGCTGAACCATCTCTTCAGCCCTAGCTACTATGTTTCCTATATGTATAGTTCATGGAAACACAGTCAGGATGCAGAAACCTTAAAGCTTTCTTCCCTATACTTTTCCCAAATCCTAATCCAAGCATCCACTCATCAGTTCCTTTATGTATTGTTTGCCATTTCTATAATGTCAAAAATTAAAACCATAGAGGAAGTAACCTTTTAGCAAAGATTTCTTTCACTTGGCATGACATATGTGATATTTAAGGGTGCCACTCTATTAGGAATTTTTCTTTGTTGTCGCTGAAAAATGTTCCATCATGGGTCTAGATAGCTGGCTTAGCCAATGAAGTGTTTGCTGTGAAGTGTGAAGCCCTGAGTTTGATCTTGAACATTTACATAAATGCTGGACACAGTGGTGTGTACCTGTGATTCTACTACTGGGGAGGTGGAGGCAGGGAGGATCCCTGAGTTTTGCTGGTAGATCTAGCTAACAGAGTTGGTGAGGTTTAGGTTCAGTGAGCGACATCGTCTCAAAAAATACGGTGCAGAGCCATTGAGGAAGAAGGAAGAAGGAAGAAGGAAGAAGACCCCTCTGCCCCTCCCCCTCTCCTTTCCCTTTGCCCAGTCTTTATTTATTTATATAAATTTTTGAGACAAGGTCTTTCTATGTAGCCTTGGCTATACTGGAACCCACTACATAGACCATGGTGGCCTCAAATTCATGGAGAGCCACCCGTGTCTGACTTCCAATTGCTGGGATGCAGCACTCCCACCTGGCCCTTGCCCACTCTTTTTTAATGTGTGCTTATGGCTGAGTTTTGAGAATTTTTCATATAGCACGGCTACAGTCTTTGTTGGATGTATGATTTGTAGATATTTCCTAGTCTCTGTATAGTTAATCTTTGTAAATTCTTAATGGTGTATGTTAAAGGTTAAATGCTTTTTAACTTCGAGGAAGACTTTTTTTTTTTTAATAGATTGCATTGGGCAGCTTACTTTAAAGCTCTCTAACTCTAGGTTGTAAAAGTGTTTCTGTTTCCTTCAGTAAGTTTTAGACTGTATATTCATGCCCCCAGGCTATTTGGACATAGTCTCTGTGAAAAGAGTCAAGTAGAGTTCAGATTCATCTGCAAGGGTACAGATGTCCAGTTGTCCCAATGCCATTTGTTCAAGTACTACCCTTTCTCTTAAATGGTTTTTCCTCATGGGCAAAAGCCAATTGAATAGCCATGCACCTACTTGTAATCTTAGCACCTGGGAGGCCAAGTGGAGAAAATCCAGAATTCAAGGTGAGCCTGTGCTATATAGTAAGTACTGGGTAGGGCCAGGCTTCTGTAGGGAGAGCAGGTCTTAAAAGGACAAGAACAATAACCAAAACTAATGGTTAAACCACATTCAAGTGTCTTTATTTCTGGCCTCTGTTGTTCTGTGGGTCTAAGTGGTAACTGTAGGAAATGTCACATCATCTCAACTACTCTGTGTTTGGAGAAATTCTATAAACCAAGTAAGTAGTGCCATCCTACTGTTTCAAACCCATTTGTATTTCCTTTGATATTTTAAAACATCTTGTCTATAGCTACAAAAAAATTTCTGGGATTTGGGTTAGAATTTACTAATGGTTTAGATAAGTCTGGGAGATTTAAAGTCTTAGTGCTACGGATTCTCCACATCTGTGAACGGTACCTCTTCATTTATTTTTAGAACTTCATTGACTTCTATAGTTTGTGTCTCTGGTTTTCACTATGTATATCCACTGATTCCGACAGAACTATTGCGTTTTGGAAGAAGTAAATTGTACCTCTTTTTAAAACTGACTTTTAAAAGCTCACCATTATTTACAAGCATAGCAGGACATACAAAAAGTGTATCTGTTTTTGTTACCAGGAGTCATGTTGACCACACGAAACTGAGTTTCAGTTTTTGTACAGTCTTTTGGATTTTCTACACTGGCAGTTTTTTTTACATAGGTTGTCATTTGAATAAGAATGGCCCTTAAAAATAAATAATAATAATAATAATAATAATAATAATAATAATAATAAAAGCCGGGCGTGGTGGCGCACGCCTTTAATCCCAGCACTTGGAAGGCAGAGGCAGGCGGATTTCTGAGTTCGAGGCCAGCCTGGTCTACAGAGTGAGTTCCAGGACTGCCAGGGCTACACAGGAAAACCCTGTCTCGAAAAA
>NC_034600.1:23302151-23310497 GCF_900095145.1 Mus pahari
CTCTCTCTCTCTCTCTCTCTCTCTCTCTCTCTCTCTCTCTCTTTCTCTCTGTCTCTTTCTCTGTCTCTCTCTCTGTCTCTCACTCTCACTCTGTCTCTCTCTCTCTCTGTCTCTCTGTCTCTCTCTCTCTGAACTAGGATGCAGCTTCTCCAGCACTGTGTCTGCCATGCCTGCTGTCATGCTCCTTGCCATAATAAAAATGGACTAAACATCTGAAACTATAAACAAGCCCCCAATTTTGTGCTCTCTTTTATAAGAGTTGCCTTGGTCAAGGAGTCTCTTCACAGCAAGAGAACGCTAAGGCAGGCATGTTCCTTGTGAATGGAGAAAGTTCTATTTCCCGCTTTCCAGTCTGTCTGTCACTACTTCTCCTTTCCCTACTACACTGGCTAGGAAATCTAACATGACGTTAAATAGAAACGCTGGCAGGACACATTTGCCTTCTCCTCAATCTCAGTGGAAAGCAGTCTCCTCTTTCTCTGAGAGGGGAGGTTGGAGCACACCTTTAATCCCAGCACTCAAGAGGCAGAGACAGGCCAGTATCTATGTGTTCGAGGCCAGCCTGGTCTACAGATCGAGGTCCAGGAGAGACAGGACTACACAGAGAACCCCCGTGTAGCGGTTTGAATAGGAATGGCTCCCATAGACTCTTTGTTTGACTGTTTGGCCCACGGGGAGTGGCACTATTAGGAGATATGGCCCTGTTGCAGTAGGTGTGACTTTGTTGGAGCAAGTGGGTATGGACTTTGAGTTCTCTTGCGGTCAATCTCCACCATGTGGAACAGGGTCTCTTGCTGCCTGTAGATCAAGATGTAGAACTCTCAGCTTTTCCAGCACCTTGTCTGTAGACTGCCATGCTTCCCACCATGATGATACTGTACTAAACCTCGGAAACTAGCAGCCAGCACAATTAAATGTTTTCCTTTATACGGGTTGTCTTGGAGATAGTGTCTCTTCACAGAAATAAAACCCTAACTAACACACCTCGTTTAGAAAAGCCAAAACCGCCGGGCCTGGTGGCGCACGCCTTTAATCCCAGCACTCAGGAGGCAGAGGCAGACGGATTTCTGAGTTCGAGGCCAGCCTGGTCTACAAAGTGAGTTCCAGGACAGCCAGGGCTATACAGAGAAACCCTGTCTCGAAAAAACCAAGAAAAAAAAAAAGAAAAGAAAAGAAAAGAAAAGCCAAAGCCAAAACAAAACAAACAAAACAAAACTGATATTAGCCATTCAGGTTTTATAGCACATTAAGGAAGTTGTCATGTATTCCTAGTTTGTTTTTACTTCTCAAAAAATTGATGTTTTTATTGACATTTGACATATTTGATCATACGACTATATGACCATGTTTGAAACACTTGAGTCTGTTAATAAAGAGGATCACATTGCTTAAATTTCAACATGGCTAACTGGTCCTGTTCTAAGAGAAATCAAAGTAGTTCTGATGCATTTTTCTATTTATATATTGTTGGATTCAATTGTCACTATTTGTTAAGGGCTTTATGATGATGTTTAAAATTCTCATCATGTCTTTAAAATATCCTCCTGACCTAATAGAGGGGAAACATTGGTTCTTACTATGTACGGGGTATTCTCACTCTCCCATCCGATTCTTTGGAAGATGTATATAGAATGGATTTCATTTTTTAACCCTGCCCCAGAATGTTTTTGTTGAAATGTTTTTATCTCCAAATTCAGATCCTTTTTTGGATATAGGACTAATCATGATATCTACTTCTTCTTTGGTATCTTTGATTATTCCACCCTTTTAAGAGAGTCATCCATTTTACTGAGGTTGGTGAACAAGCTTTTTCATTGGATTCCCCCATCATCCTCTTAATGACTGTTCAGTCCATACTGGTTTTGCAGCTTTTTTCCCCTAAGACTTATATTTCTGTTTTCTTGCTATTTGGAATAGCTAGAGGTTTATTGATTTTTACAAAGAATAACCTTTTGATATTATTGGTTTTCTCACACTGTTTGTTTTAAGTTTATTTTTATTTTTCCTTGTTTCTTTATTTCATGTATGTACATGCCCATGTGTGTGCACATGTGCCGGTGCATGAGCAACTCGTACAAGTGTGTGATCAGAAGTAATCATCAGGTGTCTTCCTCAGTCACTTTCTACCTTATATTTTGAGACAGGATCGCTCACTAAGCCTAGAGCTTACCAATTTGTTTAGATTAAAGGGCAAGTGACATCCAGAGATCCAACTCTTTCCACCTCACTGGTACTGGGATTGCAAGTGGGCACAAATTTCTCTTGGTTCCTGTAGTTCCAAACGCAGGTCTATAAAGTATGCTCTATTGACTGAGCCAGCCTGCCAGTCTGCTCCTTTTTAGCTTCTCAAGGGAGGTGCTTGCATTCTTTCCTAGTGAGCAGTGCTGGTGTGTGGTTGCTTCTGATGATTTGTGTCTTCATTTCTCTCAGAAGACTTCTCTTTTCTCTCTGCCCCATTGATTTAGAAAGCTCTTTAGCATGTATATGTGAGGGAGAGATTTCCAGATACCTGTTCTTGATTTCAAGCTTAATTCTCTATTCTGTATTCTAAGCCATCTGAATTTTAGGACAATTTTATGGCCAAGGAGATAGCCTCTATAAACGATATTACATCTGCACTTGAAAAGAATCAATATTTATCTCTTTTAGGGTGGAATTTATTTATCTCTTCTTGGGTGGAATTTCTGTAAAGGTCAATTAGATCAAGTTGACTCATGGAATTTAGGTTTTCTATCTTCTAATTTGTCTTTGTCTGTGTGTCCTATTGATTGTTAGATTCAGGTTGAATTTTCCTCCTAAAATTATGTTTATCAGCTTTTGTTTTTTTTGTTCTTGAAGTTCTGCTGTTATTTCACACATAAAATCATGAGTGATATGCCTTTTTGGTGACTCAATTATTATTTAAGTTGCCTCTTTATACTTGTGCTATTCTGGACTATCCCTTATTTAAGATAGTTACTCCAGCTCTCTTTTAATTAGTATTTGCATACTATGTCCTTTATATGAGGGATGTTTTCAAAGAATTTAGAATTCTGACAAGTATTCTTGGGGACTGGATATAAGTTGCTTCAAAGTAATTTTCTGTTAAATCTGACATTCAGTCTACTTGGGGATAGGCTACTCTCTAGTGAATTAGTGAGACTTTCTTGATTGTTTATATGTTATGAAACTGGACATTTCTTCCTCAATATTCTACTTAATAAGTCTCTCAATTTTGTTAAAATACTTCACTTGTTGTTCATTTTGTTGCTTTTGCTGTAGATCAATAGAGCTGATTCAGGCTACACATCTGATGTACCTTCAGAGGACTGTAGCTTTAGTGTCATTTCCATTGCAAAGCTTTGCTGTACTGTTTGGAGTTAGCGAATGTAAGCACCATCCACAAACTCAGTCTGATGGTGACCCACCTTGTAGCTGGTTCTCAAAGCCATTATTGTGTTGTCTTGGGTCAGATCTATGCATGAGCAGCTCTGAGTCAGACCAGGAACTTCATAGAATCTTTTCAAATTGTGCAATTTCATTCAAACCCTCTTCTTTAAGATTTTGTTTCCCTCCTTTTTGTAGTATTCTCTCTAGGAATTACTCTACTTCCATTGTAAAGTGTTGAAGAATGGAATGTGAAAACGTAGTGTATCTGGTGCAATAGTGGCATAAATGTTATGTGTGCAGCCAACTATTTTCCAATTGTGCACCTGCACTTCGTATGTTGATTGTACTTCAGGTTTTTATTTCCTTCCTCTGACGTTATGACTTGTTTTGCTAGCTCCTAGTTGTTGTTTGTTTCCTCTGCTCAGAGCATATATCCTTTAATTATAATCACTAGGAAAGATAAAAGTAGTCTGTATTTATTTCAATCGGGGCTGGGGAAATCAGGGCAGGATAGTAATTAGATGCTTAGAAAACTCATTTTCTCTTACTGCTGAGAATATTAATATTGTAAGTAGTACTAGATATTTCAGTTTAATTACAAAAACCACTAGATACTGTTGAAATAATTATCGGTAGCACATAGCCAGGGCCACTAACATCAATTTAAACTCTTAACAAAGAGCTAAGATCTCCTCATCAAGTCTTCTTTCTGGTCATCAGAGATGGCCGTGCCCCTTGTTCCTCTCATTCTCCTTGCCTTTGAGACAGGGCATAAGGCCTTGCGTTATAGCCCACAGTGTCCTAGAACTCATGACCCTCCTGACTTAGCCTCTCAAATACTGTAATTAAAGGTGTGAGCTACAAGATCTTATAACCTACTCCATGTTTGACGCATAGCACTGACAATGAGCATATCTCAGAACTTGAAAAAAAAAACAATCACTCCAATGTCTGAGAAACTAGCTGCAAATTTTATACACACAGAAAAATCTCTGGGTGTCACTCTTCTAGGGAAGACAAAGCCACCAAAACCCAGCAAAGAACAAAAAGAAGATTCAGAAATGAAGCCATTCTTATAGCCTTCAGAAACTATGTGAATTTGTTATCTTAAAGAATTCATCAGTGGGGATAGTAATGAACATTTTATGTTAAAAGAGCTCATGACAAACACAGTGGTTTAAAACAGGTTGTTCAAAATGTGCTCCAAATTCATTATTCTTATAAGGAAAGTGTTTTCCAGGAAATATGGGAGAGACATAAGCTGAATCACTCCACCCGCCCCATCTGAAATAGGAATAACAAACCCTGCCAAGTTCTGAGGAAGAAATATGGATAATAAAACCAGGGCAGTCGCAATTCCATTGAGCATATCCTAAAAAGCGTGTTACAGACAATGAAAGGAAGACCAGAGCATGAAAGGAGGATGGGGGATCCCACATACTTGTGGTCTCATCTGAGGCAAGACAGCCACAGGCAGGGAGGGAGAGGGGGCCATCCCTCTCCTGTGTCCCTCTCCCCTGAGCTTCCATTGTCCCCAGAGGAGGATTCTCTTCTATTCCTTGCATGAAGAAAAAGCAAGCTTGAAGGCTGTTTTATCAGCCCATTTTTAGAACAAAGCTTTTCTATGAACCATAATAATCATAAAAGCACATGGTGAATGGCCACAGCTGCACAGCTAACATTACCTCATGGGACAGCAGGACACATCACCACTTTCTCTTTCACAAATGATGCTTTTTAATAGCATGTTGATTTTGTTTTTTCCCCTTAGTTTTTATACTTCATGTACATGATATGTATGGAAATATCTGTTGGGCATATCATTTTTATTTCCCCCTATTTGGAGTTTAACAAGGGATGTGAGTCTAGGAGATGAGTATAGGAGTAGAGTAACCTCAGCTTACTATAGAGCAGAGATGATGGAACTAAAAAAATAAGATCAAACCTTAAACAAATGGCCCAGGAGCCACAGGATCTCACAATGTCCTGAGAACAAAATGGGGTTCCTGTCTTGTTAGGGTTTTTTTTTGCTATGAACAGCCACCATGACCAAGACAACTCTTGTAAGGACAACATTTAATTGGGGCT
Organism: Mus pahari; assembly: GCF_900095145.1. Lineage (NCBI taxonomy): Eukaryota > Metazoa > Chordata > Mammalia > Rodentia > Muridae > Mus > Mus pahari. The sequence goes on from NC_034600.1 coordinate 23,307,609, forward strand.
GGCGTTCAGATTTCGAGGTTCAGTCCATTATCATCAAGAAAGGAACATGGCAGCATCCAGACAAGCATGGTGCAGGAAGAGCTGAGAGTTCTACATCTCCATCTGAAGGCTGCTAGCAGAATACTTACTTCTAGTAGCTGGGCATGGTGGTGCACACCTTTAATCCCAGCACTTGGGAGGCAGAGGCAGACGGATTTCTGAGTTCGAGGCCAGCCTGGTCTACAGAGTGAGTTCCAGGACAGCCAGGGCTACACAGAGAAACCCTGTCTCGAAAAACCAAAAAAAAAAAAAAAACCCTTACTTCCAGGCAGCTAGGATGAGGGTCTTAAGCCCACAGTCACAGTGACACACCTACTGCAACAAGGTCACACCTCCTAATAGTGCCACTCTGTGTGGGCCAAGCATCTACAAACCATCACAGTTCCCACGAGAAGCCTGGGGTTGTCTATTCTACTCCCTGCCACATAGACCATCTCAGTGACTGAACATGAAGATAACGTGGTGGTTCTGTGCTGAGCAAAGGCATACCTGAGTGGGTGGGGTGGTTTCCTACTGCTCAACGTCACTGCTCCCTGCCCAGCTCCCATGGACAGAATGAATGACCACAGGAAGATTACATGAGGAAAGAAGTAGCCCAGTGGATAGTCACTGCCTAGAGCAGACCACAGATCTAGGAGGAACTGTCCTTGTTCAAAGATAAGAAAACAACCGTGTGAACACACATGCAAGGTATGTTAAAAGCATTAATGCAGAACACACACTTAAAAATTCTCCCTGACACTTAAAACTTTTAGTGGCAAATGTGTCCTGGGTTATCTGAGGATCTAAAGAGGAAAAAAAAAATGGAGAAAAGAACAATGTGGGGGGGCAAGATTGTAATGACTAAGATCATAGAGATGTATGCTACCACCATACAGAGCTCAGAGTCAACACATGGAAACCATTTTCTTATATTTTTATTTTTATTAGATATTTTCTTTATTTATATTTCAAATGTTATCCTCTTTCACAGTCCCCCCCCTCCTCCCGGGCACCTCCTATCCCATCCTCCCTCCCTCTGCTTCTATGAGGGTGTTCCTCCACCCACCCACCCACTTCCATATCCCTGCCCTCAATTCCCCTACATTAGGGCATCTATTGAGCCTTCATAGGACCAAGACCCTCTCCTCCCATTGATGCACGACAAGGTCATTTTCTAAATGAGAAAGCACATAGAGTTACGCTTACATATATGGCAGTAGAACTCTTCAGTGTGAGAGCAAAATCAGGGTAGGGAGAAGTAGTGTTTATGTGTTTTTACAAAAGAGAACAGAATATTATTAATGAACAAACTCTGGCTATACTCCTGAACTTCGAGAATAAAGAACATCAACAAACATGGAAGGTATCTCCTAGGGAAACAGGTCAGACAGATCCCACGTCTCCTTAGCGGCTTTCTGTCAAAAGTCAGTGTGCTGAGTTTGAGGTGCTCCCATTCATATGTAAATGCAAAAGACAGTCTGGTTCATATATTCCAGAATTCAGGAAATACAGCAGCCATGATTCATTTCTAAAATATACCATTGAAGATGCAGGCTAATAATAACGAACTCTCAGGGAGGCTGGAGATAAATGCAAAATCTCTTAAACATAAAATCTAAATGTAGGAAACCTAAATAAGAACAGACTACTATAGCTAAAAATTTTGAAAAGTTAAATGATAATTGCAGAGAGAAGTTATGGTACTAGATGTAGAGAAAATGACTGAACACACCAAAGCAGAAGCAAATAAGATGGAGGAAAGAGGAGGTAGTGTGAAGAAAATTGATTCCAAATGTTCTTCTATGGCGTTACATGAAAAGCCAGTGGGGCCTCATAGACCCCCATCTTAGAGACTATTGCTGTGAAAAAAATACCATGCCCAAAAGCAACTTGGGAGGAAAGGGTTTGTTTCTTCTTACACTTTGCGGTAACAGTTCATCATTGAAGAAACCAAGACAGGAATCTAAATTCAGGAACTGAAGCAGAAGCCATTGGAGGGGCGCTGCTTACTGCATGCTCCTCATGGCTTGCTCAGCTTGCTTTCTTATAGCATCCAAGACCACCAGGGATGACACTGCTCACAATGGGCTGGGCCCTCCCCCATCAATCATCAGTCATGAAAATGTACCACTGGCTTGTCTACAACAACCAATGTGGTGGGAACATTTTTCTCAATAGAGGTTTCCTCTTCTAAAATGGCTGTAGCTTGTGTCGTGTTGACATACAACTAGCCAGAACAATTCCCAAACGTTATCGCTATTACTTTCACTCTTCTGAACTTGATGGTAAGACCCTTGTTGAACATACCACATACTTGAGTCACAAAACATGGAGAGTACCAGCAGTTACTGACCTGGGAGTTTCATCCCTACTGGCTAGCTTTCAGAGTGCAGGAAGGTGCTCAGTCTATGTAGTTGACAGTTAAAAACCATCAGTGCCGAGGCGTGTAGGTCAATGCTTGCACCAGTGTCTGAACGTGAGAATTTAGAGGTCATTTTAAAACCAAGGTGTGCTACAGTGTCTCCCTTATACTGATATCCAGAAACACTCTTGGCCCACCTGCTAGAGAGGTGTGTATGTGTTTCAAGGTGGGGATGGGGGTGGGTAAGAAAACTTTATTTAAAAAGAAAAGCACAGTCTCTTTTACATGTTCCATTAGGATTCTCTTTTAGAACTACTCAACAAAAATTATTTGATATAAAGAAAAAAATAGAAAAGGCCAGTAAAGGGACTAAGTGAATCAAGGTTCTGGTCACTACCCTGACAGCCCAAGTGTAATCTGACTTCCACTATACGCCAGTACATGAGCTAAGACACCACACACACACTCTCTCTCTCTCTCTCTCTCTCTCTCTCTCTCTCTCTCTC
>NC_034600.1:23311372-23316456 GCF_900095145.1 Mus pahari
CACACACACACACACACACTCACACTCACACTCACACTCACACTCAAATGCTATCTACTGTGCTCCATCCCCCAAGTATGGTATAAAAAGTATCTGAATGTCAACTCTGACATCACCCCTTAAAGGCCTTCATTTTTTCAGGAAAATACTAACTTTATTAAGTTTATATTGTGATGATGGTAAAATATTTATTTCCTATATTGAATAAAACATTTTTATTCCTATTTATTTACAGGCTTTAACTTTCAGGTGCTATTGAATCTAAATATTGAATATGTATGATGTTTTAAGATTCAAGACATGAGTTGTGATACACTTGAATGAAGTAGTTCTAGGAGGCTGAGTCTTAGATGAATTTTTTTCATTTTGTATTGGCTATTTTATTCATTTAAATTTCAAATGTTATCCCCTTCCCAGTTTCCCCTCCACAAGCTCCCCTCCCCCCTCCCCCTCCCCCTATGGAGATTCTTCCTCCAACCCCCACTCACTTCTGCTTCAGAGTCCTAACATTCCCCTATCCTGGGTCATCGAGCCTCCACAGGACCAAGGGGCTCCCCTCCCACTGATGCTAGATCAGGCCATCCTCTGTTACATATGCAGCTGGAGCCATGGGTCCCTCCATGTGTACTTTTTGGTTGGTGGTTTAGTCCCTGGGAGTTTTGGGGTTCTGGTTGTTTGATAATGTTGATCTTCCTGTGAGGTTGCAAACCCTTTCAGCTCCTACCGTCCTTGCCCTAGCTTCCCCATTGGGGTCCTGTGCTCTGTCCAATGTTTGGCTGTGTGCATCCAATTTGTATGGTCCAGCTCTGGCAGAGCCTCTCAGAGGACAGCTACACCAGACTCCTGTCAGTAAGCACTTCTTGGCATTAGCAATAGTGTCTGGGTTTGGTGTCAGCAGATGGGATGGATCCCTAGGTGGGGCAGTCTCTGGATGGCCTTTCCTTCAGTTTCTGCTCCACTCGTTGTCCCTTTTGACAGGGGAAATTCTGGATTAATATTTTTGAGGTGGATGGATGGCCCCATCCCTCCACTGGATGAATTCTTACACAGCATGAACCTTCATACCTTGATAAAACTACTTCTCTTAGTTACTCTGGTGCAGAGTTGCTGCAGAGCTCATAGATCCTTCTAGAAAGTGCCATAGCTACTGCAGATAGAGCTGACTAACCGCCTGATAGGAGGCTACAACTCTCAGCGGTAGCTAGGCAGCTGCACAAGTTGGAATAACTGTGATAAGCTAACCCGTTCAAGTCTTCTACTGTAGGTGGGGATAGGGAGATGGGGGGGGCATAAAATCAGGCCTTAAATATTCTAAATATATGCTCTACCGCTGCCATAGCTTCAGCCCTGCCCCACCCCCAAGTTTATCTTCTCCAAAAGGTGAAGGCCAAGAGATCTGTAGTGATGGCTCACACTCAGAATGAAGGCAGGAGTGTGAGTTTCAAGAAAGTGTGAGGATAGAATTGAAAACAGAAAGTAAAGCCAATGGGAGAGAAAGCAAAACACGGGAAGGCCTGGGAAAATGGCTTAGCTGGTAAAACACCGGAGCAGAGTTTGGATCTGCAGAATCCACATAAAATCCAAGCGTGGCCTTCTGGATCCAGCCATTCACATGCATGTGCACATCTGTGCATTGCACAATTATCACACATGCACATGTATCAGCACACACATTTTCACCCTCTCCCCACACACAGGAAAATCACAGAGCTGCTTCATTACAATGGGGAAAGAGTCATTAATATGGAATATGTAAAAAGCAGAAGAAATTTTAAGTCTGTTGCCCATGAGGTGACAGGAAAAAGAAAGAGAGCTCTAGGCTCTAGGCTAAAAAGACCTCCTTCCCCTCTCCCCCCTTTTTGTTCCCTAAGCCCAGACAAAACCATTGTTTTTGTTTTCCATTTCAATGAATCCCCTAGTGGCTGCCTGTTCTTGCAACTTAATCAAATCTATCGCTATTAACTAAGTTTGCAACTACCCACTTATACACAGATCAATGAGCTTAGAACAAATTGCCACTGAAGGGATCATTTTGGTTTAACAAGGTCTGAGCTACAGTTGGACATTTATATAACATTTCACATAGCTGGTCACAGATTGCCTGAATATAATTAGGTGTCTTGAGATTGACCACCTACACTCACCAGTCTGCCATTTATAAATCTATTTTTAAATTTGAATCAGATGCCTAGAAATTTGTGAGTACTTACTCTTACAGACAAGTCAGCATTTTCAACTTGTTCCTTCTTGTAAAGTTTGCATCTCACACTGGAGCAATTAATTTTTCTAGAAGATTCTGACATTGCAGTATAGCTTAACCCACTGCTGTCCATCAATAATTTATACAGAATTGGGTTTTTTTTGACTATTGATTAGAAAGGGTGAGCTAATTCCTGGCCCCACAAGTAACTTTTTAAGTACATGGGGTGTTTGTACTTCCAATGAAGGAAGACACTGGGAACTCAGCTTGTGTGCAAATAGCAAAGCTTTTGAACCCTGGAAAACCAAGATGTTCGAAATTATTGATCGTGGGTTTGTGCTTGAGAATATTCTTATCTTCTCTCTTGATGATGTTATACACTGATTTGAATATTCAGAATACAAAGTAACAGAAATTTATGAGTAATTTAAGACAACACACATGTTCTTCATGGACACTCACAAAAATTGAGTTTGTAAATGTTTGCTTTTGCTTAACATTCTGTTAAAAATTTTCCAGTGTTAAAAAGGTAAAGGATGTGACTCAGGTGTGACTCAGAACTGATCCTTGTGACAGATAAGAGTCTGAAGACATTAGGGTCACATTCAATCTGTCTCTTAATGTGCAAAGGGATCATTGACAATAGATTGAAAAATAAAGTGTCCCCTCTGCATTTTCTGCTCAGTTTTCCTGTGAATTTAAAAACACTCTGGAAAAATAAAGTCCACTGGGGCCGAGAGATGGCTTAGAAATTAAGAGCGGCTGCTGTTCTTGCAGAGGATCTCGATCCAGTTCCCAGCACCCACATGCTCACTCACAAACACCCACAACTCCAGTTCAGAGGAGCTGATACCCTCTCCTGACTACTGGGCACCAGGCACATATGAAGTACATAAACATACAGGCAGGCACAACACTACTACACATAAAATAAATAAAACTAACCAGAGCAAAACAACTAATTTAGACACACACACACACACACACACACACACACACACATATATACATACATACACACATACATGCCTTAAACCTTATGGAAAATCGAACTCAAAGTTAGCTGGTGTATACACATTATAAAATTCCTCAAACATAGCTACAGTAGAAAACGTGGATGGCCTTGGCCACAGAAATGATGTTTTTGATATATCAAAGGCATGGTCCACCAAAGAATCACTGCTGGACTTTATTAAAATGAATTTCTGCTCTGCGAAAGGCCCTGTCAAGAGAATGAGAAAGAAGCCTCAAATGGGAAGGGAATGTTTGCAAAAGCATGTGTGACAAATGATTGTGTGGTGGTTTGAATAAGAATGGCCCCATGTTTGAATGCTTAGTCATCAGGGAGTGGTACTACTTGGAAGGGCTTACAAGTTGTGGCCTTGTTGGAATAGTTGTGGCCCTTTGGAGAAGCCCAAGCCAGGTCCAGAGTCTCTCTCTTGCCCTGCCTGTGGATTCAGATGTAGAGCTCTCAGCTCCTTCTCCAGCACCATGTCTGCCAGCATGCTGCCGAACTCCCCACCACCATGATGAAAATAAGCTAAACCTTTTAAGAGTTGCCATGGTCATGGTGTCTCTTCAGAGCAAAACAACACTGATTTAGACAGATTGTTACCCAAGATATACAAAGAATGCTTAAAACTCAACAACACATTAATAATCAGATAGAAAATAAGCAAAAGCACACACCTTAACAGAGACATGAAGCTGGTGAGTAAGCAATGGAAGATTCTCCCTATTAGATGTCATCCAGAAAGACATGGAAAAAGAGTACATGATGTCATACCCAGCATTAGAACGGCTAGAGTCCGGAACACTTACATGCCTAAACACTTACATGCCAAGGACAGGAACTCTCATTTATGGCTCCTGCCCACAAAAAAATTGCTCAGCCATTTTGGAGGATGGGTTAGCAATTCTTGTAAAACTGAATACAATTACCACACAATCCAGCAACCATTCCACTTGGTATTCACTAGCTGAGCTGAAAAGTTATGTACACACAAAAACCTGTGTAAGGATGTTTACAACAACTTTAGTCATAGTTGTTATAAACATAGTTTCAACGGAGACCTCTTCGGCGGTGGATGAACTGTGACAGAACTAGACAATGCAGTACCACTTGGCACCAGAAGAAATGGGTTGTCAGGCCAAGGAAAGAATGGAAAATTTTGTAACAATGTTTTGGCTGGCATATATTCATTGGACATGGAGGGATCTTAAATGCACATTACTACGCTAAAAAGGCCAGTCTAAACATGCTACAATTTCTGATTCCAACTATGTGACATTTTGGAAATGGCAAAACTATGGAGACAATGAAAGAATCAGAGGTTTCCAGCTGTTTGAAGAAAGGGCAGGGAGGGCTGAGCAGGTAGCGTGAGCTTTTACGGAAATTGAATGGCTTTGTATGGCACTGCATGATGGGAAGATGTTATTGTCCAATGTACAGCGGTATACTCTAATAGAAGTCATGGCTCTGAGTGACACGGAGGTATCAAGTCAGTCCCTCAACTGTAACAAGGGTAAGCACTTGTCACGTGCAAGCACCGAAAAGGCTGGGTGGGGTGGGATACGGAAACTTGGCTCCTAGATTTTCTCTAAATCTGGTCTTGCCCTAAGACACAATCTAAAAGATGACATTCCTTGGGCTCTACACAAGACCTCCTTAATCAGGCAGAGTCTTGGAGGGAGTTGAGGAAGGCCTGTGCACGTGTTTCCTTGCAGACTAGATCGTTGACTTGAAGGGAGACATGAGAAAAAGAGAGAGAAAGCAAAAAAGAGATACATTAAATAGATTATATTAGATAGATAGATACATAGATAGGGAGGGAGGGAGGGAGGGGAGAGAGAGAGAGAGAGAGAGAGAGAGAGAGAGAGAGAG
>NC_034600.1:23317306-23326702 GCF_900095145.1 Mus pahari
TTGTAAAAAACCCAGTGGATCACAACAAAAGACTAAAAGTTAATGCAGCAAAGAGATTTGTAAGGGAGAAGTGAGGGTTTCCCCTGGAAGGGAGGGAGAAGGAGGAGGGAGGGAGGGGAAGAGAGAGAGAGAGAGAGAGAGAGAGAGAGAGAGAGAGAGAGAGAGAGAGAGAGAGATTAAACAATACACACATATGAAGTTGTCTACGAACAAATTACTAATAAAAATCTTGTAAATGTAAGAGAGAGTAGGGAAGGAAGGAGAAGAGGGAGGAAGGGAGAAGGGGAGAGAGTGGGGGGGAAGGAAGGGAATGAATAGTCACTGCAGGCAGTAAAAGCAGCTGAGCATTTGGATAAAGGAAAAGACAACCAGAGAAAAGACTTCCTTCTCCCAGGTGGAACTATTGCTGCCTGAAGACAGCCTCGCCATGTGTCTCATAATATCCAGCAGGTGCATATGCTTCACCATGACTTCATGCAAACAGGGCAGATGACAGGTTATCTTTGGGATTCGTTTTAAAAATGGACTGGGTGGTAAAACCTAAGAGCAATTAGCAAACTTAGAGTTTCTAAACTCCACAATACTAAGTCCTTACCCAGAATGGGCCAAGGCAACAGGCAGGCCTTCGCGAGGAACCTGAGCTCACCCACTGAGTAGGGAAAATGGATTTAACGTGGCATTTGAAACTTGTCATGTCAACCACTGTGCCACAAAGCACCAACTGTAATTGGGGCTGCCTTACAATTTGTGGTTCCAAACAGAGCAGTTCAGAGTTACAGAGGCATTGCCAGCCAAGCAGATGGGGGCCTGGATGTCCCAGGCAAGCCAGAATGATCATCTCCCTGACAAAGTCCTGTCCATACCAGCTTACCTGGGTCAATAAAGTCCTCATATGCATGAGTGACAATGTCCTGTGGAGGAACTGACTTAACTCCCAGAGTTAGGAACCACAGATGGTGCTACTGCACTCCACGCTCCCAGTGAGAAGAAGCACCAAGTAGCATTTTTATAATTACATAGCACAGCAGTAATTATAATTGAACTTGGGACTCACTCAAGGTCACCATTAATTGGTAGGCCATATTGGCTTCAATCTAGTCTTTCTCAAGGAATTCACACAGTAGGCACCATTTCACCAGCCCCATGACCCCCACCTTCATAACAACAGGCTCAAACTTAGATAAGTGCCAGATAAAAAGATTTTGTCTTCTTTTTTAAGGCCAACTCACTTCTATAAGGGCCACAAGTCATCAGCGAGCGGGTACCTTGATGACAGGGAGCCTTCTTCTCATTCAGCTTCTGACCTAAACATTTTTTATTTTATATTCTTTTCTATTTTAAGTATATTTATTGAGAACTATAGTATCTCATGTTTTCTCCTAACTTTAAACAGAAAAGAGATGGAACAAATTACTGTAAATTTAAAAGTCACTTATAACCATTGGGACTAACAGTTCATAAGCCAGGGGGTTCTAAAACATATTGTGTTTTGTTACATATAAGCTGCTCCTAGAACCCAAAAGCCAGAATGGAATAATTCAAATGTACACTACCCAGAAAATGGTTAAATAAAACATGGGTTTGGAACCGAATGATAAATGTTCCATCCGTGGAAAGGAATGACTTATTGGTATGTGCTCTGACATGGATAGTTTGAAAACATTAAGCTGAGTGCAAGGTAAGAGTCACAGAGGACCCCATGCTACTACAAGTCCCTTTAGATGATGTACTGACCGAGAACAGGCAGAATGTGGGCTAGTGGTTGTCTTGTGCTAGGACTCTGTGCACAACAACTGTCATCCACGTGGGGTAATGAGAATACTATAAAACTGACAACAGTGACCACAGTGTCGTTACTGACAACGGTGACCTCTGTATATAACACATGAGGAAAGAATTACCTGTTGAGCTGTACACTCTAAAGGATGAGATGGTGCTGTGCACAAATACCACAACAGAGCCACTGGGTAGCACTGAGCCACAGACCACATTCTTCAGCACAATGGGACACGGTAGTTAATAAAAAGGAATTAAAACTATGTCCATTAACCATGGAAAAGAAATGTAACTGAACAGGAATCATACATGGGTGGGAAAGGAAGACCCTTATGTAGGATGACATACTTAGAAACAAAACGAGCACATGGATATGAGGAGCCAGATTGCAAGTGCGGTAAAAAACAAAACAAAACCTAGGGACACAGTTGGGTGTCTGTCCCTTGGAACTTGCAAGGAAGGAGGGTGTGTGTGAATCCAGAAAGCCTCCAGTTCAGCTCTAGGATGGTTAACAGGACAACTGACATCAGCTCTGAGGGCCATACATAGCTGAAAATAAAAACAGCTGGCTGTGGTGGCGCAAGTCTTTAATCCCAGAGCTCGGGAGGCAGAGGCAGGTAGAGATCTCTGTGAGTTTGGGGTCAGCTTGGTCTACATGGTGACTTCCAGGTCAGTCAGAGCTACATAGTAAGACCTTGTTTCAAAAATCAATCAATAGAAAAACATGACAATTATCTGGTATCTGGATAACAAAATACAATAAGCCAAGCCATAATTTTGAGCAAGTATTCATTCCACATTTTTATTTAACTAAATGACAAAATAATTTTATATACCACCCTTCAAGCTGTTTAAAAAGATGACGACATTTAGCTCTTCACATTTCATATGGCCTTTCCCTTCCTGTGCCCTGGTTTCTAGAAGCTTCATGATTCCCCTTCTCATAAAAATGTTTATGTCTTTGGTGAGCAAACCCTGGCATTATAAAATTCTTTAGTTCTCACAAAAGTAGATTCCTGTCAGATTAGCCTGTTGTCAATTGTCTGAACCAAAACAGGCCCTGCCCCTCTGACGATGTAGGCACCAAGTGCCTCCGTTTGGGGTTTTCCTTAGAAGAATCCGCTTTTGTATGAAATGTAGTGCCTGGGAAAATTGAGGCCTTTACACGCCATTGCCTTTTTCTTCTGAGGGCAGGAGGACAAGAGCCTGAAAAGCTCCCTTCACAGAGAGGAAACCATCTCAAAAGGAAGACCACAGAGACGGCTGTTGCCACGGAGTTGTTTTGTACAGTTTGAATCTTCAGTTCTCCGTATTTTGCTCCAAAAATGCAGTTTTCATTTTAATGTGGGAGAGAAGTCTGTATTTCTTCCATTTCTAGCTCATCTGCCCATGTATGCAGGTTCTTTACACTGTGTGTCATCCATAAGTCTGTAAAACATTCAAGCCTTTTCCTGGAGAAAATAAGAAAGCTTTAGTTATTTTGGAAATGAGATTGATGGGACAGCTCAGGCTCTGTCAACAGGAAGCTGTGGTAGTGTCCTCCACTTGAGGGCTACAGCTGCATTACAAGACCCAGTTATTGATTACCATGATTGTCTTCCTGCTGCCTTCTCTAACGGTGCCTGTAGGGAGGGCACATGACTTCTTAACTGTGCCAAAGGCAGCTGATGCCCTGTCTGTCCAGGAAGCTACACGTGACTGTATGTGACTGTACGTGACTGTACGTGACTGTATGTGACTGTATGTGACTGTATGTGACTGTATGCAATCCTTTCTGTACGTGAGGAGTGTGTGATTAGTTCCTAACTGCCATTACAGCATACCCACACATACAGTACAAGAACCAGTTTGCTTTCTTTGATCTGACCAAGAGAACTGATGTGAAAAACACTTTTAATCAATAGGGAAAATAGTTACAGTGTCCTGATAAAGCATGGAATATTCCATCTTCAAAAAACTTTTGGGAATTTTATGTGTATGAGTGTTTCCTGGCATGTATGTTTACGTGCCATGTGCATGATTAGTGCCCACCAAGGCCACAAGAGAAAGAGGTCGGATCCCTTGGAACTGGAGTTACAGAGGGTTAAGCGCTGCCATGTGGGTGCTGGGACTAAAGCCTGGGTCCTCTGAAAGGGCACTGGACCACCTCTGCAGATCTTAAATATTCCATCTTCATGTAATATCCCACCATATCAAGATAACTCTGCAGACTTTAAAATGCCACATATTAGGTGGAAAAATGAATGTCTATAATAATCTGAGTGTTCCAATTTACTGACTTTAGCTTCTGAGGCTATGGTAGTAACAAGCATGAACTATTTTATTACCAGCTTGTTGTTGTTGGTTTTTTGTTGTTGTTGTTTTTGTTTTTTGTTGTTCTTTTGTTTGTTTGTTTGTTTGTTTTGAGACAGAGTTTCACTATGTCGCCCTGGCTGTAGACTAGGTCAGTCTCTAACTCACGGAGATCCCCCTGCCTCTGCCTCCAGAGTGCTGGGATTAAGCGGGTGCACCGTCACAGGCAGCAGAATCCCCTGAGGTGGCAGTTTGTTAGACTACCTGTGTCTTTGGAGTTTGTAGAAGGCTAAGGTTTAGATTTTGAGGTCCCATTGGTAATCTTCCTGGGAATGTTTTATGCTAATTTGTCTTATAACAGAAGTAGCCTGAAACTGATTACACTGCCTTGCCCTTGGGGTGACAGTGCTGACACAGGAAGCTGCCAGCATGTGGCACTCTGGTGCTGGGGACTTGGTCAGTCTCTGCACGCCACCACCCCATGGCTGGCACTGGAGCACAGCTGCTATGGAAGGAAGCTGAGGCAGAGGAGCGCATGCTCTCTACACAGCACTCAAGCTGCAGCTGCTTCTTCATCTTTCATGTTACTGAGAGTAGCATGAAACTTTGATTTCATGTGTTTGTTTGTGTGCCTAATATGTGCACAACATGCATGCAGCTGCCCTCAGAGGACAGAAGACATCAGATTTCCTGGAACTGGAGTTATAGGCAGTTGTGAGTCACCTGTGGGTACTGGGAAATGATCAAACCATCTCTCCAGCCTCATAAATATTAACATTTATTTGTTTGTTTGTTTCAAGACAGGGTCTCACTATGTAGACCTGGCTGGCCTTGAACTCACAGTAATCTGCCTGCCTCTGCTTCTTGAGTGCTGGGATTAAAGGCATGTGTCACCATGCTCAGCAATATTTTAATACTGAAACTTGGTAATGATTCTCAGAACTAAGTATTATCCTTAGGGAGTTCAGGAACTACTGGTAATCCAGCTGTAACTTTCAATTTGATTAAAAAGTTTTCTTGGTTTATTTATGGTCAGGTGTTCCTTGAGGGAACTCAGGCTATTTCCTAGTTGTTCAAGAAAGGCTGTAATGCATTGCTTGTTCACAGGATGCTTTCCTGGTGGCATCTCCCTTTAGGTGCATCCCAGGAGTAGACTAAGGCTGGCTCATGAGCTAACTACATACTGACTAGCTGACAAGGGTGAAAAGCATTCTCAGAAATGGTGGAGGTGAGGAGAGGAAGAGAGAATGCAGAAAGCAACCCGATTATAACCGTCACACACAACTCGGAAATACGGGATGAGTGGATAACGTGAGGGCATGGCTACTCACCATGTATAGCCATATAGGGTTTTGTTCATATCCTGACAGGATTCGTCTTTTCCCCAAGGTTAATTAATTCATTTTTATTTATGTCTATGAACCTGTGTCTGCATTAGTTTATGTGCACCATGTCTGTGTAGGTGCTGGGACTGAACTTGGGTCCCCTGGAAGAGCAACAAGCAATCTTAACTGCATAGCCATGTCTGTAGCCCCATGTCCTGACAGAATTTTATAAGGTTTTGGGAATTCTTTCTGTCATTACATTTATATACTTAGTGGGAGGGAACATGTCATAGTGTACACAGAGGACAACCCATAAGAGCTGGTTCTCTTTCCACCATGTGGATCCCAGCGATCAGTCAGGTCTGGTGACAATCTCCTTTACCCATGGAGGCATTTTTGTTGGTCCCTGATCCTGACAGAGTTCTGAAAGCCATCTCCCATTGTTGAGGCAGTGTATAAGAGAAGCTCTGTGCGGGCCCTAAGTTCTGATATTGAGTTCAGTAACCTTTAACTGTGGTTCTCCAGCAGCACAAGTGGTGGTGCACATGGTGTTAATTCTTTAGGGAAAAAAAAAAAAGAAGACCTGGCACAAACAAAGACTGAATTCATCTGCGCTTGCCCCAAGCTGCTTTCCTCTGGCCATAAGAAAGCCCACAGAAGCTGCACTCCAGAGAGGCCCGGGTGCTCATTTACAGGACCCCCCTCTTTCCAGGCAGCTCAGAAGCTTCCCTAGGAACCAGAGTGAAGAACAAAACAGACACATCCTGACCTTCTCAGACCAACTAAGCCTTCGAGCTCCTTAGACTTGTGAGCGGCTTTCTGTAAGACTTCTCTAGGAACTTCTGCTAGCTTCGCCACATTCAGTCCATAACTTCTCGCTGCAATTCCTCTGGTTATCTGATAGAGAAAAGTGACAGAATCCGGCATCTGCTCCATGTCACCTATGAAATAAAGAGGGGAGAAACCAAGATCAAAGGATGCCTAAAAGGGGAGTCAAGGGGATGAAAGAAGATATGAGCTCCTGCACCCGCCTCTGTTAAGGTGCATGGTCTAAACATACTTTTCTCTCCACCTGTAGCTGGTTTTATTGATTCTATTGATTTAAGAAAGAGATAAAGTTTGAAAATGTTTTGCTTAGGAGGCTTGGCTCACTTAACATAGTCTTGAACAGTCAACGACTGTAAAACCTGAACTGTATTAGAGGAGAATGGTTTAGGTGCTCTTTTAAACAGGGAAGGGACCATTACATGTCCCACAGCTCAGGTAACATGGAAATTCTGGTTAGAGGAGCGTGCACACTGAAGGGGACACGGCTGCTCAAGGGCCACTTGGGATGAAGAGTTTATTTCCACATCTGTTAGGAAGGCTGCTGGCCTGATAGTGCTCATGACCTATGCCATTTCCTCCCCTTGAATATGAGATGGACCCACCCAGTGACTCACTTTTAATGGACAAAATGTGACACTGTAAAGAGTAGACCAGAAACCACTGTATCCTTGGGCATCCTTACATTCCTGCTTGCTCCCAAGAAAGCAAACTGTCATGTTGTGGGCCACCCTGTAAAAAGGCCCATGTAGAGACCTGTCACTCACTCATCCATCAATAGTCAGGGAAGGTCTGGGGCTTGTCAACACCAAGCGGATGCTATACCCTGGGGGCTGTACAAAGTCACGAGAGGGGTTGGGAAGCTGAGCCAGGAACTGACTGCCTTCCAGGCATAGCCCCTAGAGGTGCTCAGCTAAGGTCCCCATGGTGTCTGACACACAGAAATGATGGACAGGCTTTGTTTGAAGCTGATGCTTGAGATAGAGCTGTTGGCCACTGTCTACAAAGTACTATAAGATAGTACTGATAAAAAAAAAACACAGAGGCCTTGCCTTCTAACTCCCAGTTGAAGTAACTCAGAAAGACCATCCCAGCGCTCTCTCTCTCTCTCTCTCTCTCTCTCTCTCTCTCTCTCTCTGAAACCCTCCCCCCCCCCACCAACAAATTTGAAACTTTTAAGAACTAGGAAATCCTCAGGTACAGCGCACAGACAGAGCTACATACAAGTCCATTTTTCAGAACCTAAAGCACCCAGGATCATGAAGCTCTAAAACAAAAATATTGCATCACATCTGGTTGCAGATGAGCCAGCTCCGAGGTAGGTTCTGGGACCCTCACACAAGCTGTAGATTCACCAAGGGCTTCCCTCCCACATTTCCTTATTTGTCACCTGTGTATGCTTTGATAATCGGCTACTGATGATAAATGCCAAGACGCTGAACACAGCAGTGGAAGGGGACAATGGAATTTACCTCATCTAAGAACTCAGAAGCAGACAGGTAACAGCTTTCTCAGTGTTTGCAAGAAGGAGGAGGGGAGAATAGCCTAGACTCAGGCGTCTATAGCAAGCACTGAACATACCTCCTACCTCCACATGACAGCAGGAGCACAAAGGACAGGTGAGGAGTGGGGGAGCACAGCTGAGGGAGTAGGGAGTCAGTGAACCCTACTGGCTTTCTGCTACTCTTCCGTGCGCACGAGCAGAACTCGGACACTAGTGGCCATCAAAAATGCAAACCTCTCATCTTCAGACTAAAATAGTCCTGGAGCATTCCAGGCTATCCTAGCTTCCATGCTGGTCCTTCTTAAGCAAGACAGCACTCATTCATCTGTCTGTGCACCCATCTGTCCACCCCTCTGTCCCAGCACACTGGTGGCCAGCATACACCGACAGGCTGTAAGGAACAAAGCTCCTTCCTCAGAAATGGGTCTGCTGACACATTTTCCAAGACGTGTTATTTTCCCTTCACATATAATTTGTACCATATGTTGAGATACACATGATATATAGATATAAATGCTATATATAAACAACAGAGATAGCTGTAACAATGATTCTGAAGTCTCTGTTCTCAGGCCAGGCTTCCCTATGTTACCCGGGTCACCACAAAACTTTGGCTCAAGGGATCCTGTGCCTTGGCTTCTTTAGGAGCTGGGACTATAAACCATATCTTCTTCATGCACATTTTCTACAATGCCTTTAAAGCATACTATAGCTATGAACTATAGATTAACTGCATAATATATTACACTACCCTGAACCTTGACAACATCGTTATCACGTTTGTATACAGAGTGGGAGTCTAACGCCAAATGCTGGTCACTACTTCAGCATTATGACTGTTCTCATGACTTTAAGGGAAAGAACATGGTCACTCTCCACAGCTACCTAGGGGTCTCTTTGTCTAGTTACATTTTGTCTCAAGCCTGCACTTTCTTGGTGGACTATATGCACTTGTGTATGTGATGATGGAGGTGTGGAGGCCGGAGGATACAAGTGGGAGGAGAGATGAGCAAACACCACCCAGTGTCCCACATTCTCACTAGTCAGTTCTCATCTTACAAGCTACACCCCTTTCTTAGGGGATATTTTAAAAGCTAATCACTGTTAGTCTATGAATATAATAATTCATGTTTTTATTATAAAGATAATTAGCAAAATCTATTTTTAAGGCCAAATTTCAAGAATGTTATTAAAGAGATCTGACCAAACAATTTCCAAACCTTTTACACTTTTTGATTTTGCCGTGGGGGACACTGCATGCACGGCACAGAGGCTGTGTGGTGGTCAGAGGACAACTTTTGGAAGTCAGTCTCAGGGACTGAACTCAGAATCAGGCTGGGCAAGTGTCCTTCTCCACTACGTTCTCTCACCAGCCCCGATCAAGTTCTAAGGTTGCTGTTGGGTTTTTCGTTGGTTTGTTTTTATAGATTTATAGATGTTTAGAGATGGATAAAAAAAAAAAATCAGATGACATGTCTGTTTTACCCCCTTGACAGGGTCTCATGTAGCCTACACTGGCCTTGAACTGGCCAAGTAGCTAAGAAACATCTTGAAATGCTCTTCATGCCTTCACCTCCTAAGAACCAGGGTAGAGGGCCGGACGTGGTGGCGCACGCCTTTAATCCCAGCACTCGGGAGGCAGAGGCAGGTGGATTTCTGAGTTCGAGGCCAGCC
>NC_034600.1:23326712-23355702 GCF_900095145.1 Mus pahari
AGAAACCCTGTCTCGAAAACAAACAAACAAACAAACAACAACAACAAAACAAAAGAACTTGGGTAGAGGCATTCCTTACAATACTCAGCATTGTCTATGATTTTCCAGTTTGTTTTTTGGCTGCTGATCCATTGCTTTGGCAACCACACACCTCTTGAAACATGGACCTCGAACCTTTACTTTGTTTCATTGATATTAGTAATAGCCTTTCCAAAATCCATTCCATGTCTAAGAAGACTTTTTGTATTATAAGGAATTAACAGTTGTCCACTTAATCAGAACAATTCCTCACATCTAGCTCCAAAAGTGAGTCCTGATTCTGAGACAAAGTCATTTCTGCCATTCTCACTTAGATGCAACTCAGTTCTGAAAATGAGACTGGAATGATCCTAAGCTGCTAGAATGCACCTGGGAAAAAGGTCCCTTGCCCCTAAGAGAGTTACAGAAAGAATCAAGACATTGCTTGGTGGGAGAGTGCATGCTCAGCATGAACCAAAGTCTGAGCCCAACACCCAGTGCCAAAAGTAAAATAAATGAAGTCTCAGACAGCACTAGCCCCTGCTCTAGCTGTGGACACTGTCAGGTATCCAGTACGTAGTATCTCAAAGAGCTATAACCATCTTCCCACTGGCCTCTGGCTGGAGCAAGCAAGGCAGAAAGACAGAGCAAGAACAATTGCAGAGAGGGGAGCTGGGGACTGTGCTGAGATGCCAGCCTGCATAACCTCACTGTTGAACCACAGGGATCAAGCTACTACTGGAACTCAAACACTTAGAAGAGAAAGTAAGAGAATCTCTAGGGGACCACAAAGGCGGCCTGAGGAATGCAGGTGTGCAGCAGGCTCCCACAGCAACCTGTTCACAAGAGGAGAGCCACCAAGGGCTGCAGCAGGAGGGACTCCAGGGGGACTAAGAGGTTCAGTTATGTTGGCATCCTGTACAGACGCTGTTTTCAAAGCTATCAGGAGGCAAAGGAGGATTCCGCTACAGACTCAAAGCAAATGAAAGAATGCAAAAATAAAAACCAGGCAGTCTTGGTTCTTAGAACCCAGTAGTAGCTCTTGTTCGTCTGAGGAGTGGGTGCTTGCTGCCACTGCATGGTAGGTAAAATGAGCATACCTGAAGGGACAACAAAGTGAATGAGGACATGGGAGGACAGAGGGAGGGAGGGCTGAGGTCCCAACTAACACAATGAGATCACTGATAAGCTGACCTGTGGCTCCAGAGGTGGGGATGGTGCACAGCACTCAGAAGCATGGGCGAGGCAGAGGGAGGAAGACCGAGTCTGCCTAAGAGTTATGTTCATGGAAAAAGTTCAAATCAATATAGTAAAATGCCAGACGCTCTAGGGGATGGGATTCTGCTGTAGGCTGGTGGGGGTGGAGCGGGGGGCGGGGAATGGGCTGTAAGCTTTGAACAGCACTGCCTTAGGGCCTACCTGCTGCAGAACTCTGCAGCTGTTTACCCATGGGTTTTACTTGCAAGCCATTTTCTGTCACACTGGATGCAGATTAATAAGAAGCAAAACTTCATGAGAGAATTTATGAGGTGTTTTTCGGGGCTCAGAGTGGAGAGGCAGTGAGTGCTTAACATTACATTTATCTTAGGTCCAATACTTTGTTTCATTTGGGCCATCTGCCTGGTTTCTTTCTAAGTCCTGTCCTTAAAAAAAATTTTTTTTAAATTAAATTTGGTCTCTGGAGTGCCTTGGAAAATGGATTTTCCATTACAGCATACCAACTGTGCAAACTACCACAGGCTGGTAGCTTAAAAAAACTACTACTGAGCAGGGGATAGTCTACAGCTTACTAGGTTACTTATGGTACTTGAATTCATTCCTGTTGGCTAATGGTGTTCTTTCTCAGAGAAACACCTCATCCTCTGATGGCAGCAGTACTGGGAAGGCTGGGAAAACAGGACCAAAAGGAGACTGTCGGGCATCAGCAAGCCACTTTACCTATCTGAGATCCACGCAACTCCACTATGGGATATGGCTGGTGGTAAGTATTCGGAGTGAAATGACACTGGGGAGGTGATGAACACTTTAAAGATGACTAAAGACCCTCTGCACTTGACTATCGTATCCTAGCAAAAAAACCAAGGGAGACTGTGGGGGACTAAGAGGAACCCCTGTTTCTGGAACAAGGGTTGCTTTTTAAACAGGGAAGGACTGCATTTGCAAACACACAGATGTACACTCTATGCAACTCAAAGCTTACAGCAAATGAATACTGACAAATGTTCTTTATAATGGACACTCACAGATTATATTCCTAATAAGCAATAAGCTCACATTCCTATAAGCCTGAGTTAGCAAACTGAAAGGCAGGACTACTCGCCTGTGCTATGCAAGGGCTATCTTACCCGAGTCCTGCTTGCTTTCATCCTCATTGACCAAGAATCCCATGTGGTAATTCCCCACTTGCTCTGGGTAACATTTTTCTAGTTCACAGACTGGTGGATAGTGGGTAACGAACAGGGTTAAGGATTTCACCTAAAACAGTAAGATGTACAGTGTTGCTTTAGTTAAAACATTTCAACTTTAAAATTTCAAATCTTTATAAAAGCTACAACAAAAATTACCATATACTCTTGGCTTAGACAACCAATTAATATTTTTACACATTCCTTTCCTTTCTCTAGCCTATAAAGGCAGACGGGCAAACAGACACACATGCATGAGTATGCACACTCATACCCATAAGCACGCAAGCACAGATTTATTTTCCTGAATCACCTCTCCCTCCTGCAGTACTGACGACTGAACCCAGGGCTTTCGCACAGTAGGCGAGGGCTCTGCCACTGAGCTACAGCCTCAGTCTCAATCATTTGATAATTAGTTGCAGATAACATCACCTATATAACCAGAATAAAATTCCTATATAAGAAACTTACTAACATAGAGTATGACTCATATGTTTTCTTAAGTATCAAAAATGCTTTTTCCCTCTTCTTTGTCTTTTGTGACATAACACTGTGATTAACACACAAATTTAACTGCTTTCTTATTACCAGAAATTAAAAAGTAGAATTAAAATATATAAATAAATTTTAAAACATTTAAAAACACACAACAAAAACTTTGCATTTCTGAGAAAAGACATCAAAGATGAGCTAAATACAGAGAAGCCGGGCCATGCTAGGCTCAGGCAGGATCACTGCCATCAATGGTGGTTCTTCCCAACTTGATCTAGAGACTCAACAGAATGCTGAACCTGCTAGACGGTGGATGGGACAGGCAGCAGCAACAGTGTGCAACCACGACGGGAGGGAATAGCATTCCTATTCTCTCTGAGTCCCTGAGCTGCTTTCCTTTGAGGAAGCCTGGCTTTGATTTATTACAGATGCCCAATAGACTCAGAGAAGAGAACGGAAGGACCGGCTAACTGCCAGCACCAAGCTTCCCAGCTTCTGTGTGAGCCACATTAGCAGGGGATCCCGTAGCCCTTGTCCCACCTTCAGATGACAGCTACTCCCACTGACACCCTTGTCGCAGCTAGCAAAGATGGAATTAAACACCACCCAGTGTTGCTACTACTAAATTCCGGGTCAGCTGTGACATTCATTCACTAACAGTCACACCACGGACATAGTAGAGCACAACAGAAATTATGAACTAGATCTCAGGGCTGACAAACTCATTCTGCTGTAACTTCCTCCTGAAGGTTAAGCAGATGTTAAAATGTGTTGGTGGTAAAAGGGAACTTTACCCAACCTTTACCAAATGTAGTGAGATGTATCTTTTCAAATAAGGATTTAAAAAAAAAAGTTAAGTGTTTTAAGGGGAAGGTGCACGTTATCATTATCATGTCATCCTAATAAATGTCTGAACAAATCCCAGAGCTCCTCTGGCTATTTAGTTCACTGACAAAGGCAGTAAAGTGCTTGCCACACATGTAAAAAGCTGGGTATGGCAGTGTGAGTTCGTAGTCTCTTTCCCAGAGAGACTCCATGGGGCTCGCTATCCACATACACCTCCACACACATGCACACACACAGAAGGGGAAGGGGGCATGCAGGTATTACATGAAGGTTTTACAACATAGTAATACAATAACCATGAGAGCAGAGTTCATGTCTCTCCACAAAAGATAACAGACTTGTTAATCATCTCCTATTTATATGTATGCTATTATAATATGTTAGCTTCAAACAATATTAGTTAATAATATTTTAAAGCTGTGATGGATGCTTACGTCTCTGATAAAATACTCTAGAGTTGCATAGGCGATGGCGATTCCATCATGGGTGCTTGTCCCTCTCCCCAGCTCATCCAGGATAACCAAGGACTGCGGTGACGCTCTCCTGATTATTTCTGCTGTGTCCGTCAGTTCTTCCATGAAAGTACTCCGGCCTTTGTATATATTGTCTGCAGCACCCATCCTACAAATAAGATGAAAACACTTGATTCCCAAGTTTTCTTCCTAGGAGGCCAAATATTATTTTATGAACAATATATTTAATGTGTGTGTGAATAATTAATTCTATTAAATAAACATATGTTGGATATAAAGAGTGAATAACAGAGTAATGGACAGTTCGACTTCAAATTCCAAACTGACATCTTGGTGTTCCCAATACTTCTCTGTGTTGCTACCTTTAAATATCTATTAGCAGTAGGACTTGTACAGTAGGGAGGCTTTCCAGCATTTCATATGAAAACCCCAGGGTAATTAAAAAGTAAATTACTATATATAAAATAATTTATTTTCACACAACAAAATTTTTGTCCTAGAATTAACTTACAGGCATTTAGTGACCTCGGACAGCAGTTCACCCGAGGTTCCCGTGTAAACCCAGCTCCTACATGTCAGAGTCCAAAAGTCTCAAGACTATCCCTTTGGAAAGAAATCTCCTGGAGCCTGGATCATAAGCTACACACTGTGCATGTCTCATAGAAGGCCCTAGCATAGGTATTTCGTAACTCATGGAACCGTGATTCCTGAAATTTCTTCCAGAACACAGGTGACAGTAGGTTCTATGTCACATTCATTTGTGAAAACATTTATTCAGTATAAAGGGAGCCTGGGAAGGTGAAAAGGAGCAACTAGGTAATAGAGTAAGGCAATGTAACTAACTGCACAATCTAGAGTTCAGGCTTTTAGCTCCCAGTTGGCTTCTCAGAAGGCTAACTGCTCCTCTGAGAAATGCTCTTATCAACTTAGTTCTGCTTCCAGAGTTCCACACCAGGCACTCGCCACACCTGGCCTGCAGCACTCAGACATTCTGCAGAGATTCACGGCCACCCTGAGTCTCGGGCAGCATGCTGGAGCCACCTGCACAGGAGGCGATGCCTACAGGTGGGCACAGCTCCCGAGTGCTGCCGATTCTATCCATCTTAAAGCCACTAAACAGAAAGAATCTCCTGGAGCGCTGTTGCGTTAGCGGCAGTCCAGCAACATTTCCAAAGCCCATATCCTGATACTTCCCTCCATTTTACAATGGTAACTGTCACAACTTGGATTTTACATGTCCCCAGAGCCCACCTGCTGAGGGCTTGACCACTAGCCTATGCTACTACTGGGAAACAGTGAGATTTTCACGGGTTGAGTCTACATTGAAGAGAAATAGACTAGGAAGGAAAAGGGCTGACAGACACCATAGGAAAAAAGACAAAAGAAAACATGAAAGCCCTGCAAACTAAAAATAAAAGCATGATCACTTAAACAATCAGATGCTGAGGACGACCATGACGATTAACCTGGGAGATGCAGCTAGAGAAAGCTCCGAGGGTGTAGACAGACAAGTCAGGGACTGGAAAGCACACACAAATGTCCTGAGCCCATGGCCAGGGCTGTAGACAAGCACAGAAGACAGAAACATGGACTGAGTCAGAAGGTGACGGAAGCTTCCTAAGGCAAGAGACTGAGCATTAGGGTTAGATTACATTTTGGTACAGTTTTATAGCAGGATTTTAAGAAATGCTATTTCAAAGAAAAATCTGATTGGGAACAAAGGGAGGAGACTTAAGATTGTTACCCACATTTCATCTATAATGGAAGCCATGGTGGAAGAGCAGGAAAAAAGCCTTGAGATTTAAAATCTGGATATTTATTTTATCTAAACTTACAAAAAGAATATGAAGACAAAGCAGGCTATTTAAGACATTGTAGCCCTCAGAATACTAGCCACTCTGATGCCTAGACGAGAATCCTCCTCTCCCCTTGCCCTCCCCAACCCCTACTTCTCCTCTAGTTCTGTGGATTAGCCACGGTCTTCCAGATGCTAAACCCATGCTCAGCCACCACACCCAACCTCCAAGTTTTTCAGCTCTTGTTTGAGACTAAAGCCACTGAGCATTGCTCTATTTGTTGACATTAAAAAAAAAAAATCAGTTGTCATCTAGCTAAGGAGCTTCAAGTGTACTATGTAGTAAAACGTTTAAAATTGTGTTAACAAATTACGTAGGTAGGCATGGTGGGGTAATCCCACCTCTGTGGGAGGCAGAAACAGTAGGATGATGAGTTCCAGTCAAGTCCTGCCTGTGAAACAGAGTGAGTTCATCATCAGCCCAAGCACTCATCTCAAAAGTAAAGCAACTAAGATATGGGGCTACAGGGTAGATGTAGAGTGCTTGCTTTGTTTATGGCTCAGAGTTCAATTCTCAGCACAAAGACACACACACACACACACACACACACACACACACACACACACGCTCGAAATAGCAAGACTGAGAACAGAGCCACCTTACACAAGTTGGCTCCCTTCTGTGTGAGAGCAGCATCCCCACCTGTAAACAGGAGAGTCACTTCATAAAACCAGACAAAGCCATCAGAACCCTCTAACGCCCATGTCTCAAGTCCATGGTCTTATGAGCACTGGTTACACACGGATATAGCACAAAACCCACTGATTTAGTCCCTAACCTAAACTCCAGGGCCCTGCTGCTGCAGTGTGGACCAGTCACTGCACTGAATGTGGAATGAGTGATCATTTGTGGGAAACATTACAAGAAACAAAAGGGTTTAAAGTTATACTCTCCATATGAGACCATAAAAATTAAGATTCTTATACGTGTTGAGTTTATTCAAAAATAAATTTTATGTAGCTGTAAGAAACATGAAGTGCTTTTGATGAATAAATATCAGAAGTAATTTTAAAGCTCCCATGGGAAGCTTATAATAATATGAGAGTTGTTAACTGAAGTTTGACTGTGTCAGACGACTGTGTCAGACGACTGTGTCAGACGACTGTGTCAGACTGTGTCAGACAACTGTGTCAGATGACTGTGTCAGACGACTGTGTCAGACTGTGTGTGTCATTAAGGACCATCATGGTAGTAGATGCTTCTGGAAATCCCAACCTAAGCCCAGAACCTTGTAAGGTTTCTGTCCAGAAAGCCAGACATGGTGTCAGGGATGTTTGGATGGAATTTTACTATGCTTCTCCAATTAGGCTGGTTAGTGATTGCAAATAGCTTTCTAGTTATGTTTAAGTCCTTTCTTATAAGCAAAGTCACTCTGTTCCCTAAAGAATGGCCTAAAAGCCACTGACCTAGGACACAGCACAATTTTAATCATAATTCTCCTTTTCTAGAGACCTACTGTTGCGACCAGACACTGCAGAAATGACGGCTCATTAACCAGTCACTGACACTGCAAGTTACATGGGAACTGTCTGTTATGTGTGGATTGTCTGCTGCATGGGAACTGTCTGTTACATGTGGATTGTCTGTTACATGGGAATGGTTTATTGATAAATGGTTTATTGACACTGTTAGCCTTCCTTAACTTAAAATGCATCACTATGTCTGTCTCTGTATTTGAGTTTGGCTGAATACAATCAACAGATCTGATGTTATCTTCTGTTTCTGCCGTTATCTTCTGTTTCTGCCGTTCTCTTCATGTGGTCCCTTTAGTCAACCGTGATCTTTCACTATCTCATATCTCAGTCATTCTTTTAGTCTAAAATAACTTTTTGCAGTAAAATAAGGTATATAAAATAATTGAAAGTTTATAACTTTGTGCTAAATCAACAATCACAAGTCATATTACTGGATGATGACTCTGAAGTTTTTCAGGTGTTAAAATATGCTAGAGATTTACGGAATTCTAGAACACAGGTAAGCATACTTGTCTTGTTTATGCTCAATTGTAATAAAAATGAAAAATGCATTCTTCAGCATTCTACTTGGAGTCAGTCCTCTCTGCACAGACAGAAGGTTTCAGTTATGTGATTAAGAAGACAAAACCAACGGTATTTTTAGGAGTGGCAGCTGACTAATCTTTCTAATCCCCCCCCATCCCATAAGCCGTATATAGGTCAACCCTATCCCATAACCCGTATATAGGTCAACAAAGCCTCATAAAACATAGCTGGAGAAGGCCATGATTACTTCTTTGAATCAGTTTCTAAAAATCAAGACTACTTCCAGGAACTCTGACAGACTATTTTTAATGATATTTGAGTTAGCATGCTACATGTTTCTCAATTATAGAAAATGATCCGGTCTCTCTCCCTTCTGATCACAGGGCTGGCCTCTGCAAGGACATGCTGGTGTGAGAGAGAGACTATGCTCAGTCAGGGCTTAAATATTAAGTCACTAAATGAAGCATTGGTTACTTGTGTTACAATGAGATTCTTTGATCTTAAGCACTTTTAAAGGGTAGTGATAAAGCAAATAAGAAAATGTACCATCTTCTGTGTGAGCAGCGTCTCCACTGCCCTTTTCTAGACCCTCTCTCTCATACGGGCTCTGCTCCCAGTGATAATCACTGCTCAGCCCTCCCAGTCACATCAACTATATTCTATTTTACCACTATGAGTTTGCCCATCTCAGTATCTCAGATAAGAGAATTAGAAAGCAATTGCCCATTGTATCCTTTATTTAGGAGGTTTTTCAAGATGTTTAAGTATTTTGCATTCTTTCCCATTTACTCCACCTTGCTAAGGCACAGAAAGAAGCTTCTTATTTTCTGGATAATTTGAACAAAAGGTAAGAAACTTACTCAGTAATAAAATACTCTAATTTTTTGTTTGTTTGCTTTGAGGCGGAGCTCACTATATAGCACTAGGTATCCTGCAAATCTTAGGCAGACGAGGCCTGCCCTGGAATTGCAGAGATCCTCCTGTTCCTGCCTCCTGAGTGCTTGGATTAAAGGTCTATGATACCACACTTGGTCCATACTTTAAAAAAAAAAAACAGCAAAAACAAAAACACAATGGGGATTGAAAAGAATCTAAAATCATAAAATCTAAGAAGAGAAAAGGCTGAAATTACTAAAATATGCGAAGGCACCAAATAGTACTTGAAGTACATAAACTGTAAAGAGCAACTCCACTCTTCACCCAGCTGTCTACTCATAGTGCCTTTAGTTAGACACAGACACTTGTCACCCCATAATGGAACAAAATTACAAACACCTACAATACCTAGAGCTGGGTACTGTGGTGCACATCTATAATCCCAGAACTGAGGCAGGAGGATCACTACTGTAAGGCTTGAGAGAGGCACTGTAGGAAAAAAAGAAAAAAGAAAGAGAAGACGAGAGCCGAGGCAGGAATGACTCAGTCAGTACAGTGCTTACTGCACAAGCCAGAGAGAAGGAGTTCAGATGCCAGCACCAGGCAGAACCTGAGTCCCAGGGACATGAATCTGGGAGCTCCCAGTTCAGTGAGAGGATGGGTGAGTGAGGAATGGGGAACACAGAGGCTGGGTGTGTAAGGAATGGGGGTCACAGAAGCTGGGTGTGGACAGAATGGGGGTCACAGAGGCTGGGTGTGTAAGGAATGGGGGGAGTCATAGAGTCTGTGTGTGTAAGGAATGTGGGGCCACAGAGGCTGGGTGTGTAAGGAATGGGAGGAGTCATAGAGGCTGGGTGTGTAAGGAATGGGGGACACAAAGGCTGGGTGTGTAAGGAATGGGGGTCACAGAAGCTGGGTATGGATAGAACGGGGGTCACAGAGGCTGGGTGTGGAAAGACTAGGGAAGCATCAGTGAAGAGGGTCATCAACCAGCAATAAGGACTTTCTTTAGAATTCTACTGCACATCGTTGAGTGTAGACTGCTGTTCATTTCCAAAGAACTCAGAGTAAAAGTGAAACCCTCCCACCACAAATAACACCAAGTACCTGCAGTCATGGCGTGCCAATTGTTACGTTGGCTGTACATATTGTACCCACTAGTCAGAATATTATTTTGTTCCAAAGAACTTTCTATAGTCACAGTTGTCAGTTTACAACCTACAAGAGTGGCCGGGGGTAGCTCATGCCTGCAATCCATGCATTTGAGAGGCTGAGGTAGGAAGATGGTGAATTTTAGGCCAGCTTAGGCTACATGGTAAGACCTTGAAATAAATGAATAAATAACAAAGGGCTGAATGTATTTCAACAAATTAGTAATAATAATAACAACCATTATTATTTTTTTTTAAGATTTATTTATTTATTATATGTAAGTACACTGTAGCTGTCTTCAGACACTCCAGAAGAGGGCGTCAGATCTTGTTATGGATGGTTATGGAGCCACCATGTGGTTGCTGGGATTTGAACTCCAGACCTTCGGAAGAACAGTCGGGTGCTCTTACCCACTGAGCCATCTCACCAGCCCTATTATTATTATTATTATTATTATTATTATTATTATTATTATTATTATACCCAAAGATTTCTTAGATTTAGTTTTGTTTGTTCACTTGTAGTAGCTTCGTACATATGAGACAAATACGGCACACAAAAGCAAACACATATACACTGCCACAGGACTGATCATGTATGTTTTCTGATCCTTGCGAAAGGAGTTAAATGTCTACATAAAACCCCACATGTGGATGTTTACAGGTTTGTTTTTAGCAAATTATTGATAACTGTTAAACTTCATGAGTAATCTGATGACTTTTAGTGTGGAACTGGTAAGCTGTGATAATTCAGACAACAGACTCCCATCCACCAGTAAAAAGACACATTATCAAGCCCTGGAAGACATAGAGGAAACATCAATACAATTACCCCAGGGAAGGGAACCTACAGAGCAAGAGGGCCACATTCCATTTGCTACGTGATACTCTAAGAGTCTACAGATGCAGTGTAAGAGGATCCATGAGTCCCAGCAGTTGGGGGAGGGAGGATGAATAAGCAGGCATAGAAGATTTTCAGGATGGTGACTCCGTCCAAACCGAAATGAGCCTTCATGTCAACCACTGGCTCTGCGTGATGACTACTCAGCAATGTAGCTTCAATCCTTGGACCATTCTGCCAGCGAGGCTGACCTAGGGCAGCAAGAGCCTCTGGGAAAAAGTCTCTATTCTTTTCTCAAATTTTGATGTGAACTTAAAACTTCTCTCAACTAAATAAAGTCTTAAAAAAACAAAAGAAGAAAACCAGAGTTCTGAACAGTGCACTGGGGAACTGCAAGCAGGGAATCTGTCTCCATATGCTTCGAAACCAAACCTTTAGGAAATTTTGACCCAAATATAGGTATTAAATCCATACATCCCACCAAAAAATAGCAGTGATGCATCTCATGTTCACGACACACCAAAGGCCTTCCCCAGGCAAGGTTCCTGGAGCCACTGAAGAAAGAACTTGTTCCTGGAGGTAAATGTCATCTATCATGGGGTCTTTAGAGTGGGTACGCCATCTATCATGGGGTATTTACAACTGAGAAGACACATGCTCATTTGAGACGCTTTCTTTCTTCCCCTGAAGGATGCACTGCGCACATCCTTCACAGTTTGTGTCCAACAAATATTTGCCAAGTTGAACTAGACTGGATGAATGAATTGGCTGTCTGCTCAAAAGCAGCATGTGACATAACATAAGCCCTGAGGCCATTACCCTTTAATTCTATTTTAGGATAATCATACTCATGCCACACTGAATACGACAGGGCTAAATGTTTATAGAACGGGGGCATGTGGGCAGCACGCCATCATATTATTCACTAGGGGCCAGTTATCACAAACATTTCACTGGCATCAACAGAAATGATGATGAGAGATGGCAACTGTTTTGTTTTTCTCAAATGACTTCCTAACCACACTTAATAACTCATTGCTTTTCTCAAACTTAATTACCGAATCTAAGAAGTTGTATAAGGCTGAAACTTGCACTCAGACATCAGGAAGACAAGCACAGATCTGATCTCAGTGATGCTCTCAGATGCTAATGATCCTTGGAAACAGGCATTTCACTGATGAGCACATAAATCCCAATATACTGATTTAAATACATCACTTAAAGCCAAATATAGATGCTGGCCAAAAACCTACTTTAAAAAAGATCTGCTAATGACTAAGGACATCATTCCTTAGTTGTGTGACCTTATAATAGTCAAGAAAGAAGATCCCAACCATCTGCCTGACTGCAGTTTTCCCTCCATTTACTTCCTACAGCACTCGTGAGCCACAGCAGACATGCCATTGATAATTATGGAGTATACACATTTAAGCCCAATGTTCCAGATGTCCAATATAACATAAAACAAGCAGCTTAAAGTCTGGAGCCAAACCTTATGCAAACATCTTATTCAATTTAGCTATAGTGTATTTCTCAATGGACACAAAAAGGATTTTTGAGTAGCAATGATTTAATTTGAATAATCACTTACTTTTACTGGAAGAACTGCAATGCATACTAAGTAAAGATTACAAAGCATGTGGTAATTCTCTCATTTGAGGCTGTTCTGACATGAACTTTTAAAGTGCCACTGCTTGGGTAGCACCTCAGAGATGCTGGCTAGAGATCCTAAGGCCTGGGCTTAGAAAGTAGTCATCTAAACAAGCAGCTTTTTCAGAACGACCACAGAGAAATCCCCCATCAGAGCGGGAGGGGAAGCTACATCGCACTTGCTTCCATACCTGCGCCTTGAATTTAGAGTCTGCTGTCTGGGCAGGCAAGCCAAAGGGGGATGAAGGAGGAAGTGGCCACTGAATTATAACACGAGACCTGGCAGGCATGAGGGATCCTGGACAAGGAACTCTCTGAATCCCTTTGTAAATAAGTACAATGTGTACATGGGGGAGGGGAATAATCTCCCTAGCATCAAAAAACAATAAAAATCTAGCAGATAGTACTTCATATAAAGGAAACAACAGACATGAACATGTTCCTACAAGCAACATTAAGAACATACGTATTGTAATTTTACATTAAATGTGAGGACAAACTTCACGTGCTGCTGCTCCTACACTGGTATGGCCTCCTTGGAGAACTTGAAAGATGCATGTTCCTTACAATCCAGCAATTCTACCCCTCAATACAGATGAGATGGGGAAAATTCACTTACGCACAGAACAGGATGTGTAAGTCAGTGCCACAGACACATGGAAGCTGCTTTTGCTCAAAGCATTAATTCTTCACTTGGACCCACAATTTAACAGAGAGCAGGATGAAACCCTGGCACCTCTGCCTGCATTCTGTATCTAAGCAACTGAAACTCCCTGCCAACCAGCAGGCGCCTCCAGGAAATCTACCACGGGAATGACATGACACAGAGGCTGAGGCTTAGAGCAGGGACAATCATCACCTGCAAACCAAATTGGCATAACTTCTTCAAGTCACCATCACTGACCAGACCACACTTTGACCAAAACCACTTCATTATGCAAACCTCTCTTGAGCTTCAACCCCTCTTTGGTTTAAACCTAAAGCTCAACTCAGTACTTAGAGGATGGGCATGGGGGTTCACACCCCTGTATCTTCCCTGTCTGCTTTTCACTGCTGAATTGGGATGGCTGAGCCAAGCCACTGTGTCTTCTGAAACCAGAGCTTATGCCCCAGCGCTTAAGTAACAAAGGTACCAACACTGTTTACATTTGTAAAACACTGAAATCATGCTAAATACTTGTCAAGGAATGTGTGCACATGCATAAAACATAAGCAAAGGCCTAGAAATATATATATATATATATATATATATATATATATATATATATATATATAACTCATATAAATATAACGAGTGGAGAAACCCACTCAGAAGACTAATATGGGGCTTGCTGGTCAGTCAGCTTAGCTTACCAAACTCCAGGTCCCACTGAAAGACCCCGTCTCAAAGAAGTGAGATGAATATTCCTGACTCATGAAGAATATCTGATGTTGACCTTTGGCTTCCATATGCATATGAATGCAGGTGCCCTCCCTCCTCCCTCCCCCTCCATTTCTCTTCCCTCTCACCTCTAGTCTACAGTATTGATTCAGCAGCAGCAAACAGAGTATAATCTGTTTGTTATAGCCCTCCCGCTTCTTTCAACAGGTAGCCAGATTTTCCACCCAGATGTGCACAGCACTGTTACCCCTGACAACTCATATTACTCTCACCAAGTCCGGACTTACTTTGGGCTCTCCTGGAGGGCCTTCCTTCAGTTCCTTACCTCACTGTGTCTAATGCTGATGCCTGCACATGCCATTCAGTCTGAAGGAGCCCGCCCTTCCTTCCTTCCTTCCTTCCTTCCTTCCTTCCTTCCTTCCTTCCTTCCTTCCTTCCTTCCTTNTCCTTCCTTCCTTCCTTCCTTCCTTCCTTCCTTCCTTCCTTCCTTCCTTCCTTCCTTGACTAATGAGCACACTCTTCAGAAAGGCCCTCAAAAGTCAAGATTCTTTCAATGTGCAGACTTTAAGGCACTGCAGTATCTGCTCAAGTTTCTTAATTCTGGTGATAGTACATTCTGGTTTTATCCACAAGTGTTTAACCATGAAGCTGGACAGTAACAAACATGCTACACAGAGAGCTTGGTTATTACATAGTGTTACGTTTACATATTCAGTACTTACTCAAACATATCACACAAGAAATACAGACTATTCAAGAACCGATAAATTGCTAGATATGAAATAGGTAAACTACAAATTCTTTTTCGTAAAACCAGGACACTCTACTCACATTGCTAAGAAAGCATAAAATTAAATTTACAAACTGAAATTAGTAAGCCCTGGCCAGTTATATGCAATGTTTGAGAGCAGAAATAAATGTGAATTAATGATCTTGCTTGCTATCTCAGCAATGGGTAGGGAGCAGGTTTCAGCTTCCCACACTGGAAGGCACACCAGAACTTCTTTTCTCTGTTTAAATATTGATTTCCATTTCTTCACAGCCTTTCAGCCAAGCTTGAGAGTAGATATTGACTCCCTTCTTAAGATTTTATTTAAAGGACTCATTTAAAAGATTTGGGGTATAAAAAAAGTTCTTTAGGGAAATGACACCCTGGGTGTCTTCCTTATCAACATATATGGTGACAAATGACTTCTCCTGAACCTTGAGAGTTGACTGTAAACCAACATGTGTACATTCAAACATGTACACAAAAAGAGAGTTTGTGTGATAATATGGCCTTGGCTTACATTAAGAGATACATTCAAAGAGAATGAACACTTACCTTGTGAAAATGCCATCCACAATCCCAATTGTGGCTTCCTCTGCAGGAACGTAGGAGCCAATTTGAGCCATGATGGTAAGCAGTGCAACCTGTTTTATGTAGGAGCTCTTCCCACCCATGTTTGGTCCGGTGATTATCATTACTCTCTCTGAGTCCTGCTGGAAACAAACAAACAAGAAACGGAATTTCACTTACTGAACCAGAAAGGGATCCGAATGGTTGGTTTTTATTTTGGGAGTGCAGACTGGGATAGGGGCTCACTATATAACCCAGGCTGGCCTTCGGCTTACTAGGTAGGCCAGGCTGGCCTCATATTTTAATCTCCTGCCTCCACCTGCCAAAAACTGGAATTATAAGAATCTACTACCATGCTTTGCTCATGTTTTGTTTTGATGTTCTTGTGGTATTTACAATTCATCCCACAAACAGGACTTCATGAGGCAAAGTGTTACTTTGTGGCATATTTACATATATTATTGAATTAATCCATTTTCCAATCCTATAACAAAGTAGCTGGGGCTGGGTAATTGTTTAAAGAAAGAGACTCATTAAGGTCAAAGTTCTAGATATTCAACAGCATGGTACTGACTTTTTCTCAGGCCTGGTAAAGGTTTCACAGTGGATGATATCAGAACAGGGGGAGTGTGTACAAGAGGAATTCACTTTGCTGACAGGAAGTGAGAGGCTGAGGACAGGCCAGTATGCTCCTTTTATAAAGGACACTCTTAGGAGACATAACCTGTTCCAGAAGACCTGATCCCTTCTGAGGGCAGCGCCCCAGTGACTTAATTATCTTCCAGTTGGCTCCGTCTCACTGCAGGGGGGATGATAAAAACGATACACAGATGGCTGTCAAGACTATGAAGAGATAGCTGATTACAGAACAGAAAATGACACCACTTCTCACACACACACACACACACACACACACACACACACACACACACAAGAAACATCAAACAAGACAGAGAAGGAAGAAAACCTGCCATGGTTGTCAATGTCAAATTATGCCAAAGATGAGAGAAGGGCTAGAATTTTTATTCTGGAAGAAAAACACTGCATACCATTTTGAAAAACTTCAGTAATATCTGCTAAAGCTGAAAATAGACATAGCCAAGCAATCCTTCTCCTGTATACACACACTAAATGGAAATGAGGATGACACAAAAGACACAAAGAAGACTGCTGGCAGTGCCCCTTGCCTCTCAGGCCAGTCCTGAGCTGGAGAACATGTTCACCCATCCTGGAGCAGGTTAAACAGAGAAAGCATCAAGTAGGAATGTGTGCAGCTGAAGGAGAAGGCCAACCAGGCAACAGACACCTGGGAGCCATGGGAGGCGTTACAGGTGAGCCACAAAGACATCGTTGTCCTTAAATGATGGCAGGGAAATAGTTAGCTGTACGAAGATAAGCGTGGTCCCAAATCTCAGGAAACAGAGTCTGGGTAGATGAAAGAATGAACCATAAAAAGCAAGTCCACTACTTGAAGAAAATGTAGGAGGAAGGTGGAGAGTGTGTTCCTTAGTGGAAGCATAAAACATCTGCCCAGGTCAGACCTAATTGTGTGGTGTGTACTAAAACCTAAGTAAGAGACTGCTCACAACTGCCTTAAACTGGGAATTGCACAAATGTTTATCAACAGATAAAGTATGACACAGCAGCTCAGAGACAGCTATGGCAAGGGAAGACAAAGATATAAATTGTCAGAAGGAAGTTGTTAAATCACCAAACAAAACATGAAAAAGCAGTCGTCTTATATAACTTCCACCTCTTAACAGTGCAGAAGTAATGGGGGACAGGCAGAGGATATAAATAGCCTATTTGTAGCAAAGGAAAACACAGATCTAAAAGCATATTAGCAGGAAGGTGTAATCAGAAGCATTGCAGGAGATTCACAAGCTATTCCTAACATTTTTCTGAAAGACAAGCTGGTAAATAGCCAAGCAAAATGAAATCTGTATGATGCAGGGACACCTGTATTTCTGTGTTTATTGTAGCAAGATTCACAACATCCAAGAAATAGAAACAGCACATCATTATCAGCAAACAAAAAGGCAAAGGAAATACAACACCTACATACAATGGAATATTATTCAGTCATAAAATAGGTGATAAATTCTGTTATTTATGGCCAAATAAATAAAACTAAAGACCACTATTTTAAGTTAAATGAGCTAAGCACATGATCTAATTCATATATAAAATGTAATACTCTTGATCTCATTCGGGAAGGTATGGAAGCAGAAGCTGAAGAAGCAGGGGATAATGGAGTGGGGAAGTTATGAGTGGGCTCATAACTGTAGTTCAGAGGCTTGCTGCTGCTGCACAGTAGGGTGACCACAGAAACGGATGTGTCCTATGCGTTTCCAGAAGCTAGAAAGATGTAGAATGCACTTGCTGTGTGAAGTATCTGTTCTTCTAAACCCTAGCATCTATTTCCAGTATTTAACTGTGTGCACCAGGGAACATTTTGATGCTTGCAAAGTCAAAAATAGCAAGGAGGGCTGAAGTGTGTGGAAGCTTATTTCCAACCAGCTTGTAACTGGCTTTCCTGACCATCATGCTCATTTCCTGATCCTAAGAACCAGTTAGAGACTGCATTTCGCTGTTTTGGTTTGAGGCTGTAGCCTTCCATCTTGAGAGGCAGCTAAAGGGGCAATGGACACAGCTGGAGGACAGATAGACAGTGCTTTGCTTTAATGTCTAATGTGATGTGATGAACAGCGTTGGACAGAAAAGAAAGCTCAAAATGAAAACTTCACTCCATGGAGACAGTAGGTGGATTCCTAAGGGCCTTCCAACCCAAGGTTCCAGGAAACAAGCATTCAAGGTTAGCTATCTAACATCTCTGGCACAGTGCTCACAAGTACCCATGTAGAAGACTAACAAAAAAATGGGCTGTGTGCTCATATACATACTAACATCAAGATCACATCAATAACCTCCTTCAGAATCAGATCAATATAGCTGTGAACTAACAGTTTACAGGGGAGCAATTCTTTAACATACTTGAAATTTTTTAACTCTTCAAATCATTCTCACTAAGGCATGATCCTAAGTGTGGTGGTTTGAATACGCTTGGTCCAGGGATTGGCACTATAAGGAGGTGTGGCCTTGTTGGAGGAAGTGTGTCACTGAGGGAATGGGTGTAGGAAGCTTCCTCCTAGCTGCCTGGGGATGACAGTCTTCTCCCATTTGCCTTTGGAGAACTCTCATCTCCAGTGCCATGCCTGCCTGGATGCCGCCATGATGACAATGGAATGAACCTCAGAACCTGTAAGCCAGCCCCAATGAAATGTTATCATTTGTAAGAGTTGCCTTGGTCATGGTGTCTCTTCACAGCAGTGGAAACCCTAACTAAGACACTAAGTGAATTATTTATGCATGTATAAGTCAAACTAGTTGTTAAATTTTAAAACAATTGTTAAATTGCTATTGACCAGACCTGAACAAGGTCTCTTTTACTATCCTGGACCTCCATAAATTCTCCTTGGATATACTAGGGTTGCCAGGTCAAATAGAGGACATTAATAAAATCTTTATTTCTGATAAATAGCAAATAACATTTTGGCATAAAAAACAAATCACAGCTGAACATGGTGGCGCACGCCTTTAATCCCAGCACTTGGGAGGCAGAGGCAGGCAGATTTCTGAGTTCGAGGCCAGCCTGGTCTACAGAGTGAGTTCCAGGACAGCCAGGGCTATACAGAGAAACCTTGTCTTGAAAAACCAAAAACCAAAAACAAACAAACAAACAAAAAGAAACCAACAACAACATATCACACACAAACATGTTTATTCTAAAAAGAAATGTTTATCTGAAATTCAAATTTATCTGCTATACTTTCACTTGCTAAATCTGGTAACCTAATCCTAGGATAACACAAAGTCCAGTAAGCCAGTGGAGATTTGCTAGACCCCAGTCTAGAGCCACAGCATGAGCTCTGGCTGACCGATGACTGTAAGAGTCAGCCCTATCCCAAAGTCCAACATGGAACCACCTGTGGCCCTCCTGGAGGGCTGCCAGTGTGCCCCTGTGCTTACTTCTAGCCACAGGTAGGTAGCACAAGACTCCCACAGGGCTCCCTAGGTGGAATTAGAGCTGGTCATCCAGGTAGTGGCCAGTGTGTCTTGGTGCCATCAACCTCCCAAAGCCATGGTGGCTGTTACTGCTTCTAACAGTCACAGCCTCCACAGCACTGGGCACCCAAACGGTGGCGGTCAGGCATATGCACCGGCTGAGCCTGGCTGGGCCCCCAGAGAGATGGGATGCACAGAGTGCCAGGGAGGCAGACTTTCTTCCCATTTGTGTTTAGAAAATTACTGAAAGCTACCTTCCCTTGTCTAACCATCAGCTTATTTTTAATTACTTAACTTAAAGCCCAAAGCCCTAATCTACAACCCTCACCTAAAACAGGATGCCATTCTAGATGCAGAGTCTCGGCCATCACTCGGGTAAGGAGCCTGACATCCAGGCCTGGATTAGTACAACATGTGACCCGCAAGGGCAAAATTCTGGGTGTGTTCAACTGCCGGTAAAAGAGAGAAGGAAACCGAGAGCTGAGACGAGGTTTACAACTGATCTGAGGAGAGGCCACACAGTATCAACCCACAGAATATGCTGCCATCTGCCTTACCTGCAGGCTTAGATTTAGTAATACAATAAG
Source organism: Mus pahari (assembly GCF_900095145.1). Taxonomy (NCBI): domain Eukaryota; kingdom Metazoa; phylum Chordata; class Mammalia; order Rodentia; family Muridae; genus Mus; species Mus pahari. The sequence continues at coordinate 23,346,693 of NC_034600.1, forward strand.
TGGCTTTAAAAGAAACTATTTCCTCTTTGAGGACCGTCCACTTGGCGAGGAAGGGGAAGGGGACTCTGAATCGGTCCCAGGTGCCCCCTTTGCAGCTTTCCTGGAGTCTGAAGCACCGAGGCAGAATCATTTATAACGCATGTTAGAAACAACTTGTTTTTAGGGAAGCTAGGGTCCATTCCTACTGTTTAATAAGATACAATAGCATGACTAAAAATTACCCAATGATTCTTTTTTTCTTGAAAATGTAGGAATTGCTTTTGTATTAAATTTAAAATACAGGCTATAAAGTATGAGACAGTCACAGCTATGTTTCAGAAAGTTAAATAAAGCCTGCAGTGGTGGCATACTTGAGTGATCTACACAGCAAGTTCCAGAGCAGACAGGGCTACACAGAGAAACCCTGACTCGAAAAACCTAAATAAATAAATAAATAAATAGGACAGAAAAAAAAAAAATAAGGGTAAATAAAAGGCCAAAATGTGCAAAACATTTCCATTCTACCATGTTAGGTCCTGCAAAAAGAATCTCATCCATAAAATGGGAAATACATAAATAAGGATAACGCTGTCTAATAGGATGCAAAGCCTTACCTACATGACTCTGACATACAGTGGGGGAATTCATCATTCCTTGTGAGAGTACTTTCCATTGACATCTTTGATTCAGCCCTCTATTATTTACATAAGGTATCAAAAAAACCAAAACGTTTTCATTGGAATGAACAGGAATGGAAAAAGAAAAAAAAAGAAGGTCCTGCAAGTCAGTTACAATTACAGGCCAAGAAGAAGGTAACAATACCTCAAACTATTTTTCAAAAGAATAAATATGAATCAAGCATGGGCTCCTGTGCCAGCAAAAGTGCTTTCTGCATGCAAGAGAGTTGGCACAGGCTGATATGTTTTGTAGGCTTCAGTTTTCTCCCCTTAAATTAAAGACAGGTAAACTAAATGCTCTCAATCTAAATTCAGTCATAGGACATAGACAACTGTACCAGAGCAGAGGGTCTATACTGTACCCAAGGATTCACCTGCACACACCCGGGAGAGAGAGGCAGGGTAAGCCATTGGCACCAGCTGTGTGGGTAGAGAGGCACCAGGAACCTGGACACACTGCAGCAGTTACTATGGAAGAGAAGGTTCCAGAACACCCCTGTATTTGAGGAGCGAGCTCAGACAAAAACTAGATTTTCAGCTCATTAAACTCAACTGCTTTCGAGTGACCAATGGCATATTCTTTTTTTTTTTTTAAATAGAAATATTTTTAAAGATTTATTTATTTTATGCATATGAGTGTTTTGCTTACATGTATATATGGTTACCACGTATGTATGTGCCTTGTGCCTGTGGAGGTCAGAACAGAGTATTAGATTCCCTACAACTGGCATTATGGATGGCTGTGAGCCATCAGGTGGCTTCCGGGAACTGAATCCAGGTCTTCCGCAAGAGCAGGAAGTGTTAATAGCTGAGTCATCTCTCCAGACCCAAATGGCATTTTTCTAATCAACCCTAAAGGGCCTCCAATAAGAAGCAGCATAAACACCAGCAGGAGACAGAGCAGTGATGAGTCAGTCACCAGGCACTGACACATAAGTACTTCCTGTGTCCACCTCTGTTGCTGCTCTGTAGGCAGCTGCCAAGGCTCTTGGCAAGCCTTTCCGGTGTTCCTTTACTACAGTCCATTCTCCATGTGACAGACAAAGTGACAGTCTTAACAACTAGACAGAACTTGTTTTTCACAAAAAGCTGTCACTTCCATAGACTCTCAGCACTGAAAATGTGTCCAAGTGTCACAGTCAAGGCTGACCTGCCTTTCTTTTCCCTCCCCCTTCCCCTCCTTTTATCTTCTTCCTTTCTCTATGCCACCCTGCACTCTCTTAGCTTAAACATAACAAACAAACATTTATTTCCCCATTCTGGATGCAGAGAAGCCCAGGAACTGTGTACGTGCACATAGCCAACTTCTGGCTGGGTACTCACGAGGCTAAAGGGGTACACGAACCCTCTCAGGCCCTTGCTTAAGGGCACCAATCCTATGCAGGAGGATCCTCTCTTACAATCTAACCAACTCCAGTGACTGGAAACACTCCTTACCACCGTCAACTTGGTGCTCAGGATTTCCACCAGTGACTCTGGAGGGAACACAAAGACTCCGATAGCACAGTGCACTTCTCAGAAGCCTGAGCTAATCATGGCACCTGCTTTGGCACCTGCTCCTTGCACAGCTGACTGCCTCTATTCAGAACCTGCCCCAGACACAGCGCTCCTGCAGCAGACATTCTTGGTCTCTTTGGCCTGCTTTCTCTTTGGAATTACTTTTTCTAGTTATTACCATCTCACTGCTAGAAAGATCCCATGATAGATGCCTCATAGTCAAATGTGTTACAAAGGGGATATCTACCACATTTACATTTTAAAAGCAATGTCTGTATTACTTATAAAAATAGGGAAGATATAAGTCCTTTCCCCATCCCAAGACGTCAGAGTAAGGAATATAAGGACTAAGAACTGCACACACCAATCTAACGTGCTCATCTACCTTCTGGTTAGGATTGGTATCTGAGATACCATACATCACAGGCTTCCAGATACATTCATAACATAACTTAAATCTGTCCAGAAGAGCAGAAGGCTGAGTGAGCACTCAATAGAGAACAGTCAGTAGTCATTGTTAGCACGAGCAAACAACTTAACAGGATATAAAGAAGCCAAAACTTGGCGAGAACTCTGTACCACAGAAGCTGACTGAAGTGAATGGGAGTGACACCCAGCATGAGGTCAGGCCCTGAGAGTCTCAAGAAACTGCAGAGAGATGAAGGAATAGATGAAAGAATGAACAGAGGCAAACACAAGATGTAAGCACCGCCCTAGGAGGCCTGAGCTATTGGTGGGAAGGGTGCTACCTATCATGGTGGGTGGTGGGGGCCACTGGAAACCAAGGCTGAGTTTCACCCACACTTGCACAGAGATGGGGAGACTGAGATTCCTTTGCAGGAGAGGCACCTCTCTCAAGAGTCTGGCTTCAGCACGAATGGCATTATCTGAACAGAGTTCAGAATTCAAGACTCATACTGTAGACTAGAACCTGAAATACTCAAGTCCTCACAACATTAAGTGCTATATTCTCTGGGAAAGACAAATAATCAACAGCATAAGAGAGTCACAACGGGCTGGGAGATAGCTGAGTTAGTAAGTGCTGTGTAAGCTGGAGAACCTGAGTTCAGACCCCTACCCCTCACACAGAAAGCCAGGCAAAGTGGAACATGCCTGTAACTCAAGAGACAGGGGAGTCCCTGGGTCTTGCTGGCTAGCCAGCCAAGTTCAATCAGCAAGCTCCAGATCCACTGAGAAAGCCTGTCTAACAAAATAAGGTAAAGAATGATTGAGGAAGCCACCCAATGTCAACGCTCTGCCTTCCACACCCATCTACTTACACACATGTGCACATGTATCTAATATGAATGTACACACACACACACAAGTTCATATGCATCTTCTCATTTAGTTCTTATGATAGTTTGTTTCATGGAGGGAGGGTCTTATTATATAGCCTATTCTAGTCTCAAATTTGCAGTTCTCCTGCCTCCGTCTCCTGATACAAACATGACAGGTACATACCATGGTCCCTATGTACCCATGTTACAGGTGAAGAAGTACAAAGCCTTGGGAAGCCAAGAAGCTTGCCCAGTAGTGCAGAGCTACTAGCAGCAAACTGCTGACAGGTTATCTCGCAAGGGACTTCTGCTCAATGGCAAGGAGGTACAGACACTGTAAAATCAGGGGAGAGGTTTCAGCCTAGGGTCCTTGACTCTGCCACTGGGTACAACAGAAGACAGGAAGTCACAGTAGCTACAAAGTCAACAGTAAAAAAGAATTCAAAACTGTCACATGTTCATTTCTAAGTCTTAGGTAAAAGCTAATTCTCTGTAAACCATGGTTCTGTCCTTGACAGGCAGATACTAAACTCCATCTTTAAAGAATGTGGTAGAACTATTTTTATAGTAGCTGAGGGCCAGCAGGAAAAATGTCAGTTTTAAAGTGCTTTATTCCCTGAAAATGTCAATCAGTGGCAGGCTACAGACAAAGACTTCCTCTGCACAAGCTCAGTCAAGTCTCAGCACATCTAAGAACAGACGAATAAAGAGCAGAGATGGGGGTGGTGAGGATGGGCAGTGAGGCTCAGACCTGAGATGCCAGGGCAGTGGGCTAACCCTGCCTGATCCTTGCATCCTACCCATCTCCCATTCAGTAGAGCAGTAGAAGCAAGGCTGGTATCCTGCTCTTCACTTACAGATAAGAAAACCAAGGCCAGGTGATGGGTGGTCCATCTCAGGAGACAGTAAAATAATGGTAGAACTGAATTTGAATTTTTATTTGCTATCACCACTCAGACCCTCTATGTCTACATAAGAAGATGTGATATATGGGAGGAACTTTAGGATGGAAAGACATACTACCATGGACAACGTGTTTCTGAGTAAAGTAATAATGAAGACTGTGAAGTAGGAAATAACATTTTGGGTCTTGAAGAATGAACAAGAGTTAAATTGACGGTCATGGGTTAGAGACAGGAAGAGAAGGGAACACTCAGGGCAGACACCAGCATAGGTGATTTTAAGAAAAGGAAGTCAGCATCAGTCAGAGAGATGGCTGTGTGGTTAAGAGGTCTGCAGTTCTTTCAGAGGACCTGAGTTCACTTGCCGGCACCCACATCAGGTGGTGCACAACCACCAAAACTCTGCTCCAGGGGATCTGATGTCCTCTTTTGTCCCCTGGGAGCACCCATACACAGAGCTGCACTCACACGGAAACACATGCATATGTATAGAGGTTAATAAATACATCTTTTTCAAGTCGGTATCAAACAACTGCCTTCTCACTGTGTCAGAAACAGGAGAGGAGAACCACACAGGATACAAGCCCTAGAATACAAGGTAAGTACCATTCAGACTTCCCAGGAGCTGAGACAGCCCAGGCTAGATGTCTCTACAGCTCTTTCAGAGAGACTGAGTTCAGTTCCCAGCACCCACATCAGGGATCCCAAGCATCCCAGCTCCAGCAGAGCTGGTGAGCTCTTCTGGCCTCCACAAGCACTTACACCCATGTGCACATACTCACATACAGACACATGTGCACACGTATAATTAAACATGAATCTCTAAACTTCCTCCCATGCTATATGAAACACATACACACACACACACAAAACAGTGATCCTACTCGTATAATCTAGCCAGGAAATGAAGTCAAGCTTAAAACTCAGATGTTTTAGGTTAGGCATTATCATTGTACTCTGTAATTAGGGATAAAGTCAATGACTACGATTGATTCAACTAGTGTTACATTTAATTTGTAGCCAAAGCTAGGATTACTAGGCATCTAAAACAAGTTGTACTGGGAGGGAATAGGAAACTGGGCAGTTGGTCCTCATTCTTATCAGCTTCAAACATTCTTATATACAAAGAAGAATGTGTCTACTACACACCATAGACAGTTCCGGGGACTAAAGAGCCTCAGGTTACTTCTTGACCTGGACCCTAGTACTTGCCTCTAGGGCACTTGGGCCGTAGACTTCCTACAACCTAAAGAGATCCACAGTTCAGGGGCTTCCTGGAGATTCTCTCTGCACACTAGACTCATTTTCTCCCCCATGCAACAGTATTTCCTAAAGCAACACAGTTGAATTTATATCATCCATCTCAAAACCAAAATACAAGAACTTGCGCTGCTTTCAAACGTCCACCCACCAGATAGGCATTTGGGTCAATAAACAAATAGTCACAGGACAATCCATAATATGACTGCCCCAAGCAGTGTGTCCTTATTTTTTACAGGGTCATGAGGATATAAGGTACCAACTCCTTAACCCTTAAGGGACAGTCACAGCGCCTGGGCCAACATCCACCTGGCCAGAGCCAACCCTCTCTCTGTTTTATTCCAGTGTGGAGTTAAACTAGTATCATTTCCCATGTTTTCCAGGCAGTAAGCATGGGTAAAAAGCACCGCTTGCACTATGCCTGTTAGCACCAGGATACTCCAAGCCCTGCCTAACCATGTGACCCTTGACCTGCATTGCCAGGACAACGACCTTCAATCCCACAATCCACTTGGCTCAGTTCCCACCCTCACTGGTGTGATGTCATTTTCTGTATAAAATAGGAAGCCAACTCCTCCTCTCTCTCTCTCTCTTCTCTGCCCTTCTACCCGCTTCGCCACTCCCCCATTCCCGCATAATAAACCTCTCGCACATGAAACACCTTGGCCTGGTCTGCTGCTTGGTTTATCCGCCCAAAATATAAACTAGTATCATTTCCCATGTTTTCCGGGCAGTAAGCATGGGCAAAAAGCACCGCATGCACTATGCCCATGTTTCAAGAAATTGCTAAGACTCAACTTAGACAGCCTTGGCATTGCTTTCCCATTCTGAGAATTAGTTTATCACAGCTATGAAGAGGTGTTACACTGTAGTATCTCATTTTTCTTCTATTCCTTCAGTGTAATATTCTGTAAGCTGAAAAATCCCCAATCCCGAAACACTAACATTTTCTGGAAGAAAAAGAAGAAAAATTTCAAATGAGATTTGGAGCCTGCCGAAGGCGTCTCAGGTAATCCTCAGTAACACTGTGTGTAGGTGCCTGCTGTGTATCAGTGGTGTGCTGTGGACACTGGTATGGCACCTACACAGTGTAGACGTGTACACTCCCTGTCCTTGTCAAGCCAGAACCCTTTGGGAAGCACACTGACAAGAACAACTGTGGCTTACTAGCATCAGTACAAAGCAGGGGAGACAGACGGGGCAGTGAGTGGGGGGGGGGCAGTGGGTGTGAGGGGCAGTGGGTGTGGGTGGCAGTGGGTGTGGGGTGTAGGATCTATCATCAGAGCACTGGTGAGGGAAGGCTTCAAGCCAGGAGGCATCTAAGAGGGAGAAACAGCAGAGCTTCTGATGATGGAGCAGGCTGTGAACATGCGGGGCGGGAGGCAGGATGGGTGAGATGGGGAAGGAGGACATTCTCTGCAAAGGGAATACCATCTGCCAAGCCCAAAGGCAGTTCCATGAGTCCCAAACAGCTGGAATGCACAGGCGAGGGCAAGCAGGAGGGAGGCACGGGCAGGTTAGCAGAGGCTACAAGGGGAAGTGAATGGAGGATTGCACTGGAGGAGGTAGATGGAGGACAAAGCAGGACAGAAAAGATTCCTAAAACAGAGGGAAAGTTTACTTTGCTCATGAGAACATAAAGATTTCATTAACACAGCATCATTTAGATGTAAGAAAGATGAATTCTCAAAATGATGGAATTATCGGAAGTAACAATGCTACCTAACTTTGAGGACTTTTCTGTCAGGATATAGTTTATAAATTAATAGGCAGAGTACATTTTAGATAGAATTTTACATAGTAAGTTCTTTCTCTACACTATCCCTGTATATAAATTTATACCCTGAGAAACAGAATGCGCTTCACCATAGCAACAGTCTATATCAACTCCTACTCAAGTTAGGAAAAGCATATGTAAAAGAAGCGAATATTCTGGGACATTCTAAGCTGTCTAACTAGGAAAAACTACTACACTTATCTTGTGAAGATCTAAATACATGAGTTAAAATGCCCACGTGATTAGAAGGCTGATTTAACTCTTCAAATTTGACTTATTAAGAATAAAAAAAAGAATATAATAGATTGTTTTTTAGGAAGAAAATAAAAACATAAAGAAAAAAGAAATAAAATAGCAATGCCAAGGATAACATCCTTGGATCAAGTGGATGGGCATGGGCAGAAACGGAACATGTTTCATGGGTGTTTATCTGTTAAATACAAGCCAAGCTATTAAATATTAGAACTATATTACTCTCTGTACTGGCTAGTTTTGTGTCAACTTGCCACAGCTGGAGTTATCACAGAGCAAGGAGCTTTAGTTGGGGAAGTGCCTCCATGAGATCCAGCTGTGGGGCATTTTCTCAATTAGTGATCAAGGGGGAGAGGCCCCTTGTGGATGGGACCATCTCTGGGCTGGTAGCCTTGGATTCTATAAGAGAGCAGGCTGAGCAAGCCAGGGATGGGAAGCAAGCCAGTAAAGAACATCCCTCCATGGCCTCTGCATCAGCTCTGCTTTCTGACCTGCTTGAGTTCCAGTCCTGACTTCCTTGGTGATGAACAGCAATGTGGAAGTGTAAGCTGAATAAACCCTTTCCTCCCCAACTTGCTCCTTGGTCATGATGTCTGTTCAGGAATAGAAACCCTGACTAAGACATTCTCTCTAGAGAAGCTATACACTATTGCTATGGAAACTAAAAACACAGGTCTTATTCTCATATAGGCTTCTCCTTAAAGCCAATTAAGGTTAGTATTTGTCAGATTATGTGACAACTGATAACATACACATCTGGTTGCTATGGTCTCCCCTGTTCTCAGGGAATTCTAAATCCTACGATGACAGTGTCAAGGGTCTTTAGGATGTGATTAAGATACAGGGACTGAGAGGGACCTCCCCTTCTCCCACCAAGTGAGAACACAAGAAAAGGTGCCACACTAAAAGCACAAAGCCAGCTCCCACAAGGTACAGACACCCTGTCTTCAGAGTCATGAAAGATAACTTCTGTTGTCTGTAACCACTCAGTCTGTAGAACTTCAATGAAACAGCTTGAACAGGCCCAACACACAGAATAGAAATTACTATCAAACCCTGTATGACATGATAGGGAACATGATAGTAGACAGAACTCAATTTCATCTTATTCCACACACATATGGCTGCTCAAACTGACCATGTCAGAGGTCCTTGCTCCAGGCCCAATATGGAATGTTGCTACTGTCCCAACACCCTGCAAACCTCTCTTACATCTTGGTTCTCCCACTGACTTAAAAACCTCTCTAATACTTTATATCTAACCACTCTGTGTGACACTCCTGTCATGCATGGGTTGCTCTCTAATACTCTATATCTAACCACTCTGTGTGACACTCCTGTCATGCACGGGCTGCTCTCTAATACTCTATATCTAACCACTCTGTG
>NC_034600.1:23356292-23362706 GCF_900095145.1 Mus pahari
CTCTCTAATACTCTGTGTCCAACCACTCTGTGTGACACTCCTGTCATGCACGGGCTGCTCTCTAATACTCTGTGTCCAACCACTCTGTGTGACACATGTGTTATGCACGGGCTGCTCTCTAATACTCTGTGTCCAACCACTCTGTGTGACACCCCTGTCATGCACAGGCTGTATCTTGCTGCACTTTTCCATTCAGGATCCACACGTTTTTGTTTCTTTAGGGCCCTCCCACAGCTGCCCTTACTGCAGGCATCCACAAACCTCAATTAGCATCCTTGACATCATCCTCTACAAGAAACCCAGCTGACATTTTAGACAATCTCAGTAATCCTGTGGACAACTCTAACTTTTCTTACCCAATATCTTGTTTAATTGCTCTCCTTCCCAAAGCCCTGCTCTCCCCTTCCTAAATCTTGCCATCCCTGTCAATATCAACAGCTGTGAGATCTTGCTTTACTATGGGGAACTAATGTAGCATCATCAGTGTCCTCTAAGAGATCTCCAGCCTAGATCAGCTAATCAATTACTTATGTGTTTTCAGAGCTTTGAAAATAGTGCAATATAGGACAGAATATGCTAATACCGAATGCTAATGAAAATCTGAAAAGGTGTTATATAATTCCAACATCATTAACATATTTCTGAATATAAAGTATTTTTATTGGGTTACATACAAGAAGTAAGATAATTGTCTTTAGTTGCTAAATCTTTGCATCTACAGAGATTTTTCCATTGGGAATTATACCAATTGCACAACTGGTGAATATAAAACTATGCCTGGGATTGGTCCACTTAAAGCTGAGGATAAAGCCAGACATGAAAATATTTGATACAAAGTTGCAATCAATGTCCTTACCACACACTGGTTTTGGGTGTCATGTGGTACTTACTGACAAACTCGTACTGTTGGGCACAAACTGATCTTGTTCACCCAGCAACACATCAATCATAGGATGCCTTCCATTTTTTATGATGATTTTCTTTTCTTCTTGGACAGTTGGCCTGAAAAAAAAGTTTCATCAACTTGTAGACACAAAAGGAGGTTTTAAAAAGAACCACTGACTAGCTTGGCATGGTGATACACCTTAAATCTCAGCACGGGAGGTAGAGGCAGGGAGACATCTGTGAGCTTGAGGCCACCCTGGATATATTGACACAACATGAAAAACCTTCAGTACTCAATAGGGAAGACAAGACAAGTCTTAGACCTCAAGAGCACATGTTCTCAGTAAGGACTGAGACTAAGAGTTCAACTCCTCATCAACTAGTCAGAAATCAGGAACTGGGACCAGAAGCACCCTGAAGGATAAGGCCCAGCAAGCCTTGTGAAGTCTATCTTCATGCGATTTCAGTTTTCATTTGTCTGTCATGATCTAAGATCAAGTCAGCACATGTGTTGGGGCCCATTTTGGTCCTGATTTGGGCCTGGAGGACAAACCTGAGCCTGGCTCAAGTTTTGAGACCTGTCTCAGTCACCTCCATATCTGAGTGACTCAGAAACACTTGTTTGGCCCTGCCTCTGCCCACCCCCCACCCCTCACCCCCGTTGCTAATGCAGAGCTTTGCCATTGGCCCTGTCAGTCACTCCATACCCTCCACTATGTTTCCCTGCCTCCTATGTCATCTTACCCCACCAAAAATCACCCTCCCTATGTTCCAAACTTATATAAGCAAGAGGCTGATGCCATAAAATTGAGTTCCTGCTTCAATAAGACTCCTGGCTCAGTGTGTTTCTTTTGCATCTTCAACACTCACCATCCCTCTCAGACCTGGAGAGACCCCTGGCGGGATCGGGACCTCTCTCCTCTTGTCTGGACCTGCCAGCAAGGAGCTGGAAGACATGCATCACTAAACACAGTTCGGATCCCTGGCACATCACTTCATAGTCATGTAAAGCCATTTCCAGATTAAATTATCATCTTAACATAAATGGCACTGGGTTTGGGTTAAGAGACTGAGAAAATCCAATGGTACTTCTGTAATACCTTCTATTTTTGATACAAAACAAAAATTGCTGCCATGTTATTTCTTTGGTTTTAAGTCTTTATATCTTATCAGCTGTATTTATTTATTTTTTTACATTTATTTATGTGTATGAATATGTGCCATGTGAGGGAGCCCCTGGGAGTTGTAGATGGCTGTGAGCAGCCATGTGGGCGCTGGGAATTGAACCCAGGTCCTCTGTTCAGAGCACCCAGCTTTATTCTACTTCTCAAAGCTACATAGGTCAGAACCCTTTCTTAGAAGATGACAGTTACATCAGTTTGATCTCTCCCTTCCTAGCCTTCATCTGCATAGTCATGCTCATACACAGATGGTACTGGTTGCATTCTATTTGAAATATTTCACTACACCATCCCACAAACAATTAACTCAATACCTTATTTAAAGAATCACTACACATAAAAATATATTTCACCATCTACTACCTAATGATACTTGTTTTTATTTTTTTTAAGAATTTGTTTTTATATTTTTTTAAACATTTATTCATTTATTATATGTAAGTACACTGTAGCTGTCTTCAGATACTCCAGAAGAGGGTGTCAGATCTTGTTATGGATGGTTATGAGCCACCATGTGGTTTCTGGGATTTGAACTCCGGACCTTTGGAAGAGCAGTCGGGTGCTCTTACCCACTGAGCCATCTCACCAGCCCCATTTTTAATTTTTTAAAATCTATTTTAATAATAACTTTATAGAAGTGAGACTAATAAAAATGAATTTAAAAAAATCAACCTCAGAACAAATACTATTATTTATGCAATAATATTATTAAACATTCAATATTTGTAAATATTATTATTATACAATGAGGCCATGGCCTCATTCATGTTAGGTGAGTTTTCTACCCCTGATCTATCGTTTAATAGGCATGGCACAGCAGACTTTACTCATTTCTTTCTTGGTCTTCAGAGTGTATATACCCAGAATGGCCAACATGCTGAATGTAACATATTCACCTATGAATATTCAATTACAAATTTTAATTTATGTCTAGGAGGTGGTAGCCTATAGTTATGGTTCTTCTCATATATGCATCAACAAAAATGGAATAGCTGGATAATTCCTGAAATGCTCAAAGCTTATCTTCTTCTTAAGGAGACACAGCTACCTTCATGACATACATCACTTCCATTTTTAGATTCATAAATAGCAATTAGAATTATCAGTCAAATGAAACTTTTCACTAAATGTCATCTATTTCCTTTCAATTTCCTGCCTGCCCACCTACGAACTAAAGTAGATAAATTTTGTTGAACAAATACACACACACAGAAAGCTATGTCTCTTAGCAAAACGGGATAATCCGGGTTCTCATCAGCAAATATTAAATAATGAGCGGTCCCCATGTGTGAAAGCCAGACCAGAAGAGCACACTTCATTTTATCCAATTATTTACAATCAATTCTTGGCACATCAGTAATGTAACACAGCATTAGCAACTGTACACATCCACACTGTGACCTGAGCACTCAGCATGCCCAACTGTTTCTACCAGAGCCTTCTCACAGAACCAAAGGCCGGCCCTCTCTTCCCCGTCACATTATCTGAAGCTGTGGACAGAGGGTGACTATGGCCCCCTGGCCTCTGTGGGTAGACAGGGCAGGCTCTCACCGCTCCCAGTGAAATGAGAAGCAGATTATAGCAGTGCTGTCTGTGTTCTTCCCAGGCCTTCTGGAAAGACGTTCTAGCAGTTTGGGAAAGATTATTAAAACAGGAAAACAAAGTGATGGGGTCCCCTGCTGGGTCATTTACCCTGCACTGGAGTAAACTGGAAGTTGAAACAGTCCCCAGGGGATAAAACACTAAGTCCTGCAGATTCCGCAGATCACTAATAATCCTCAAGTCTTTCTCAGACTTGTAAGACTGGCCAGTGGGCCTCTGTGTTAAAATAAGGCAAAATTTATTTTTTACCCACCAAAAAAAAAGTAAAATTTTTCTTTGTCCTCTGGGAGACATTTAAAAACTTGGAATTAGCACTTATGAATGTTTACGGTATAGCATCCTGAGGACACCAGATCACGTCTCATCATATTCTCAGCATTCTTTTGCAGCAGCTCGCAGGTATAAGTAAACTGCTCTATGATGGCAGACATTTGGACTATGTCATAACAGTGCTACACTAAACACTCAGTCTTCTCTGTCTGTCTGTTTGTCTGTCTGTCTACCTCTCTTTCTGTGTGTGTGTTCAAGGGTTTTCACTAAGTTAAATTCAATTCTTGAAATAGAATTTGCAAGTCACAGGGTATGTACATACTTCATAGAAGAAAGCAGTCGCTATTAACGTGTCTTCCTACCAGCACGATATGAAGATCACTGGTTTTTCTCAGACCCTCGACTGAATTGATATCCTCATGATTTCTAGTTTTTGACAATGCGGTGGTGAATGGAGACATCTCGTTTTTACTGTGTGCTACCAATATTCTAAAATGACTATTTTTTAAACAGTGACCCCAGGGTCTTCAGCTGGGGTCACCCATGAAGGGAGGGCACCTTGGTTACTTTATTGACAACATCTAGAGTCACCTGGGAAGAGGAATTTCAACTGAAGAATTGTCTCCATCAGACTAGCCTGTGGTCATATCTGTGAGATTGCTTTTATTGATGACTGAGGTGGGAAGGCCCAGCCCATGTGGGCAGCACCATCCCTAGGCAGGGATTCTGAGCTGTGTAAGAAAGCTTGGCTGAACATGAGCCCAAGAGCACAGGTCAGCAGTGTTCCCTCACGGGTTCTGCTTCAGTTCCTGCTCTGACTTCCCTCAGAGATGCACTGTAACTGAAAGTGTAAGCCAAATAACCATTTCCTCCCCAAGCTGCTTTTAATCAGGGTGTCTTATCACAGCAACAGAAAAAACACTAGAATAAAGGCGCACATGAAATGACAAGAAAGAAACTAGTTTAGGGGGTTAAGAGTATATATATATATATATATATATATATATATATATATATATATATATATAACATATGTATCACTAAAGACGGTGTTATTTTGAGGGCAGCTTATGGGTTTATTATAAGAGAAAGAGAAGAGGGCTGGTGAGATGGCTCAGCAGTTAAGAGCACCAGCTGCTCTTCCGAAGGTCCTGAGTTCAAATCCCAGCAACCACATGGTGGCTCACAACCATCTGTAACAAAAATCTGATGCCCTCTCCTGGAGTGTCTGAAGATAGCTACAGTGTACACACATATAATAAATAAAATAAACAAATAAATAAAAAAAAATCAGGGTTTTGAAAAAAAGAGAAAGAGAAGAAAGAACATGTAAGAGATATCAATTTTAAAATCAAATTCTAGGTACTCTACCAAGTAAAATCAGGGTGTCACCTCTGAGACTGGTGTGCACAGTCACAGTGTGGCTCTAATCAGCAATGACCTATTCTGTTACTATCAACAATTTTTAATGACAGAGCTTCTTAGAGAAGGCACACAGAGGAATTCACAGCCCTGAGATGCTATTCCAGGACAGAACAGCTACAGCAGGAAGACAGGCAGGGCATGCTGATGTGTCATATGCCAGTGAGGGAAGGATGGAGGAAATCTACATGTTTCCTGGAAAGAATGAGACATCTGAATATGAACAGATGCAGCTACTATAATTCATATATTTTTAATTGCAGCTTTCTTTTTTAACTGTCACAGAGGAACAGAACATAAACGATGTTAGTGAAACAAGGAAACATACTACAAATTAGACAGAGAGGCCTAAAATAAAGGTGACGTGCGAGTAATCTAAAGTAATGAGATCATCTTAACAGCATGAGGAAGAAAACATTGCAATTGTGAAGCTAAGTAATCTGTTGGAACGAAGGATCATGGCTCACATGCACTGACATCGCAAAAAGCTGAAAATTTAAGAAAAATGTGTTTGCTTGCCTCTCATACAATTTAAAATGTACTTTAAATGCAAGCTTCCTGTTTCATGGCTACTTACAGCCATGTTAATTTTCTTTTCTGAAGAGGCTGATGCAATACACTGTAGAAAAGTATAAAAGATTATTTCTGTAGCTTCCCCAAACCCCACTGGCTTTTTCCTAATATAAAATACACAATATATAATTTGGAAAAATATTTAGCATTTGAAATGTTCTTTGAAATGCATAACAGTGACTTACTTGATAATCTAGAATACTCTTTGGACTAAGAACAAACAGAAAAGTTGGTTGAAGTACACAGACAGCTGTCTGGAGAGACCTGGAAACCACCAGCCAGTAGCAGGAAGGACCTCACAGAATGGAGCCCCGGCGAGTAGCACCAGAAGTCCTGAGAGGTGTCTGAAGGCACAGGGGACACACCAGGAGTCCTGAGAGGTGTCTGAAGGCACAGGAGACACACCAGGAGTCCTGAAAGGTGTCTGAAGGCACAGGGGACACACCAGGAGTCCTGAGAGGTGTCTGAAGGCACAGGGGAC
>NC_034600.1:23365576-23369591 GCF_900095145.1 Mus pahari
AGGTGTCTGAAGGCACAGGGGACACACCAGGAGTCCTGAGAGGTGTCTGAAGGCACAGGGGACGCTCACCTGGAACAGCTGTGGCCTGGAGAAAGTAAAGGACTGCCCCAGGTATAAGAAGAGCCAGGAGGAGCTGCAGCCACCTCCTGCCACCTTGCTTCTGACCTGGAACAGGTGACACAAGACTGACAATGTCCCCAATGCTTACTAGACGCACTCACTCTAGAAAGGGTACAGCATAAATCACTTCTACAGGTAGTGGCTGAGATCACCACACAGTCATCAAATCTGATAAAACAAAAAAACGAGCAGAAATGGCAAGCAACACTAACAGATCCCCAAGAGCTTCAGGTACCTGAACTGGCCAAGACTTTAAGTTAATCATGCCTACTTATGCAAAAGGCTAAGAAGTACCGGGGGGGAGGGGCGAACAATTTGTCTATCTTACACACTGGTGAAAATTTTAATTTGCTGCAATGGATCCAACCGCATAACCATCTCGAAGGTGGTTTTCATGCTGGCACTTCCAGCAACAGCAAATACCTGAAGGTGCCTTAAGGAGGGATGAGAAGAGGAGAGCACACAGCTGCTTCTACCAGGGAGAGCTTATATAAACCACACTACACGCCTCTGCTTAATTCAGAAACAGTCTGTCAGGGAAAGCCCCCTTTACAAATCCAGAGTAAAAGAACTCCTACTCAAGTCAATGGACTGCAGGTCCTAAGTGTTCACTGTAATCCATGGTAAACAGGACATACACTTCACACTTCCCTTGTTTACTACAAGGAAGATTCAGCTGTGTGTGTGTGTGTGTGAATGTATGTATATATGTGTATATGCATGTAACTGATTAGGCATCACTGTGTATGCTTGACATTCCTTTGGTATGATAAAGAACTAGGGAGTAATTACAGTGCCAAGAATCTACTTTAAACATGACTGTTATGACCAACAATACAGATATATTCATCACAAATAGGCAATAAAATCATACACTACATTTAGAGAACGTAGCATGCATACCAAGTCCTCCAGCTCTCAAAGAAGAAATACTGTACAATAACAACCTTGCTTTAATACCTTCTACATACTGGAGATTACAAGACACTTGAGTATTATTTTTTAAAAATCAACACACTACAAAGACGAAACAGTCAGGTTGTCTGCTCGGAGCTCGGGACTCAGGCTCGGACAGGCAGCGCCTTCACAGGCTCCCCTCTTAGTTCCCACAGAAGCTAAACAGTCTCTGAACTCTCCTGAAATGGGTAGCTTCAATTAAAAATGCTTTTGAAAGAGAACTTATTGAAAAGTCAGAATTGTTACTTAGTTAAATGTATGGAATTCAGCATCCTTTATGAAGAGGAGAATAAGCAATGTTGGAATGTTCAGAGGCCATTAAAGAAGAGTGGTATGAATCTAGCTCTTAACAAGAGGCTCATGAAAGCTCACAGAACCCCTCCCCACAACAGAACCCCCATCTTCCCAGCCCCTCATTCGAATGCAAGCTTTTGTAACTGTAGTTTTTAAAATTGAAGTGAAACATGTTAAGTTTCCAAGACAAAGCTAACAGCAAAAGGAGTCTTCAAGCTTCATTTAAAAACTTTACATAAACCTAAAAGTTCAATTGGAGCAGTCAGTTCCAGAGTTACGGCAGGCATCTGCATTTGTCAGTCATAAAACAAGGAAGAAAGGAGTTTATTTTTCAAATTAAGACATACATGTGATATGCATCTTTACCAAGAGCATAACACACCTGAACAACTGCAACATTTTATAACAGCAATAGTGAAATTAATTGGATACTCCCATTTGATCTGAAGCCATGATAAATGAGAGAAATGAAAAACATATTACCTGCAGTAATTTCCTTGTTTAGCGACCTTGGCCAGGGAGAAAATACAGTCAACAGTTGCTAGATGATCCACAGCCTTACACAAAGAGTGATAATGTTCACCAAAACTCCTACAAAAACAACAACAAGATAAGCAGGCTGACTTCTTGACCCATGACAGCTGTGCAACAATCTGCCTACTTGCAATTTAAACACAAGCAAAATAAGCAGATATATCTCATGGGTAAAGGAAAAGGACAGTGTACTGAACTATCTTCTATGATAACACAACTGGTTATTGAGTCTTCACTTTGTTTAGGACAGTTATATAAACCTGTGGGAAGCGGGTGTGGCCGGAGCTGCAGCCTTGTAAGCCAAGATGGCACCCTGGTTCACTGCCAAGCCCCGTGATTCCCTGCTTGATTACCAAAAACCTGATTATGCTCACCTGAGTGATTACAGCTGTCCGTCTGACGTATAGTGTCATACAGCATGATATTGAGTCACTGGCCTATCAACACCCACCCTGTCTGCGTGCATGGCTCGTGTATAGAGCGTGCTGAATGCTGATTGGATGATGAGCAATGAGCGATGAGTGCAGAGGGTGGAAGGGGATAAATTGGGCGATCCCAGAATAAAGAGCTAGAGCTGAGGAGAAGCGGAGAAGCAGAGGGGAGAAGCTGAACTGCTGTAGAGACCTGGGATGAGCTGTAGAGAGAATAAAGGAAGCTGCAGGGGGAAGCTGCGGAAGCTGCTCAAACCCTGCCTTGGCCTATGTGTCATCTTTGCCCCACCTCTGCTGGACGGAGTGGGGGGGGGGGGGGGGGGCGCGGCATAAGCCTAAAACAACTTCTGCATGATTTTACATATATATGTACATATGTACATATATATGTGCATATATCTATGTACATAAATGTAAAATGTCACAGATGAATACATCCCATCTGACTGTGACATTTTATTTCAGGATTGAGATTTCAGTGTAGACATCAGTTCACGCTGCTTCCTCCCACTGCTTCAAGAACTACTCAGGTGTGTCGGCTTCCCCAGGCTCTCCTCCTTACAGCCACACCCAACCCTGGAGTAACTGTATTGGCACCCCTTACACAGAACCGGCAGAATCCTGTCCATCTATCTGTCTGACTGACTTAACTCTATAGCCCTAATATCTAGTCCACACTACCAGCACTGAACAGACAATGCAATAAAGAGTTGTTAAGAACAAGACAGAAATAAGAACCTCTTCAGCTATCTTAATACCTGGTGATGGAAAACATCAAGACTTTCATTAAAAGATTTATTCAAAAAATGAATAGAAATGTTTATAGAGTTGGGTTTTTTAAATGTTTTTACCTGTATTATTCTATTATCTCTTTTCATAGTATTTTATTCCAACATATAATACTGTATAAACTATGAACATCTAAATATAATGATAAATTGTGGGTGTTGAAAATGAATGTAACTGGCCAGACACGATGCATACCCCTTTAATCCCAGCAGTCAGGAGATGACCTGAGAGAACATGAGTTCAAGGTCATAATCAGCTCATAGGCATCTAAGGCCCTAACTCAATACACATACACACACACACACACACACACACACACACACACACACACACACACAGTGGATCTCAGAAGTGCTGAATTTCAGTCTATTTACTACTTAAAAGTGTTACACCATTTCTCAGATTATTAAATTACTACAATGATCAGTTCTTCCTGAATTTATCTTACTTTTAAAAGAAGCCCTCCATTTCTGACTTGTTTTATTATTAAAAATATTCTATTAATGACATGTTCATGTATCTTTATAGTTATTATTATTTGTAAACTAAGAATTGTATCCACAGTATATTTTACACATGTATTTATACACATATTTGTCCAAGTAGATAGAACATATTAATTAATTAACCTATTTCTCTTGAATTAAAGTTCATTAAAATAAGTGATAGGAATTTTACTAATAGCCTAAGAGTTTGTACGAATCCCAAATACACAGTGTTTATGCCCCTATATCAGCTGGACCCTCCTCAGATGTTACCTGAAAAATGTCTTGTACTTTTAAACATACTGGACACTGAGAGGTCTCTACAGACGGCTGCACAGTGACAAAACTGGACATTGAGAGGTCTCTACTTTACAGACAGATGCACAGTGACCATACTGGACATTG
>NC_034600.1:23370405-23373386 GCF_900095145.1 Mus pahari
GCTGCACAGTGACCATACTGGACATTGAGAGGTCTCTACAGACAGCTGCACAGTGACCATACTGGATATTGAGAGGTCTCTACTCTACAGACAGATGCAAAGTGACGATACTGGACATTCACTGTGAGGCCCCTTCTCCACAGATGGTGCAGTGACCATCCCTTATCATTCCTAGTCTGACCTCAACTCTGTATCTATGTCCTCTCACTCACACTTACGCCTGTGGCCTGCGCTGTCTTTAACTGAATTAATGACTCATCTCTTAGTCTAATCCTGGCTCTCCTCTCTGGCCAGAACGGTTTATCAATTTAATGTCTTAGTCCCTGCTTCTCTGCGCATAAGTGCCAATGCACTTTGCACAAAGTGTCGCTTTATACTTCCTTCCACTTCCTTCTCCTCAGGTACAATGAAGACCACCATGGCCCTACCCAACAGCCAATGGTAACTACCTGCTTCTGATGATCTTCTAATGGTAGAAAGGATACGAGTGATATTGTTTACAGTCGGTACCAATTCAGTTAATAAAAAAATACAAAGGAAGAATAAGATTATTTAGATCTAGGCAACTAAGTTCTTTCTTATGTCAATGACATAAGACATCAATAAGGAGAACCATTACTAAACCATAAATATCACAATTATCACACATACCCTGTCTAGTCTTCATGTATATTACTGTACACCTCATCAAATTTCAAAAAGATCACTCATACTTACAAGAACAACAAACCAAACCTGGGCAAGTCAGGTAACAAGTGGAGCCACACATGGTGGGTGGCGCTTTCCTGGGATCCCATGACTTGGAGGACCGGAAGTTTTAAGATCAGCTTTAGTAACATGACTAAACAGGCTGAGGCCAGCTTGGGCCTCATGAAGGTTTATCTCAAAAGGAAAAGGAGAAACAACGAAATCAACGAACAAGCAGCATGTGGGAAGACAGACTATGTCACAGAACGGTCAGCCTCGGCAGTCTGTCTTCCTGCAGCTCCAGGCTCCTGTCCAGGCACACTGACGTCAGTGGCTTTGATTCTGGGCCCATGGGAAGCAAATGAGGACACTCGGGTTCTAAAGCTGCTATGCTGACCAGACGTTTACTAGCAAATGGTGCTCAACAATTCGTGAGGTTAATAAGAATAGAAACTATCTTATCTTATTTGAAAATGTATTTTTCATATATTCTGAGAAACTATTATATGAGAGATAATATAATTCAATCTTTAAAGAATTTAGAAGTGAGAAAAGTCCACAGTCCATATTCTAAAACCTAAGAGACATATTTTGAGAAAAGATTTCATTCCCAGCAGTGATCATGGCCTTGATTTTATGACTAATGCACAGTAGAACCCCAGTAAGAAATAAATATGCTGAGATAGCTGGTACTGAATCCTCTGATGGCAGGTTCACTGAGGTTAACCATCTCTTTATGACACGGTATTCACACCATCTGCCACCTCAGTAAGGAGTGTGTAAAACAATCAGTGCTATGGTGAGCGGAGCTCTAATGACAATGCTCTAGATACATCTCAGCCAATTTTTTACTCTTGATCCTAGCCAAAAGGCCAAGAAGTGATTCAGTCAATTTGTAAATTGGAATCTTCAATATGTTCCTTACTTCATTTTTTATTTCTTCTTTATCTTAGAAGAGGGTCTCACTAGGCTCAGCATCCTAACTACTGGGATCACATGTCTGATGCCTGATGCATAAGTTTTCTTTTTATTTTCTTTTATACTCTAACTACTGAACTGTCTTTCTTGCCATGTTTAAAGTAAGAAATAAATGCAAAAGCACACACACATTGTAAAACCTCTGAATCGTCTGTTTGAAAGATGAAGGGATTAAAACCAACCCCTCCACCCAGAACTAGCTACTGTTCTGAGCCTGCAGTCAAAAACACGAAGTTACCCGAACAAGTTCTCAGCCCCGTTAGAATGTAGCCCTCAAAGGTGGAAATGTAGAAGTTTACTTTAATTTTTATGCTCTCTGTAATTCTACTATGGAAAAGAGGAAAACCTAAAAGATTCAAGAGCCCCCTAAAATGAGAGATTGAAAGTTAGATGGAGAAAAAAATGAATGGATAAACTTGTATCTCTGCTCACAAGACTCTGAGTCACCTCAAAGGACTCGGGGGAAATAGGAGAAAGCTTGGTCTCTACTCCTGCTCTTATAACTCAGTCCTCCGAACAAGAGGAGACCGGCATCTTTACTATCTTCCAAATGCCCCAAGCTTTTTGTCTTCTGTCACTTTAACAGGATCCCTGCCACCCTCACTATACCTTTACCATTTAAGGTTTTAGACAGAGAGACCAACAGCTCTCTGCTCACAGGCATGCTCATCACAGGCATGCCTACATGCTCATCACAGGCACGCCTGCATGCTCATCACAGGCACGCCTGCATGCTCATCAACAGCCCGACGGCACATGCTTGTAGATGATGGTCCAGTCCAATCGGCAAAGCAACCCTCCATCTTGCTGTGGAAGACTGACTTCTTACATGTGCATCTCACTATTCTTTTGTAAATTGTGAAGTGACCACATATGAAGTCCTGTGGTATCAGGAAAGTCAGTGGTGCACACTTCTTCCCAACATCAGAGCAGGCAGTGGAAATGAGCTAGCCTGGATGTGTTTACAGGCAGGAAACAACAAACTACAAACACTATTGCTTGCCCAAGAGTAGACACACAGCAGCACACCATTGCCTAACACTGTGGATATGAATAGCCGAGTGTCAAATCAAGCCAGAATGTGAGCCACTCCTTAATACAAGGGCAAGAACTCTTCCAAAAGAAATCCCGGATCATAAAAATGAAAAACATGGCAGATTACTCTAAATTAAAACAGAGTAAAGAAGCATGACTAAATGTCAGACCCAGAAGATGCTATAACTTGTAATAAGGACACATGCTCCACTATGTTCATAGCAGCCTTATTTATAATAGCCAGAAGCTGGAAAGAACCCAGATGTCCCTCAACAGAGGAA
>NC_034600.1:23373681-23393331 GCF_900095145.1 Mus pahari
CACATGAAACTCAAGAAGAATGAAGACCAAAGTGTGGGTACTTTGATCCTTCTAAGAAGGGGGAACAAAATACCCATGGAAGGAGTTACAGAGACAAAGTTCGGAGCAGAGCCTGAAGGAATGACCATCGAGAGACTGCCCCACTTGGGGATCCATCCCATAAACAACCACCAAACCCAGACACGCAGCAGATGCCAACAAGAGCCTGCTGACAGGAACCTGATAGAGCTGTCTCCTGAGAGACTCTGCCAGTGCCTGGCAAATATAGAAGTGGATGCTCACAGTCATCCATTGGACAAAGCACAAGGTCCCCAATGAAGGAGTCAGAGAAAGTACATGTGATGGTTTGTATATTCTTGGGCCAGGGAGTGGCACTATTTGGAGGTGTGACTTGGTTGGAGTAGGTGTGTCACTGTGGGTGTGGGCATGAGATCCTCACCCTAGTTGCCTGGAAGTCAGTCTTCCACTAGCAGCCTTTGGATGAAGATGTAGAACTCTCAGCTCTGCCTGCGCCATGCCTACCTGGATACTGCCATGCTCCCACCTTGATGATAATGGACTGAACCTCTGAACCTGTAAGCCAGCCCCAATTGAATGTTGTTTTTTATAAGACTTGCCTTGGTCATGGTGTCTGTTCACAGCAGTAAAACCCTAACTAAGACAGTACCCAAGGAGCTGAAGGGGTCTGAAGCCAAATAGGAGGTATAACAATATGAACTAATCAGTATCCCCAGAGTTCCTTGGAACTAAAACACCAATCAAAGAAAACACATGGTGGAACTTCTGGTTCTAGCTGCATATGTAGCAGAGGATGGCCTAGTCGGTCATCAATGCGAGGAGAGGCCCTAGGTCCTGTGAAGGTTCTATGCCCCAGTATAGGGGAATGCCAGGACCAGGAATGGGAGTGGGTGGGTTGGGGAGGAGGTGGGGGAAGGGGATAGGGGATTTTTGGAGGGGAAACTAGGAAAGGGGATAACATTTGAAATGTAAATAAAGAAAATATCTAATAAAAAGTTATAAGTTGAAAAAAAAGTAAAAGTTAATTAGATCTTTAAAAATTGAGGCAGGGGACTGGGGAAACTCAAATATATTTGTTTTTTGAAAATATGTTCATTTTTACTTTATATGTACGACTATTTATCTGCATGTATGTATGTGCACCACATGTATGCATCAAATATGGTCTTAAAAATGTAACAATGGGATTAAAATTTGTTGGCAGGGGACTGAAAATCAAGGCCAGGAAGACATATGCCCCCCTATCTACTAGTAAGTCACAGAAGCAATCTCTGCCCTTTTTTAGGGGGAGAGTATGTGAACATTTTCCAGTCGATTTCTCAGAGCACAGATCGAGAGCATTTTGTTCACTGCAAACTCACTCTAGAAAGACAAGCCATTCAGCATTGCAGTCAAGGACTAGCTGCTCCCGGAGCTGATTCAGACGTCTGTAGTTTTCCACAATGAAAGGAGGGTGAAAGCGGCTCACAGCTTTTGTGCTACAAGAGGAAGAAAGGGAAAAATGGAAACCAAGGTTATTAGAATCAATGTAGCCATGGTTTCAGAACATTAAAGCAGTTACTATTCACTGATGAACCTTGAACATAAACAGCTATAAACAGAGAACATTCTTTAATTATGGTCCCAGTTTTGACTCTTATAAACAATATGAGTATGTTCAGAAAGCTTTAAAATGTTCTTAGAATTATATTTGTATGACAAAGTCAGAGTTGAAACTTTCTTCACGGCCAAATCCTTTTTTTCTCCATTATACTAAAAAAAAAAAAAAAAAAAAAAAAAAAAAAAAAAAAAAAAAAAAAGAAAGGGCAATTTGTGCAGGAAAAAAAGTTGTGTGACAAGGAAGGGTGACACACTGGTTAAGACCGTGTAGCTCTTGAGATCTTCTTTTTTTCTACTTGGTATAATTCNTTTTGACTCTTATAAACAATATGAGTATGTTCAGAAAGCTTTAAAATGTTCTTAGAATTATATTTGTATGACAAAGTCAGAGTTGAAACTTTCTTGACTGCCAAATGCTTATAATCTCCAATATACTAAAAAAAAAAATAAAAAAAAAAAAAAAAAAAAAAAAAAAAGCGGAAGCAAGTGCAGGAAAAAAAGTTGTGTGACAAGGAAGGGTGACACACTGGTTAAGACCGTGTAGCTCTTGAGATCTTCTTTTTTTCTACTTGGTATAATTCAGAGCAAAAAAGAAATAATACATTACAAAGATGGCCAGCGCATGAATCTATAATGTAAATACAACAGCTCTTCAGGCCCAGTGGCCCTGGATGGGAAGAGCTCCCAGAAGCTCCTCTGGGCTTGAGGATAAGCCACTTTCTCCATCAAGAAGAGGTAGTCAGTACATGGGGGCAAGTATCCACAGTTAGAAATGCTAGGACAAGGCTTGAGCAGCATTGATAGCTTGTCCAAATGGAACAGACTTGGTATGAAGTGCAGCGTAGCTAGGACTGTGAGGTGCCCCTCCCAGGCACCCTGACCTCAGTGTTTAGCAGAGTACCTAGGCACGGGACTCAAGGAGTGGAAGCTGTTCCTGCTGATGGCCAACCCAGGGAAATATGCTTGAGAAGGGCCCAAGGCTCTGATGCCCAGCTCCTACATCACATCGCCACAGTAGTCTTTAACTTAGCTGTGGGATACTGCAAGTGTAACTGGTGATACTCAAACCCAGCCTGATACCCAGCTCTGGCGGCCAAACAGAGTAAATGGTAACGAGCCCTCACCAACAACACGCCTTACAGTTCATTACACTGTTGGGACTGCAAGCTCACAGGAGGCCAGCATCAACTTCTGCTTTACTTACAGCTCTTCAATTACATGATGGGGAGTTCTAAGCAAACAGTTTATCACAGGGTTTTCTTCTGCAGTTGCTTAGCGAGTTACTGTTCTACAGACTAATATGGGCATTAGTAGTATCTCTTTATAAAGCATATTTTCATCCATTATCTGCCTATAAGACAAAAGCCAATACAGGGAAGGATGCTCTAAGGATAAAAACATCCCCCAAGTCAACACTACTCACATCTACAGCTTCAGTAGCATAAGGGAAAAACAAGGTATTTGAGTTAAAGAAACCCATGTGTGTGCCTAAAGTAGCTGTTGCCATGGCAATGGATAATAGTTACATTATTTAATTAACATAACCTAATCACCATTATGTCACCATGTCATAATTTCCCTTCATCCTTAACATAAAAATTCTGTCATTTCACTACCAGCCAGAAGTCTCCCTAATTATCTTGGGCAGAAATATTTTCATCCCCAGTCATACAGACAGGAAGAGGAGCAGCAACAGAGATTCCAGCCAGCACACTTCTCAGATGCACACATTTCTCCTGAATGAGTCCCCTCCAAGGAACTGATGCTATCCAAGGACAAAATGCTCCACAATACTGTTATCATTTATATTCACCAGCTCAAGATATAAGCTGCAAAAAAGAAAGAACTACTATAACTGAAAGTAAAGAAACATGAAGCTCAATGAAGTAGAAAATGAATTTCAGTTTCTTAAATGTCAGGTGCTGCATTCATCAAAAAGCTTGAACAACCACAGTTATCTTATAGTTGAAGGTTCCTTAAACCCCCCCCCCCCCTTTTATGCACAGTACTCACAGGCACGGGGCAAACAGTAACTTACAAAGGGGAGAAATCTACTCAAATATATTCTTCAAAATATGTCTAAATGAATGACAAAGAAAATCATCTCTGATTCAAAGTTCATCAGAAAATCAGAGGATGAACACTACTCTTGCTTCAAGACTAGTACGGGTCAATCAGCACAGACACACACGCCATAATTCATGCTAGAAGTAAACGTGGCCTTAAACTTACCTTCCAACCTTCACCCAATCAGCTGGGATGCAAGATACAGCTGAGTTCTTTATTTCAATCATAAACTAAATAAATGCAAATAAACAATGAGATATTTAAATGGGTGTGCAACCACGGTACAT
Source organism: Mus pahari (assembly GCF_900095145.1). Taxonomy (NCBI): domain Eukaryota; kingdom Metazoa; phylum Chordata; class Mammalia; order Rodentia; family Muridae; genus Mus; species Mus pahari. Next base: position 23,377,653 of record NC_034600.1, read on the forward strand.
CCTAATGCTTCTTCAAATCTGCTGCGATACTTTAGTAAACATTACTTAGTAAACATTATTAGTGGTAAATGTTCAAAATAAATCCAGTATTATTGCTGGGGGAGTTTCAGTATTTCCTAACAACTTCTTTCATTCATTACTATCCACGCATCTTAAGAATTCTGCTACTCAGCAGTGTGTGTGTGTGTGTGTGTGTGTGTGTGTGTGTGTGTGTGTGTGTGTGTGTCTGCTGCCCTGTCCCTCTCTGTGTCCTACTTCCCTGTGTCAGGGTATCTCATTGAACCTGGGAATCTGTCTCAGCTGGGCTGGGTGCCCAGCAATCCTTAGGGTCCTGCTGTCTTCCCTCCTCACTCTGCTTCAGGGCTGAAGTTACAGGGGAATATAAAGGCAGCCATACTTTTTCGTTTTGCACGGGTGCTGGGGACCAGAACTGAGGTCCTCATGCTTGTGCAGCAAGGGCCCTTACACATTCAGTCATCTCCCAACTCTACATATGTAAGACTATAAAATGTTCAATTATTCTGTGGTCCCCCAACCTGAACAAAATAGGACTTTAGAACAGTTGTCATGTAAGAAGCCTACATGTATCCTCAGAAAGGTAGCTTTGACTTCTATAACACAAAGACATTTCTTCCCTTACAAGAACATATGGTTTCCTTTATAAGAATCTACCTTTTCAAAAATCACTTTTTTTGATTTTGGTTTTTCAAGCCAGGGGTCCTCTGTATAGCCCTGGCTGTCCTGGAACTCACTCTGTAGACCAGGCTGGCCTCAAATTCAGAAATTTGCCTGCCTCTGCCTCTCAAGTGCTAGGATTAAAGGCGTGAGCCACCAGTGCCCAGTTTCAAAGTCACTTTTAAAAATTGGTTAGATTTGTCCTTTGACAATTTCACACATATATTTGGTACATTCTGTTTACTCCATGCCCCTTTATCTCTCTTATCCCTGTCATCTTCCAACCCTCTTTATAGGTCCGCTCCCCATATTCATATCTTTTGTTTTGTGACCAATAGTTTTAACCAAGACCATATGTTTGACCTCATGTTTGGAACTGCCCTTTGGAGCACATGAGCTTGCTGTTTGTCCCTCCCCCAGAAGCTGTCAACTACCAATTGTTCAGTAAGGAGGATTGGGGCCTTGTGAGCTCCACTCCTATCCACAATGGAAGCCCAGAAGATGGCACCGCAACTCTTCCCATTCTTAGACTCTCATATTTTTTTCCACTCACTCTTCTGCAATATTCCCTGAGCCTTACAGGGACTACCATCACATAACCAACTGTGCTCTCTCCATGAGTGAGCTTCTCCGACAAGAAAAAGAAGGAAGTCAACTTCTATCATTTGTAGCATGAGTCAGAGTTGTGTCCTCTCAGTGTGCTCATATACTCACACTCATACACACATACACGCACACACACACATACACACACACACACATTAATGGTTAATATTTATTAATTTCCGTACCAAGCAAAGATTTTGAAACTATTGACATTTCATATATGAAAGTTGATTAATACAGTTTCAAGTCTGCCATACTCATTCTACAGTTAAAAATTAACAGTCCAGGGCTGGAAAGATGCCTCAGTGGTTAAGAGTACTGGCTGCTCTTCCAGACTACCTGAGTTAAATTCCAAGCATCCATATGGCAGCTCATAATTGTCTGTAACTCCAGTTCCAGGGGACCTACATGCAGTCAAAGCACCAACACACATAAAATAAAAATAAAGTTATTAAAAATTAAAATGTATCTTTTAAAAAAAGAATTAACAGTACAAAAATGACCATGTAGTTATAAAAATTAAGTGAAAACAAGCTATTTTTTATTTTATATCGATAATACTAAAATTTAGTATTATCGATTAAAAATAAAGTTACTAACTATACTAAATAATTCTTGGGTTTAAGAATGCTCAGTGAAGGCACACTGGCATTTTATGAAATAATTCCGAGAGAAGCTAAATCAAAGGCAGATATCAAATTTCAAGGCTACAGGAAGGAAGCATCGTACCCCATGGGAGTTGGTGGTGAAGGATGGCGAACCTTTTGAAAAGCCCATAAAATCAAGGGGTAGCATGAGAACCACAGTGCAGCACGCAAACATCCACTGCAGGGACTGCCGCTGCCCATCAAGTCCACGCGTGCATAGTGTGAAGAACTGGAGGCAGAGTTAGGGCAGGTGGGCAGCTGTGCTCACACTCCTGTCCTCAGGCACACTCAGGGCTGGCGGCAGCTGTGCTCACACTCCTGTCCTCAGGTTTTAGCCTTTGTTCTCCAGCAGGGCTTGTACTGTGCTCTGCTACAGGATAGGAAACTTCCTTCCAGTCAGTCCCGTTTCTAAACGGCCTGAGAACGAGCAGGCAGACCCTGTGTTTATGAGTCTTACCGCTAAAGAAAAACCACTGGAAAAAATAATGCATGGTCTAGAAATCTCTGCAAGGCCTCACAGCAATCCCCTTCTCTGCTGACTCCAGCACCCAGAGGTTAACATAAGAATTCTGCCCTGTCATTCTAGTAAGCTCTCCTGTTACTCTCCTGGGACCTACTTCTAGCTTGGTTAAATGTCACATTATTATCCAAAGTATGTTATAGCCAGCCTAGGCTAATACCATTGCCTGGTATGCTGGTAATCTTTCCACCATTTGTTTGTTTTGATTTCAGACAGATATAACTGAGGCTGGTCTCAAACTCTTTGAACAGCCAAGGGTAACACTCACCTTTGACTCTCCTGCCCCTACCCCCAATTGCTAGATCCCAATCCTATCACTGCCAGGCCGCTGCGACCTTCTCAGCACCTAAGCCCCTTTACTTCAGCATCACATGGAGCCCATTTCCTCTCCCTCACTTTCTTATTTCCCTTAGTAACTTTAAATGTCTCTTATTTAGAAAAATTACAAGAGAGATAGACATAACTCTCTTGAGCAAGACACAGAGAAACCACCAATCCGACAGGCTCACAGGTGGAAGGAAAGCTTTTATTATAGATACAGGAGGATGAACAGTCAGAGGCCTCTGGGGAGGCACAAAGCTGCCATGGCTACCTTTCTGGAGCAGGAGAGGGCACACTGGCCAGGGGAGAAGAAGAGCCTGAGCAGAGGAAAAACCCCTGGGTTATAAAGAAGAGCTGGTTGCTGCAGGGTTGGGGAGGGGATCCTGTGAACTGGGCCAGCCTGGAAGTTTGGGGTTTGGGTAGGGGAGTATAGAGCATAGGTTAAGTGTCAATAAGGGAAGTGGCTCTTCTTGGCAGACAGAAATGCATTTCACAGGTTCCTGTGGGACAATGAAAGAGAACTTTGATCTCTGCCAGAAGCCCTACAGCCCAACTGGGCTGAGCCAAGGGTGTCACTGTAGACAAGTCAGTGGCCTGCTGTTTGGGGGGATGCTTGAAGTTTTTTTCCCTTTTCACCTAACAAATATATAATATTTATCTGGATAAGCTATATGCTGCGAATGAACAAACTTTTCATAAAGATTATTTTTAGTCTTTGATGCCTTTCCTTTAAGAATAACAATACTATCAATGCTACACCATATCTAATTATCACCCATATCTATATTTGGTTACAGTTCCAGGACAGATAGTTCATTGCTGTCATAAAAATGGCCACCATAGCAGGAAGCTATGTCAAGTTACATAACATTCATCTTTCATGACTTTATTGCAGACCAGAGCTTAAGGAGGCAACATATAATAAGGCTTAGCATGCTAACGAATATGTAAAACCCAGGAGAAGAGGAAGAAGAATGCTACCAGAACACTAGCTTGGTAGTCTGGCACATTTATCTGTCCATTCTTAGTAACAAGACTCATATTCCGTATGGTCTATGTCAAAAAAATTTTAAAAAGGTATTACAAAGGCCACGTATACAGAAATATATATAGACAGAACAGGAAGGTATAAAATCATATTAAACAGGAGTTTTCTCCCCACCTTATGATAACACTAGAAAGAATGGTGTGATGAAAAGATAAGTCCATGTACGTCATGAATATGTTCCTCCCACTCTCCGTGGTCATGTGACATGTGAATGCTCAAACTGGCATTTCCTCTCAGATTCCCCCAACAACACTGAGAGCCACTCTTTTGCTACAGGTTGTTAGAAATTGTATTAAAATTATTGCAGCCACTTGAATTTCACCAGTGCCTTAGAACAGCGGCATTTAGGTTACAAGTAATCTGCCAAAGGTGTAAGCATGTGGCGGAAACAAGAGACACAGTTAAATGGTCATGTCTGTAGAAATACTCAAAAATACTTTGCTCTGTTGTGCAAAGCTCTGAGTGAAACAGGCTCTGTGAACTGTCTGCTGAGGTAACATTCTCAAAATTTTACCCAGAAGTTGCTTGAGCTAACTTAAGTCAACGGTTAAATCTGTTAAATGTACACAGTCCTTAGCATTTTGTTTGTTTGTTTGTTTTGTTTTTTCGAGATAGGGTTTCTCTGTATAGCCCTGGCTGTCCTGGAACTCACTTGGTAGACCAGGCTGGCCTCGAACTCAGAAATCCGCCTGTCTCTGCCTCCCGCGTGCTGGGATTAAAGGCCTGCACCACCAGGCCCGGCTTAGTCCTTAGCATTTTGATAAGCACACTATTGTTCATTCTAATTTCTCATTTCAAATAGCCATAGAGTTGGCAATCTTCACTAAAATATACAAAACAATGAAAATATGAAGATTTAAAATGTTGTGGTTCCAAAAGGAGACCAGAACAAGCTCTTTATTGTTTTGAAGTTTTATTGTGCAGCACAGGTCCCGCTGTGGGCATGCACTCCTCTCCAAAGTCTAAAGAGGTGGACTCACGTCTGTAATGTGGGCAAAGTCCACATGTTGGGCACTTTCCATTGACATGCATGGTAGCCGTTGACACACATAATGGCATATGAACTTTCTGCAAAAGTGGGGCATAACTGTTACCACGGTATCACAGTTTGATCGGGGAGTGGGGCGGAAAGCCTTACAGTTGCAGAAGCAGAACATGGCAGGTGAGTTACGATTCCCATGAAGTACTGTTTACTAGAAAACCAAATCTCCTAAGGTTTCTGCCCACCAGGAACAACACCAATCCTCAGGGAACCTCCCTTAACCCCAAAGGTCAACTACTCAGCAAGGACACATACCCCCGGGACAACGTGGACAGCCTGTATCAGCTCAGATCCTCACCCTGCTGACTGTCATATAAAATCTGCCTGCCTTCCCACCATTTTGTTCTCTCGGCTCCAAGCAATGACCTTGGCAGCTTGAACACCAATAAATCTTTCTTTCTGCCCAGGGAGCAGATTAGTTCAGTAGTTTCCCTTATAACCACCTATCCACAGACCTTATTTAAATTATAAAATGGCTTTTCTACTCCAGGAAAACCGATATAAAGTGAAAGTATGTTTGACATTACCTCTTGTCCTGATACAGTCACATATTGTAAAGAAGGAAGTTTTAATATTTTTCGAAATTCTTGTAAATGCATTTGGATGCTGTGAATGACTTCTTGAATTTCATTTTTCCTCTTTTTTATTAAAGGGAAGTCAGAGAGGTCTTTGAATAATTCAGTTTTATCACCAACTCTAAAATATGAAAAATTCAGGTAATATATTAAAGCATATTAATTAGAACAGTTATCAATTTCATAGCATGATGAAATGCCAACAGACTAGAACTCAGGAAAACGTGGCTCTGATTCCAGCTCGGCCACTGAATAGTTATGGAAACATTCCTTAACTTCTGAGGATTGACAAAATCAGTTTTCTTTTATTCACAACTCACATGGTGAAACCAAGAAATAAAACTGCCATTTCCGCACGCTTTTAATCCCAGCACTCGGGAGGCAGAGGCAGAGGCAGAGGCAGGTGGATTTCTGAGTTTGAGGCCAGCCTGGTCTACAGAGTGAGTTCCAGGACAGCCAGGGCTACACAGAGAAACCCTGCCTCGAAAAACCAAAAAAAAAAAACCGGCCTAGTCAGAAAATAACAACAAATGTAAACTCAGCTCCCTTTGAGACGCACCATAAAACTGTTCCCTGAAAAGAACAACTACAGCTTCTAAATACAGAAACAGCCACTCCTGGGTGTCAAAACAATGAGAAAGGGCCACTGGACACCTGCTTTTGAGTTAATAAACTGGCACTACCTCACTTTAGAAGAACTTTATCCTTTTATCACCTGATACCTGGGGAAGTACTTCAACTGTCCCAGATTGTCAGCTAAGTGTGTTTAAACAACCATAAATGTTTCCAATTACAAATATACGCAAGTAACTTCACACACCAGTGGCCAGCCACTGGGGGAAGTGGAAGCCTGCACTTACTTGGCAGCTTGGTCATTCAGAACCTTTAAGTAATGTTCCACTGGGTGGAGGAGCTCAGGAACCTCCAGGATGAGTGCGCGGAGTAAGTCGGACTGAATGTGGGAATTAGCAGCAGGCATTAATGCTTGAAGCTCTGACTTCAGCTGACACAGGCTTTTGACGATCAAGAAGAACTCTTGGGTAGAACACTAGAAACAGAAATATTTTTTATCTAAATAGCAATAGGAGCTAGATATGGTAGCTCAAACCTGTTATTCCAACAATCAGGAGGCTGGCATGGGAGGGTCTCTGCAAGTTCAAGGTCAGTGTGAACTAGGGTGTAGTAAAGAACCACTGAAATAGCCACTATGATTTCATGAAATGTTCAAATGTTCAAAGAGAAGGTTTTAACTATGGGAAAGATATAAGGAACATCCAGAAGCATCTAAAAGTCCAGAGGGGAAAAGGCAGATTCCTTTTTCTGCACTCCCTTTAATTTGGTTCATTTAATTGGCTCACTGAGGACAGGTGGACAGACCTGACTTTGGGGCACAGACTGCTGTGTGGCTTAAGGAGAGAACCAAAGCATGAAAGCCACTTTGGTAAAGGGGAGAAAAGCTCTGTCAGAGCGGGGACAAGCGGGGTTTTTTTAGGATGGGTTTAATTGGGCAGAGGAATGTTAAGGAAAAGGATCTATTACAGGCGAAGCAAAGCAATTTACAAGGGGAGGCTCTGGCTGTTGGGATGGCCGAAGGCTTCTGTCAAGCTCTTCTGCTCTTCTGATAATGGGACAGCAGCCTTCTGAGAGTACAGAAGATCCAGCTCCCATTTCCCCAGAGAGGCTGGGTTGTCCATACTGGTGTCTCAAGTGACTCCATCTTTGGGCCAACCTAACAGTTGTGACATCTCCCACCACCACCCCACACACACCAAATTTGATAACAATAAAACAAACTAAAACTGCAGGACAGTATTCGCCATTTGTTCAAATGTCAAAGATGTGCTTCTTAATACACATGTCACCCAAGGTGTAAGACAGACACCTTTCTACACTCTCAGGGAAAGCACAACCTTATGAAGAGCAAATGGGCACATCCTCATAGCTACTAACAAGGTTCTTAGAACATAAGCCCTCGGGAAGCCAGGCTTCCAGGATGAACTTCTTAATAGGAGAAAAATTATTATTTTCTTTCTCCTGAGATAGATATACAAAGGACAGGTCATTTGTGAAGTACCTCCATCATTATCAGCCGATTTTGCAGAAAAGTAGAAATAAAGTAGACCAATCAAATAACCAAACAAAACCAACTAAGTTGAAACTCTCGCAGTGTTAGAGCTTGGAAGCATGTGGGTACAAGAAGTAAACCGAAGGAGAGAGCGATCAGGAGTGTGGGTCTTTTGGTTAAGGCAATTATACCACAAGCACAGACCCAGGAAGTGTCAGAGGCGAAGACCCACATGCAATGCGTGGCTTAGCCTGGTCTAGCCTGGCTAGAAAATTACTCACACACAAACTCTTTGCTTAACATTGGTGGAACATCCTTATCTTTAAATGCATTTACCAAATTTAACACCTAATATGGGTTCCTGTGACCCAATTTTCTCAGATTTGAATTTGAAGTTTGAATATAAGAAGGCATATTTATCTTTCCATATTAAGCCTCTTTGAGATCATCCATCATTATCACCTTGAAAGCACCTCCCTGAGAATTCTACAGCCACAGGTTTAGGCCCACTCCCATTTGTGAGCTCCACAAAACTACTAAGGTCTGTACTCGGATGCCACTCGCCATTGGTGCAAACAGCGCAAGCTTGGAGGAGAGCAGCAAGATGTAAAAGCTAAAGTAAGCGTGCCACAACAGAGCCCGGGAAACTACTGCTCTAAAAAAACCTAAGCCCAGCAGTGATGGCGCACGCCATTAATCCCAGCACTTGGGAGGCAGAAGCAGGCAGATTTCTGAGTTAGAGGCCAGCCTGGTCTACAGAGTNAGTTCCAGGACAGCCAGGGTTACACAGAGAAACCCTGTCTTGAAAAACCAAAAAAAACAGCCAACAAACCAAACAAACAAAAAACAAAAACAAAAAATAAACTAAGGTGATAATTGGCAAGCAGATTACGGGGTCAAACGCCAGCTGCAACAGATGTGGTTTAGAGCACTCAGGCTTTATAACACTGGTCTGTCAACAGCTCGTTTCAGCCCCTCACTTTGAAGCCAGTCTCCAGTGAAACACCGAAGTGGGGCCAAGGACCAGATTCCAAGTGAGTCACAGGTTCTCTTAGTAAAATACAATCAGAAATTCCAAATTAGAAGCACTACACATGGACCACTTTTCAAATGAGTACAACTGTAACTTTTTCTAGAGCTTGGAAACTGTAAGAGATGCATAAACCTTAGCAAGGCAAACATCCAAGTCAACTTTAAAGCGAGGCAGTGAGGCAGCCTAGAATCACCACAGCTTGGCAAGACGATGCTGCCTCCATGCCATAGACACGTGACCCTGATTTTCTGATTGATAGCTCAAACAAAACCTGCTCTGTGCTTACTTTTTCTTGAGAAAAAAAAAAAGATCAGAAAAGAGAAGAAAAGAAAAGAAAAGAAAAGAAAAGAAAAGAAAAGAAAAGAAAAGAAAAGAAAAGAATGAAGAAAAAGAAAGAATCTGTCAGTGAGCCTTTTCAAATAGCGAAGGCAAGATGCCTGGAGATCAGTTGACTGGTGAAGGTAATAGTAATGATGGCCAGGCACTGGCCACGGATACAAAATAACACATGGCTTTATACCTCTGCAGCACAGCAGAACCAAGCACAGAACTGTCCAGTGTCAACATGGCTTCTCTCACTGACAGTCAAGCCACAGCACAACACACAGTGCTACAACTGACTACTGACACAATCAACTCATGAGCCTTCTTCCTCAGGATGGCATCACCAAATCTGCTTTGTATTTTGTTTCTAATTTAACCTAAGCACAGGGAACAATTAGGTAAGTCCTCTTGGGTACCACAGATACCTTTAAAGGCAGTACTTAACATTCTGACAAAATTCCCAAGGGTGAAAAGTATTAAAAAGTAAACACTAATGAAAATTGGTCACATTAGAATTTGGGCATCTAAAAATTGTTCTACTATGAATTAAGTATGTAATAAATTTCCATTTGGCAAAAAGTAAAATATGAATAAGGTTTGCTTGTGAAGAATGAACCAGAAGAAAAATCACAATAGCATTTGAAAATCCACATCAAACTTGGGAGTGTTCAAAAGACACATAGTCCAGGATGCTGGATTTAAGCACAAACTCTGTCATATGTTAGTAAGTTCCTAGCTCTCTGTGATGGTTTGAATGAAAATGGGCCCCATACCCAGGGGACTTAGCAGATCCTGGTGGCACACCCTGCTTCTAGAGACACCCTCAGTGCCCCCTCCTACCTCATCTTCATTCCCAAGTGTCACTCCCTATACCTAGACGATAGTGTCCACCCCAGCAGGATCTCAAAAGCATTCCCTACGAGGCAACCACCACTGACACATGCTCCTAAGAAACAGAGAGGGCAACAGAACTAAGGCTCAAACACACAACCAGATAGCAACACCTACAATTACAAACCCAGATGCATGGATGACCAGTAACAGCCAGGACAAAGTTTTGACTAAAACTCTGCAACCCTACTACAGTCCGCAGAAAATAAAGCCCTCTTAGCCTACAATGACCAAAATAGGAAGCATATAGAACAAGGAGATAATGTTAAAAGATTCAAGGTTAAAAGACAGAACACCTGACTTCTCGATGGAGCCTCTAGAGCAGGAGGACCTGGATACACACTCTGAAAACCCTAAGGTACCACAGACACCAGGCCTGACTGCTATAGCCTCCAAAACTTTCCATTACAATAGAGGAAGAAGACAGATATTCCATGATAAAACCAAATTTAAGAAGGATCTACTTACAAATCAGGCCTACAGAAGGTACTGGAAGGTAAACTTCAAATGAAGAGGCTAACCACGTCCAAGAAAACACAAGAAATGAATCCTAGAAAACCACCAAAGAGCTGGGCAGTGGTGGCGCACACCTTTAATCCCAGCACTAGGGAGGCAGAGGCAGGCGGATTTCTGAGTTCGAGGCCAGCCTGGTCTACAGAGTGAGTTCCAGGACAGCCAGGGCTACACAGAGAAACCCTGTCTTGAAGAAAAAAAAAAAAAAGAAAGAAAGAAAGAAAGAAAAGAAAACCAGCAAAAACAAAAGAGTAAGCTGCTGCCCCACACAACACAGAGGGTGGACTGCCCTACACACATCACTGAGGGTGGGATGCCCCCACAACACAGAGGGTGAGATGCCCCCCATAACACAGAAGGTGGGATGCCCCACACACACAACACAGAGGGTGGGATGCACCACACAACACAGAGGGTAAAATGTCCCACACACAACACAGAGGGTGGGATCTCACACACACACACAAACACACACACACACACATACACACACACAAAACTCAGCAACAGGTGCCAACACTGCTCACTGATAACTCTCAACATGGATGGTCTCAATTCTGCCAACAAAAAGAAATAAACTAACAGAAAGGATTCCAACATAGGATTCATCCTGCTGCTGTATCCATGAAACACATGCTAGCATCAAGGATGGACACCATCTTAGGGTAAAGGATGGAAAAGGATTTTTCCCTATGTTTAGGTCAAAGATTATTTTAAAAGATAAAAAATTAAGGTTTCTCTTTTTCAAAGTTGCAGATCAAAGTAAGTTTCTCATTTTGACAATGGTCTGAACTTGGATGATTTAACATAGCATCTTGCATTTTAATAGAAGTAATTCTGTATATGTTGCTGTAGTCTCAAGAAGTGAGAAAACTTTTTGTGACTGTAAATACTGGAACACAAACAACTTAAATTGTACAATTAAAATCTCTGCAGCTACAGGTGTTTTCTTGTGCTACTTATAAGCTCTAGTGAGAACCACGTGGTTTCCCATCAGGACCTCCAGTTGTTATCTAAGGGACACTGAGTCTCAGGAGGCTTGATTTCCACCACTTACCTTCTTGTGATAGATGCTACACAGTCCTCTCTCGACATCCGGTAATTTACGAAGAAGGTTTTCTATCTGCTCAAACACATTGGATTCTGAGTGGAGAACATCAGATACTGCATCAAGTCGGGCGTTGATGTCCCTGTGAGAACAGAGCAACAGCAATGTGCAGATGTTAGGAATTCAGACTATAGACGCTGCCACAGTCAGTTAAAGAGGCCTAGGAAGATGCTTTCATCCTATTCTTCCCTGCCTCCTCCTCTCATGTGGCTTAACGCACAGGTACCACACAAGGAAGTCAGGAGCAAAGCAGGATGGAGAACAGCTCATGAGGCAAACACACAGAGCACCTTTCCCTGTCTCTGAGGCGGGCCCTGCAGGTGTCAGACAGAGCAGCAGACCCTGCAAAGAGGTAAGAGTGAAAACCCGGTGCAGATCCACTTTGTCAATCTGGATCAGACTTTAGGGAGTCTAATGCTAGACTGGTCACTGCCAGCATATTTAAAACCCAGAACAATTTGGGATAAAGTTTCCAGGCAACAATCAGTCTGATGAGTTCAATTCCAGGTACACAACAGAGCTGAAGGCATGATTATAGATGAACTCTTTGACAAAGTACATGTGACCAAAAAGCCTAGAATCTCGTGTGGTGTCTGACTAATAGCATAGAGGTCAGCAGGCCATGCAATACATGTGGCGTCTCCCCTAAGGATGGGTCATGGCCTAGGGAGGGAAGCGCCTCCCCAGTTAGCTAAAAGGTTACCAGACTGTTAACAAAAACTGACTCTCAGCTTCCTGGAGGGAATGCAAATATTTGGTTTCATCTCTTCCACTGGGGAGATACCTCCGCGTCCTCTTAATATTCCTGGTCCTCTTGGTGATTTTCTGTGAAGGCAAGAACCTCTGTGCCCCCAGCAAGTCTCCTCTGAGATCTGCCATGTCCCTGTACTCAAGTTCCACTCAGTGAACTGAGGACAGGAGTGGTGGATATCACCTCAATGTCCTGGCTGATGAAAACTTCCTGAGAAGCCTTCCACACTAGTCTTTCTGCCTTTGCTCAAAGCACTGCTGTAAGCCACATGATGACGCCATCTTCCTGGGCTCATGGCTACTTTATTTCCACATCTGCTACCAAATAAAGTTCTCAAGTAGTTAAACCATTAAGACTTGGGATGTGTTTGCTAAGATAACTTGGCTACCATGGCTCATAGGGCTATGTTGAGCAGTTAAGATGATGTGGTTATGGTGGAAACACTGTTGAATGTGTTGGTGGAAATAGAGCCTAATCAAAGACAGAGGAGTAACTATAGAAAGTGTGGAGATTGTGATGTCAGAAGACACAGGAAACCAGGGTTGCAGGACCTTATCAATGGTGACATACCCTGAGTGATTAAGTCACTTGGGAAGATATGTGGTTAAATGTATCCCCAGTGATGACTGTGGCGCACCAACTCCCTATATTGGCTCTAAAGACCACTGTGATACTAAGACACTGGCGAGTGCACATGTCTGGTGGACATGGGCCCTTAGTACAATTTAAATGAATAAACCAGTGGAGAAAAGAGTGACATTTTTTAGTGGAAACAGGGGCTTCAAACATGAAATAAGGTGGGGGGCTAAAAAGACAGTTCGGTGTTTAAGAGCAGTCGCTGATGGTGCAGAAGGTCTGGGTTCTCTTCCCAGCACTGCTATGCTGGTTCACAACCAGTCCTGACTTCTGTCCAGGCAGGGGTCTCTGTGTCTATCAAGGCCAGCAAAGGATTGATCCCCATGAAGCAAGTTCAGTTAACTATAATTCAACAGCCTTGAATCCACCTGTAAAGTCATGCCTTTCTGAGGTGCAGTGACACTACTTTAAATATCCCACAACTTCAGGATCACAGTGTATCACAGGATGTTCAATAAAAAGTTGTTTATTTCAATTCAACTTGCTTCCCAAGGCTACATATGAAATAAAGCAAAATGAGCTGGAAAAAAAAAAGAAAGAAAGCTGTTTTCCATAGAACTGTTGTAATAAAATAAATCAATGTTTTACTTTAACATTTACCCAAAATGTTACAAAATACATATGAGGATCTACTTCAATAACTTGTCCCTGCAAAAATGAAAGATGACACCAATTGGATCAGATGAGGTTGATGCTACAGATGGTCGAGGGCAGACTTTTTAAAAGATGCCATCTGTGAATGTATATGATACCCACACCGATAGCTACTATTTCAAAATTAAAGGTTTTTTTTCAACATATAAATAGCAAATGACTCGAATAAAAACCTAAGTCAGCTTTATAAGTTCTATCAGAAAAAAAAAAATAGACATAAGACCATAGATTCTTTAAGAGACTAGAAATATTATACTATGTTAGTTTCAACCAGAAAACCACAAAGTAAGCAGGTTTTGGTGTAGCCTGGTGTCGTCTGTCACAGGCCAAAGCATAATGCTTACCATGAATCATTTTGGTATAACACAGACTTTTTCAGCTTAGAGCTTAAGAATTGGAGGTCAGAGGAAAGCGACCCAAGTCTTAGGCTCCCCCATTTATTACTTAGCCTCACCTTGGTTTTTCCAGGTATAAAATGTGAATAGCAATGGGCCTAAACTTTAGAGTTCTTATAAGAACTCACAAATATAATAAGCTGGGCCTACAACACAATGCTATCATCAGTTGTGATCATTAGATAACACACAGAATAACGTGTGGCTCAGGTAGTGGTGGTGCCTTACACCTTTAACCTCAGCACTCTGGAGGCAGAGGCAGGTGGATCTCTGAGCTTGAGGCCAGCCTGGTCTACAAAGTAAGTTCTAGGATAGCCCAGGGCTACACAGAGAAACCCTGTCTTGAAAAACCAAGCTAGGATGTATTTGGGTAGGGAGTAGGAGATAGATTATGAAAGGAATGGAAATAACTATAAACAGACCTTAAGAAATACCTACAAAGATGGGTATTTCTGGTAAAGTGAACAAGAAGAGCCACACCTGGAATCTTCAGCACTAAGAAGCAGGTAGCAGTGAGCTGAAGTGTTTGTTATACGGAGACTAGTGAGGAGTCGCAATGAGAAAATATGTTAGCACTAATTACGGATGCCTATGTGGGCAGGGAGACGGTACAGGGGTGTTGCTTAGCACAAATCTGTTAATACTAGGTAGCAATAGTTCCATTTTTATCTTCTGTATACAGATTAAAATGCCAATGACAAAGAATGACTTCAAGGATTTAAAAATAAAACAATTCACGTAATTTGGAGTTTTTCGTTTTTGTTTTAATTGAAGTAGTTAAAAGGCCTTCTAAGAAATTAAAATAAAGCAGTGGGAGAGCCATAACAATCATCCGGTTAGCTCAGTCACTGAAAGGCTGGGAAAGCCTGACAAACAACAGGAAGCAGCACTGTCAAAAGGATGAGACATAATAATGTCTGAGCTTTTTGCACTGTCACTGTGATAAAATACCCTGACAAATGTAGGGGGAAAACTTATTTGGCACACAATTCCAGGTGACAGTCCAGCAGTGTGGGGAAATCAGGTGGCAGGAACTTGAAGCAGCTGGTCACATCTGTAGTCAAGCGCTGAGAGAGAACATGCTTCTGACCAGCTCTCTTTCTCCAATCCTTTAACATTCAGACCCAAACCTAGGGAATGGTTCACCCACAGTGGCTGGGTCCTCCCACTCTCCAAGATAATACCCCACAGACAATCCTTCACTGAGATCACCTTTTCCCAGATTAATTATGTCAAGTTGACCACTAAAACTAACCATAACAGATATTATCCCAAGATGATCCACATTAGTGCTCCATTGGTTGTTCAATATTATACAGCCTAAACCAAGGAAAGAAGGTGCTGGAACCATTTCATTGCAGATGCCAAAGACCAATGGACATTGGGTCCCGTAAATGGCTAATTACTCACTATCAACCATGGGTCAAAGAACACCTTGTTGAGGCCACTGAACTTCACACTTGGAGAGGAGCTGGTTGGTAATGTTAGTATCACTAATAGTTCAGCCAACAGAGCTACTCCTACTGACGCAGTTGGAACTTACTGGTTACTTTTTATGAGGATGTCCCTGCAATTTAAACATGCGAGCACTTGAGGAAAACCTAAGGTGCACACAGACTCATGGCTAGGATGCTTAGTTTTGCTGTCATCGCTTGCTTTTCATAAGAAGGTTTGCTTTAAAGGTGTGATGATCAAAACTAGCCAACCACCGGGCGTGGTGGCACTCGCCTTTAATCCCAGCACTCGGGAGGCAGAGGCAGGCGGATTTCTGAGTTCAAGGCCAGCCTGGTCTACAAAATGAGTTCCAGGACAGCCAGGGCTAAACAGAGAAACCTTGTCTCAAAAAAAAAAAAAAAACAAAAAAACAAAAAAACA
>NC_034600.1:23393410-23396332 GCF_900095145.1 Mus pahari
ACACACACACACACACACACACACACACACACACACACACACACACACACACACACACATCGCATACAAAGTAAAATAAGTGAATCTTTTTTAAAAGTAGCCTTCTACTAGAAACATAGAGTCTTTTTCTAAGATTGAAGTATTGTGGTACTGACCAATCTAGCTCTGCCTTCTAAATACCACACTGATTTACCCAATAAACAACTATAGAGTACTTAGAAAAGTACCAACATAGAAGGTGAGAGATGTCAGGGCAGAACTGTAAAGTATATACTTTCTAAACCTTGTTGATAATGAATTTATACTGTATTAGCAAAAACGAAAACCAAGAACCTGTTTTAAAAATTAACAATGATATGATAAAATGGAATGATAAATGTGTTATGTATCTAGGTACAATGAAATACACAGAGGTGCATCTAGTTTCAGGAGTTCATTTTGAAAAAGAAATAGAATTATGACCATTTTTTTAACCTCTCCCCTCACACTCCAACCTCCTCCCTCTGTCTCATTGGTGGTTGCTGATATGAACAGACTTCTCTTCAGGGGTCAGAGGGGACTTCCTGGGGATACACAGCACTGTTCTAGATGAAGAACTACAAAAGACTAGGGAAATGCCCCGGGGATGTGAGAAGCGAGACAGGAGGCCAGAGCAGCACTGTGGCCTAGAAGCAACCGGAGCCACACAGCAGCTGGGACACTAAACAGAACCAAGGCCGGTGCTCTGCACAGAGGTTGAGGATCGGCTAGAAGCTGCTTCACAAACCCAGGCAAGCAACGGTGAAGGGCTGAACGTGAGGAGGCTGCTATGGGAACGGAGAGGAGCAGACAGTTTCAATAAATAGCAGTGGCTATGTTCACAAAACAGTAGTTATCTCACATTGATGAGTTTTTGTTTCACAGTCACAATCCAGGAAGTCTAAGGATGAACAACCTGGGAAGCCCCATGAGGAAAAGCATAAGCATGGAGAAAGATCCATCCAGAGCGCCAGGAAGCAGAAAACATCTGCTCCTTCTCCGCAGTCTCCCTTTGTCCTCTGGGCTGCAGTGAACACTGCCTTTTATGCTGAGACATCACCACTGGCCTGCACCTCCCCAGGCATTAAGCTGGGTAACCAAGGAGAGGACCCCACATTCCTGGCCCTGTGAGGGGTTAATCCTCACACTCTGGTGGGCAGACATGAGCTAAGATCCCCAACAGGTTCACTTGAAGAGTAGTTCAAAGGAGCAGTGAAGAGCAGCTGCCACACTTTCCCTTCACCTTCAAAGGTCAGAGGGCACAACTCCCAGCATGCACCTGACACGTTCCTTTCCAGTGTGAGAATAACTGATCACACTGGGCTGAGTGAGCCCCATGAAAGTGCTGTTGGCATAGAGTGTGGGAAACCACAGAGAATTAATAAAACCTCCTGGTGATGTTAAGTTTAAGTAGTTCTAGAGAGTTAAAAGTAACACTTCTGTTAATATAAATTTAATATTAAGTGAAAAGAAATATGTAATATTCTATTACCTCGTCATTTAAGCCAGGGCAATAAACTAGAAATGAGGCATTAACAATCCAGACACACAGGTTTCCAAAATAAGAGCCATTTAATTATTCAACAGAATTAACTACCATGAAAATGTACTCTCTGCTTTATGAAAATCACAGGGAAATGTAGCCAAGTAGCTAATCCTAATGGTTTCCATTCCCTTCATTCTAATCATTTATTTATGCAGTCTGAGTACATCATAAAGTCAGCATGCATGATCCTCATACCATTTTCTACAAACTGACCTGAACTGTAAAAGCCCTCTTCACTTTATTTGTGTACCCCTAAGGACAGAAGTTGTACTTGACTTAGAAGCTCCCTTCCCTGCACGTCCCTATCCTTGCTAGCAGACTGCACAGCTCCAAGCAGGACTAGATTCCTTGAGAGCAGGAGCGGTACCATGTCACTGATACAGCAGTACAAGGGCACAATGACCACCCTACCCTGCTGAAGGAAAGCGTGAAGGGTGCTGTGTTCCACCCCCAGGCCCTCGCTACGTCACAGGGAATAAAGGATACAGAGTCACACTTGCCTCATCTTTTGGTAAAAGAAAGCAACTTTAGGACACAGAACACAGGAATAGCTGGAGTTATGCAATGGGATCTGAGAGAGTGGAAGCAGTGACAGGAGGCAAAAATTTCACTGGGTGACATTCTGTTTTTAAACTTCAACTATGAAACCACCCGAAGATATAAGTTAATGTGTGAATTGATAAGATAGTTGCACTATGTAGTGGAGACAGCAGCAGGGCAGAAGTCATCGCTGGGGTGTCTCAGGGACTGCTGGGCACTCAGGACACACTTAGCCCTCTTCCTCCCTCACAAACAAGCAGACAGGGCTCTGCCCAGTGAGGTGTGGACATGCATGCTCCCTTCTTCCCCTCCCTCTGGCACTGTCCAGGGTGACCTAGGAACTCATACAGCATCCCTAGAACACCTGTGACATCTCACTTCTATCCCACTCTAAACCAGAAAGACCACATTGGTTTTTAAACTATGGAAAGACTTGGATTTTTAATGTAATGAATATATAAATGCATTATTTTCACTGTTAGAACCACCGAATTTGGGAGGTCCTTTTGTTAGCAATTGGCTTCAATAACCAACATATTACTTTTCGTGATCAAAGATGACTTAACATGAGTGTACACAACAAGAACATGACACCGAGCTTCCTAAATTCTCAGGACTTCCCTAGCACAGCTCATTAAATAAAAAATTGGCCAGGCAGTGGTGGCGCATGGCTTTAATCCCAGCACTTGGGAGGCAGAAGAAGGCGGATTTCTGAGAGGACAGCCTGGTCTACAGAGTGAGTTCCAGGACAGCCAGGGCTATACAGAGAAACCCTGTCTCAAAACAAAACAAAAAAACCAAGAGAGAGAGAGAGAGAG
>NC_034600.1:23396342-23397538 GCF_900095145.1 Mus pahari
AGAGAGAGAGAGAGAGAGAGAGAGAGAGAGAGAGAGAGAGAGGCAGAGAGGCAGCATTCACTGGGTAGTGCTGCTGCCATTCTGAAAAGGAATGACATAAGATCATCATCTACTCCTCAGTAAGGTTTTCCTGATATCCCTACACAAAGGGATAAGCAACACAAAGACAATGCAGGAAGCAGAAAATCCAGAATGACCTAGACAGATCCCAGGTGGGAGGGCCATCCTCAGAGCCTGCAAACAAGCTGTTTACAACGATTGCTCTAGCTGACCAAGCAAGGAATCTGACAGAGTTCCCCCTACACAGATGGGCTTGGGGTGAATCCTGCTTTCACCTGATTACTGATGGTGCCAAAGGTATACCAGCAGCACCACTTTTAATTTTCTGTAAATTTTTTTGTTTTGATTTTGCAAAATAAAACAACACATGGAAAAGTTTTCATAAAGAACGCAAATGACCAAAAACCACTAGCATGGAGTATAAACCAGTACAGCCATTTAGAAATGAATCTAGAGGTTTCTCAAAAAATTAGAACTAAAACTCCCATATGGATGGCCCAGGTGTAGTACAGTCTATCACACCACAGTACAGCCATATGCAGTGCTGCTATTCACAACAGCAAGGAAACACAAGCAGCTGTGATCAGACAAGAAAATGCAGTTCACGCATACAAGAGTTTGATTTACCCAAAAAGGAAATGTTTAGTGAAATGGATGAAATAAGAAAAGAAAAAAAAAGGGGGGGGGGAATGAAAGAGGCAGGCCAGGCTCAGCACAAACACAACACCACAACACGCTCTTTCTCACACCAGAGGCTGGCTTCACCTCTGTCTGGGAAATGTGGAGAACTGAGTACCTGTGGGAACCAGGAAACTGGAGACAGGGGCGTTTCAAGAGAGGGAGAATGGAAAGATATAAATTACAATAAAGTAGAAGGGAGGAAACTGGAGAGCTGGAAAGCTTCCACGGGTATTGTAGAGCTGCAGAAACAAGGGAGCGTGGAGAGAGCCTAACCCACATGAAGGACTATAACAGGTAGTACAGAAACAAAACCTTGTAATCCAAATAGAAAAACTCAAAAGATAGACTAAGGGAACTTAACATGCCCTAGAAGCAGTGGGTTAAAAATAAAGTTCCCAGTCAAAGAACTCCACATAAAACCAGAGACACTGAAATATATAGAGGAGAAAGTGGGG
>NC_034600.1:23398936-23417246 GCF_900095145.1 Mus pahari
GAGAAAGAAATTAGGGAAACAACACCCTTCACAATAGTCACAAATAATATAAAATACCTAGGTGTGACTCTAACTAAGGAAGTGAAAGATCTGTATGTTAGGCTATTTTCTTAATTGAGGTCCTCAACCTAAATAACTGTGTTTCGTATCAAGCTGATATAAAACTAGCCAGCACACACATGCCTGGGGAGGATGCAGCACACTTTCCACAATACATCTGTTACTGACATAGGAGCACATGTGAAACACCATGTAACCCATGTCCCCATCCCCATTTCTACCTTCCTAGAAGTGACCAGTACCCTAATGCCAATAAACACCCTTTCTGTTTGTTTTTCATACTTTTACAGTCCTATCTGAGCCTCTGAATCTAACAAGATATTATTATTATACGACTTAAGTAAGTAAGTGATATCATTTCTTTTTTTTTCAATTCATCCATGTATATATATGTAGATTAGGTCACCCATTTTAACTGCTGGTACCAGAACAATGTATGACTAGACAATTTCTGTTGAGTTCCCTACCAGTGAGCTGCTTCTGAGATTTTACTGTAGTAACTAGTACAGCTAGCTGTCTTCTGACCATGGCATTCACACTAGGAAGCATACTAATCCATTGTAAATAGTATTTCATGTGTTCATTGTAATTTTTTATTTTACAGGGAAAGCAATGAGTAATAGACAAGGTAACAACATACCCAAAATGACAAAACTAAATAAGGAAATCAGGACTTCAGCTTTGAGTGTCATTAACTGTGCTTTTAAGCATTCACCTACATGCTTGGCTAGATGGTCTTGGATAAGTGGCCAGGCTCTATTTTTGTTATCTATTAAAAGAAGGATCAACTTACTCTGGAGATAGTTGGAAATTAATAGATAATCTGAACCAACTAAGCAAAGTGAGAGACAGCTTCCCACTCCACCATTTCCTTTCTCTTCTCTTGATCCTTCTGAGAATCTCAAGGAGCCATTCCAAGAACACACTCCCTGATGGTATGGACCTCAGCATCTCAGTCCACTCCACTTCCTCGCTTCTTCGAAATCTTACAGTTGGACCTCTGTTTCTAGCCAAATATATTCCTTTACTCTAAAAAAATATACATATACATATATATATATACATATACATATATATATACATATATATATATATATATATATATATATATATATATATATATATATATATATATATATATATGTTTCTTTTTCATGTTAAAAATCAATCTAACATTTTGGTAAATATCTCACCTAAACTGCTACAGCAAGGATATTTTTCAAAGAAAAGATGGGTAGGTGATTTTTCAGAGAATTGCACTAGAAATATAAAAGTACAAGAATGTATTCAATTCACACAGTTCTATGGTTCCTTAAATCTCACTTCAGATATTAAATCTGTGTGTAAAATATTTAAATGATAGGTACCTCCAATCTACTTATGCCAAATGGAGGAAATATTTGAAATGAAGCCAATGTTATTGGTTAATATGTATGCCACCTCCAAAATGGAGGGGACAGAGATAGTGAGGAAATAGAGGGAGGGAGAAAGGAGGGAGGAAGGGAGGGAGACTGATCTTGAAATCTTAGCTCTCAAAGTTTTACATGCAAATAGGGCTAATGCAGCTGTAAATAGTTGGGATGAGGTTATCTTATTACAAAGATACCAGGAGAAGAGATGCACACAGCACAACACCACTAGACCACGAAGGCAGTGATCTAGGAAATGCAGCCAGAAGCCAAGAGAAGCACAAGGTGCCAGCCAGCAAACTGCCAGAAGCTAGGAAAGAAGCA
The DNA here is from genome assembly GCF_900095145.1 of Mus pahari. NCBI lineage: Eukaryota > Metazoa > Chordata > Mammalia > Rodentia > Muridae > Mus > Mus pahari. The sequence goes on from NC_034600.1 coordinate 23,400,730, forward strand.
TGGACCTCAGAGAATCAGCTCACGGTACTGAAACCTTCATCATCGCCATGGTTAAAACCATCAAGTCCATGGTACTGTGTCAGAGACGCCCTATCGCACTTACAGACCATCCATACCACCTGTGGCAGGTGGAAAAGGAAAGGTCCCCATGGCCTCCTGTGTTTGAATGCTTGGCACCATTAGGAGACATGGCCTTGCTGGAGGAGGTGTGGCCTTGTTGAAGAGGTGTGTCACTCTGGGACTGAGCTTTGAGGTCTCAGATGCTCAAGTCTGGCCAGTGTGTTACTTTCAACTCTGCTGCCTGTGGATCAAGATGTAGAATGCTTAGCTCCTTCTCCAGCACCATGTCTGCCATCATGTTTCCTGCCATGACAATAATGGACTAAACCGCTGAAACTGTTAAGTCAGCCCCACATAAATATTTTCCTTTATAAGAGTTGTCATAGCCGGGCAGTAGTGGTACACACCTTTAATCCCAGCACTTGGGAGGCAGAGACAGGTAGATTTCTGAGTTCGAGGCCAGCCTGGTCTACAGAGTGAGTTCCAGGACAGCCAAGGCTATACAGGGAAACCCTGTCTCGAAAAACCAAAAAAAAAAAAAAAAAAAAAGAGTTGTCATGGGCATGGTGTCTCTTCAACTCAATAAAATCCTAAAACACCCCCAGTTGTGGAGTTCAGGTCCTATAAGTTACACCTAAAATAGGTTCCAAATATTGGTGAAAAAGAAAGGACCCACCTGCACTCAGAGGTTGAGGAATAAGAGCTTTCACACGCTGTTTCAAAGCATACAGAGCTCTGCTTTACCAGCCTGACTCTTCTGCGTAGTTCTGGGAGTTGGAATTTCTCCCATGATGTCAACAGAGATTTGACAAGAATGCAAAATGCTGACATGCTGGGTTAAGGACAATATTTTCACTCTTGGCTAAACAAATATTCTAATAAAAGGGAAAACAGTTTCTTTGGGCAAATTTTGCAAAGCTAAAGCCAAGAACAATATAAAGGAAAGCTGCCTTTCCCAAGGTTTCTATAAAACCAATTTTCCTAGAAAGGCGAGTTCCCCTTGCAAGTTAGGGCTCTACTTTCACATCTTCACATCTTACTCTGCTGAGCTTTTTTTGTTGTTGTTGTTTTTTGTTTGTTTGTTTTTTTTTTTTTTTTTGAGACAGGGTTTCTCTGTGTAGCCCAGGCTGTCCTGGAACTCAGAAATCCGCCTGCCCCTGCCTCCTAGTACTGGGATTAAAGGTGTGTGCCACCACGCCTGGCTTTCACATCTTACTCTATATCCTAAAAATTTTAAGTGGAATCATCTAGTCATAAAACAGATAAAGATTCTACATGCTATCAACAGCTAAGAAAAGGAATATAATTTATATTATATATTAATACATACTATACAATATACTATCTATTTGAATGAGAAAAACCTTGCTAAGACTGTAATGTTTTAAGCTGAGACCTAAAGTATAGCCAGTTAACAATGTAGAAATTGAAGGAAAAAGGAAGAACATTCCAGCTAAACAAACCACCAAGTACTAAGATCACAAGATGAGGGACAGCTTCTCCACATCCAAGCACTACAGGCAGACACATGATGAGGAATAGACGAGAGCTAGCAGATGAAACAGCCATGAAAGACAAAAACTTCTGATGTTATTGAAGCATAACAGAAACCTAACTAACTGTCTCAGGAGTAAGGGTGTGGCTCAGTGGAAGAAAAGGTCAGAAATTACCTAACATTTTACAAGTCCCTGGGTTTGACCCCCAACAGTGAAAAAAAAAATCACTATTTCAGTGAATAATTTTTTGCCTCTAATCTGTTTTATATAGGCCTGGTATGTCATCAGCCTACAGGTTACAGGAGAAGCCATGACTACAGATAAGCTCTTGAACCAGAGAGAACCCTGGGGTACTTTAACATACGAGGTACAAGCAGAGGGGGGTATTCACAAAGAAAGTATTTATTAACTTATTCCATTTTTCAATCTTTTAGATTTATTTATTTTCTGAATATGGGTATTTAACCTGCATGTTTGTATATATACCTGCATGCCTGGTACACATGACACATGGGGGACAGAAGAAGTTGTGGGTGGTTGTAATTGAACTTGTGTCCTCTACAAGAACAACAAGTGCTTTCAACCTCTGAGCCCTTGTTTAATGTTTTAATCTTTTTCTAGCTCTTGTTTAATGTTTTAACACACAGTCTGCTACTAAATCTTGAACGTGCTTTTTGGCAGTACTGAGGGAAGTGGCCAAATTATCAAGTAGAACCAGTAGATGGAGTCTTAAAGGGGAATGCGATATAAATTATTTAACTTTTAAAAAGCACTGAAACCCACGTCTTACAACATCCTCCATCTATAAGAAGCTAGAGAACCACACTGAACAATCTTCTTGCTTAAACTCAGCAGATCTGATAAAACTATAAGGGGAACCTTGTATAGAAAACAATGTGACCATATCAATAAACATAAATCCCATCTCAAAAACTGACGTGACCCCACAGAGCACCATGACCCAATAATGCCCACAAACTCCCATCACGTTTGATCCTGACTGGTGTGGGGGATGGGGTTGGCTCTGTAGCTAGTACACAGCTTCAATTGTTCCAATTGAAGACCGTGATCTTATTAGCCATGGCAACATTAGTTTTAAAGAAGCTAATATACTTTTAATTTTATAATTTTATATCCCCAATTTAAACACATACACACAAAGAATTCCTTTTACCTTAATTTAAGCAGTGGCTGGGTAACCCAATTCTTTAACTTCCTTCTCCCAAACGAAGTTTTAGTGTGGTCTAAAACCCAAAGCAAACTTCCTTTGGTCTTCATATCAGTCTGAAAAACATGAGATAACAAGTTTTACCACTGAGACAATTCTACAGCACAGTGCGGGCAGTACTGCCTCTCTGTTGTACCACTGAGACAATTCTATAGCACAGTGCGGGCAGTACTGCCTCTCTGTTGCTGATAAGGTGTTCTACTTCGTCCACCTAGCCTAACTTTTTTCAGTGTAGTGATGGCTTTCTGTCAGGCAGCTGTTCCACCACTGAGCTCCATCTCACACCTTATTTAAATACTATACATTCTCAAATAACGTGTTTCTCCTAAGAGCTGCTCATCTACCCTGGGGAAAAAATATATATATGCCCCTGCACACAAGATAAAGTGTCGAAAAATTCAATGTATACAAAAAAGACGTCATAGTTTTGGTTAACTGTGAATAAACTACCCTGAAGCCTGTGTTGAAAGAAAGGCCCAGGCTGGTGAGATGGCTCAGTGGTTAAGAACACTGACTGTTCTTCCAAAGGTCCTGAGTTCAATTCCCAGCACCCACATGGTGGCTCACAACCACCCATAATGAGATCTGACGCCCTNTTCTGATGCATCTGAAGACAGCTACAGTGTACTTATTTATAATAATAAATAAATCTTTGGGCCAGAGCAAGCATGGGCTGAGCGAGCAGGGTTAACCAGAGTGAGCAGAGGTCCTAAAGTCAATTCCCAACAATCAGATGAAGACTTACAACCATCTGTTCAGCTACAGTGTGTACTCATATACATAAAATGAATAAATAAATCTTTTGAAAGAAAGAAAGAGAGAGAGAGAGAGAGAGAGAGAGAGAGAGAGAGAGAGAGAGAGAGAGAGAAAGGCAGGCCCCTGTTAACCTTCAAGGTAAGCAGAGGACATTAGCTCTCAGCTTCTGTCTATCAGAACTCACACCCTGATTCGGAAGGGGCATTGACACACAGCTTAATCATAGGTGACGTTTGCCTTAGGAACTGGATTTGAGAATTGACCCTAGTAGGTCTGCCTGAGGTGGAACGGGAACAGAGTAGGAAAACACTTACCAACCAGATGACGACAATCACTTCTCCTTAAGTTTGAAAGAACACATGTTCTAAGAAATATTTGATATGGAAACAACAGGATGCTATGTCCTTTAGTTATTAAAAAAAAAAAAAAAAAAAAAAAGTTGCCAGGCAGTGGTGGTGCACACCTTTAATCCCAGCACTCAGGTGACAGAGGCAGGTGGAGCTCAAGGCCAGCCTGGTCTACAGAACTACCAGGGTTACACAAAGAAATCCTGTCTCAAACAGTCAAACCCAACCAACCATCTAAGCAAACAAACCAGTAGCTCTATAGTCCGTCCACCTGGAGTAGTGCCACAGTCATCAGTGTGACATGGTGACAGACAGGCAGCACACCTGAGGGCGCCGCTGTCTCGCTCCAGCTCCCTTTTATTTGCTTACTGCATATCATTTGAATCAGCCAGCCCTGTGTCAGCCTGACCTGATTCTGTAGGATTTCCAGATTCCTTAGCGTTGTTCCATTAATTCTCATGAATTCCATTCCACTTGACAGCTGTTTAAAACTCCTGAAAAAGATGAAATTTAAAAACATCCACAGGTGAGCACATCTATTTTAAAAAATTAGAGACGAGAAACAATCCAATAGTACTATGACAGAAATTAGGATTTTGACAGGAAATCAGCTGGAACCAGGAATGGTGGCAGGATGCGGTCTTCTGCTGCCTGTGACACCAAGGGCAAGAACACAGAAGGGAAAGGAAGCCGGACAACGTTCCAAGCTTGTTCACATCTCCAAGAACAGAACCAGACAGATTTTTATCACTGGCAGAGGACACGGTGCTATCTTCAAGCAAAACTGTGCAGCGAGCTACAAAAATCTGTCAGCACACTTAAGGCCTCCCTCCAGTATCTTCTAGCATGAGCTCATCTTGGTAAAAATGTAAATATCTTTTACCCAACATTCCAACATGTGCAACAAATGTAACTTACTCTATAATTAACAATATACATTAACATGGCCAAGGTTGAGTGAGTATAGAACAGAAAGTAACAAAAGTGATTTCTTTAAACATAGTTGGGATTCATACACTACTTGTGTTCCTGCATCTCCCAGAAAAATTTACTAATTTGAAATTATCCGTAATAATTGATTTGAAAACACATGTATAATCCTAAGGAAGTATTAATCAACGCATTACTAGTTTCCCTTATTAGCTAATCCAGGAGCATTAGATAGAATTGGTGAACTGCCTGCTTGCTTTGTTTTTCTTTTTTGTACCAATCTCACTATTTAGCTCAACCTGGACAAAAATTGGTGATCCTCCTGCCTCTGCCACCTAAGAACTGTGATTACAAGCACATATCACCAAGCCCCACTACTGACAGTTTACTGTTAAGGGAGAAAAGTAACTCAGGATCATTAAACTACACAGAGGTAATGTATTCTCATTCATACAACATCCTTGCAGCTCTTCCAGATAGGGACATCTACATAAAACTCCAGTTTCCCAAGCCATCTATAGAAGCAAGCCCTCACCCTAAATACAGAGATGCACAATAAGAGCCCGAGGCGGCAGGGCTCCTGAAGACTCTAGAAGCAGCCTCTGATCCAATCCACCAGCTGGCCGCCACTACTTAACAGTGAAATGCTGCTCCTGCCATCTGACGTACAAAGGAACTAATTAAGTAAAGTGCTGTCAGAAAATAAAAACTGTAAAGAACTGGAAACTTATAGAGCTTTCTGAGTGCCTACCTGCCAAGAAGCATCTATGAAGAATTTGGTCTGGACCAATACACTACCTTGAACATGGAATCAGAAAGGAGATCTAGAGATGCTATCTGCATATAACTCCTGGAGGCTTTCAGTACCAACAACATGAAAAAAGAAACCAGGAGGTGAACCATCAGATTGGCTGTGTTAGTTCACAATCCCAGACCTTCACTGAGAAGGTCCTGTACCCTTTAGTCACGGGAGCCCAAGCCTTTGGATGCATTAAGTAAAAATGCAATTTTGTGTGTTTAGCCATGGGCTTTTTGTCACGGTTTTTCTTTATATCCTAACAGAACAAGAAATCTAAATTTCAAATTGGATGCAGTCAAAAGATGTTTCTTCAAGCTGAAACCTCCACTGAGTGAAATAAGATATGGACCAGTGGGCAATCCTCAACTAGACTGTGCCTAAAGCACATAAATTCTTAGCAGCATCGAGGACTCACTGCACTCTGGGAATTTCCCAAATGTGGGAGTTGGTAAAAACTTTGGAATGGGGTTTGGACTCTTCCTTCCAAATACAAAAGAAATTTCCTTCTTGCCACTGCTTGTTTCCATGGGGAATTCTCTACATTTCGAATAGAAAGTTCTATCTGCTAGCATTCCCGTGTACTCAACTACATACAGTATTTGATCACTAGTCTAAAATATTCAAGGAGTTCTGAATTATTTATAGTCATGGAAGATGCCAAAGTTTGTGTGCTTTGATATGAACCTCCTAAGCAATGCATAGCCAGAGCTCATGCAGAGCGAATCTGGACAGAAATCTTATGAGTCATGTGGGGAAAGACTTCATTAATATTTCAGCAACAGAAATAAACAGGGTGTTTGTCGTTCTCAAGCTTTATAAGAGGAGAAAATAACCTTGGCAGAGCTTGCTGAGGAAGTGTGAGGGGCTTTATTACTTCTACTCTACTTTCTGGAACAATAAAAGAGGCTGATCTTTATAGAGTAGTAGACACATATCTGACCTGAGTGGTTGACAGCTGCAGGAAGCCTATTCAAATATTACTTTAAATTAGAAATGAAAATCAAAACACTCTGCCATGTGACTCGTGAATGAGCAAAAGATCTCTGTGGGTTTTACAGTGAATCGATTCATTGTTTATCTAACTTTGGGACAGGCAGTAATTTGTGATTTTTATGCTGCACAGTAGATAACATCTCAGTTTCACTGTACTTTCACTCCTACTTGATTCATAATTACATAGACAACTAATTCTGACATTCTCTAGAGGCCACCAATAAACCTGTTAACAAGTAGAATGAAGGCATACACTTAGCTCCAGAGACCCCTACAGGGTCATCGGGGAACTTCACAGAGCGGGTGATTGGGGGGGTGGGGGGGGACTGACAGGACACCCTTCTTAGCTATACATCACAGACAGGATGTTCCAAGAACTCCAATACAAAGTATCAAGAAAACAAACAACCCAACCAAAAAGGGTAGGTGTTATATGTAAACAAAGTTCTCAAAATAAGGGGGTGGGGGCAAGAAATACCTTGTAGCCCCTCAGTGGCTGCTCACACCTTCCATCCCAGCACACAGGAGGCAGGGGCAGGAGGATCTCCAAGTTCCAGCTCAGCCTGGATTACTGATAAAGTGCTTAATGATCAGGGTAACACAAACTGAAACTACTTTGAGATTTCACCACGCCCCAATCAGAAGGCTAAGATTACAAAAACATATGACAACAAGTGCTGGCAAGGAGGTGGGAAAATCCCAGCTGCACTGCAGGTGGGCGTGCAGCCTGCTAAAGCCACTATGGAAATCCCTGTGGACTCTGACACCCACTGCAGTGAGTTTATAGATCCTTATAGATCCCAGTGGTACTGCCTCCCAGCCCCTGAACCTGGGATGCCTTTCCACTTTATTTGGGCGCTCTTTAATTCTTTTCATCAACAGTTTTCAGAAAATAGACTTTATTTGTTGTTATTGTCATTCCTATTCTACTTGAAGTTCTAAGCAAATCTTAACAAGAGCTACCAAATATGGAAACAAGTACATTTTTAACAGTAAAAAAAGCCAACTCCTTCAGAATTTCATAGTTTAGTACTTGATTTAAATCTGTCACAACTGCATTGGATAGTTTTACATTTATTGTGAGAAAATACCCATTTATGAGAGGGGAAGGTTGAGACTGGCTCACAGTTTCAGAGACATCAGCTCATAGTCACACTGGTCCATGACATTCGGTTCTGCACCCAGATGGTACAGCATGACCAGGAAGCAATGACAGACAGGATGGAGCCAGGAGCACAGGATCCTCTTCTGAGCATCCATCCTTGATCATCTGCCTCCAGTGAGCCTTTGGGGACATTCAGCATCCAAACTATAGTAATTACTATCTAGTATCACAGTCCCGGTACACTACTATGCTGCCTTGGTCTAGAAGAAATCTATTTAAATTCTTAAAACAATTTTGTAACTTCAAAACTTGTATTATTTAATAAAACCCCATTTCATCTATGCTTATAAACAACTGCTAACACAGTGTATCTTCTCTGTACCATCTAGAATGTTGAAAGGGCATAACGACTTTTCAGTGCATACAGATCAAGGTCCCTGATGCACCCAGCAACGTCTGTGAAAAGTCTTTGCCAAACAATGCAAATTTCAATTTTTCTCTGAAAGCATACCTCGTAAAGAGAAAGTTTCCAAGTTCAGCAATGTAAGATTGTAAAGAGACACAACTGGATTTTATGCCCAAGAGAATATCTGCTCTTCCTAAGATATATAGTTATACTTTCAGGATGACCTTCAGAGGGAAGCTACATGCTGCCTATGGAACACCTCACCTGCAGTTCATATTTAGGCAAGACAGTACCAGTTTGGTCACCATCTCTATGCACGAATCTTGGTTTCTAATGGCATTTAAGTCTTCTTTGAAATAAGCAATGTTACCTTCTCTTTAATACTGTCTTTACTGTCTGCCTACAGAATGCTGTTGGGGTACACACAAGGGAAGGTCCATCACTCTGAAGCTCTTTCTATCTTTTGTTTTTTTTGTTTGTTTGTTTTTTGTTTGTTTTTTGCTTTTTGTTTGTTTGTTTTGTTTTTGAATCTATGGAATCACTGCAAAGGCAAACAATTTGATGTACACTAGGTCCCTGACCTCCAGTTATGCACAGAGAAAATGTCACACTACCACCACAAATTCACAAAGAACAAGCTCAGTGGTACTCAATGTAATCAAAAGATTCACGGAGCAGTGTGCAGAAGTGGTGAGGACGACCCTCAACAGACCAAACCCATGCGCCGCTGTATACCCTGTATACACCCATGTTCAGCGCCAACGTCCCCTGTTGCCGCCATGTCCAAAAGAACGGCTAAAGGGGATGCTAAAGGAAACAAAACCAAGGTGAAGGACGAGCCACAGAGACCTACAAGGTTGTCTGCTAAACCTACTCCTCCAAAGCCAGAGCCCAAGCCTAAAAAGGCCCCTGCGAAGGGAAAGAAGGTACCCAAAGGGAAGAAGGGGAAAGCCGATTCCGGGAAGCATGCGAATAATCCTGCAGAAAATGGAGATGCCAAAACAAACCAGGCACAGAAAGCTGAAGGTGCTGGAGATGCCAAGTGACTTATGTGCATTTTTGGTAACCGTGTACTTCTGTTGACTGTACAGTTTAAAAATACTATTTTTTATCAAGTTTTATAAAAATGCAGAATTTCATTTTACTTTTTCTTTTTAAGCTATATTGTTAGCACAGAGAATACTTCACTACTGGGTGGGGGAAGGATCATGTGTCAGTAACAAGATCTCTCCCAAGCTGGATTGAGGACAGAAAAACCTCTTTCCCCGATAATTTTGAAAGGCTCCTGTTGGCTCCTGGTCTCGACCTAGGTGGCCACCAAGGCACAATAATGCCTTGTGGTCTGGGAAAACTATAAATTCATCTTTATATCCTCTTCCCCCTGTACTATCAACATAGACTTAATTCCCTTAAAAACCAGAGACCTGTTGGAACCTGGCCCCCCAGATTGGTTTTCCAGCCTATTGGGCGATGTACACTTTGCAGTGACTTCATCCAGTGTTCTCAGAACAGCACTGGTTCCTTTTATAAAAGATTGTGGATCTTCAGATTGATAATTCTGCCATGTTCGATTCCTGAAAGGCAGGGTCGGCTTGTGAAAAGTTGTTAAACAACATCCTTACTGTGAAATGTCAACCCTCACTCTAAGTTACTTCCCCCTCTTTAAAGCGGTGGATGAAGACTTCATTGGGTTTTATAGTGGCTTTCTGATTTTGATAGTCTATACAAGAAGAGAATGTGGAAGTTCTTACATATTGTTGATTGTCTGCCCATGTCCTGCCTGAAATACTATGACTGTTTATGAAAAGTATCTTTAATAAAGCTGGTTACAGTTAGGCTTGAAAAAAAAAAAAGATTCACCCTTACAGAACTCAAAATGAAGCTTTTCAAAGTTTAACACGCAAACAATGTTAGTGTTTTATTACCTGGAGTTGTTCTTACTTCTAACTAAATGAGAGGACATAACCCTTCATCTACTCCTAAACACAGCGTAGATTGCTCTAAAACATTTGTCTGCCTCATTCCCAGACTCCCTGCTGTGCAAGTCAGATGGTAGGCGCCCTGTCACTGATTCAAGTGTCAGTCACACAAGCAGATTTCGCTTTTTCTTTCTTTAAAAACAAAACAAAACAAACAAACAAACAAACAAACAGGGTTTCTCTATATAGCGCTGGCCATCCTGGACCTCAGAGATTCACCTGCCTCTGCCTCCCAAGTGCTGGATGAAAGACATGCACCATCATCTATGCCCAACTATGAATCTTTTTCAATAAGCCTGTCTTTGGACCTTAAAGTAGAACCCAATGAGATAAATTCTTTTCCTCAAAGCTTTTTAAAAATAAAACCTCTCAGCCACATTAAAACATGTAATGGTTAATCTTAATTGTCAACCTGACTGGACTGAGAAGTACTTAGGCACCTGTGTGGGAATCTGCAATGGTACTTCCAAAGGCTAACTACGCAAACTCTGGCCTGGTGAGCGGATGTGGTAATCCCTGACTGTGTTCACAATGGGATGCACTAGGTGTACAGGGAGATGGTGGGCTGCTGGAGTTTTACATCACTCACTCCTTCTCCACCCCTCCTGTGCCTCCCAGTGCCATGACATGAACTGCTCCACCACACCCTCCCCACCATGACAGACTGACAACTCTACAACTGTGAGCCACAGTAATCTTTCTTCCTGTGAGCTGTTCTTTCATGAATGTTAGGCACAATGGAGACACTACTGCATGTGTATAGAATAATCTGATACACCGATTTAAAACTACATCAACCACAATCCCACTATACTACTTCCTCAGCCATGCCTTGTTTTCCTTCCTTGACCATGAGGGGCAGGGGACTGAAACTGTTCTGAAACTGTTCATCATTCCTGTGCATTTCTCACTACTTTCCCCAAATATGTTCTGTCCTGGTCTGGTCTATCCTAGAAGTTTTTAAATTTATATAAAAACCTTTAGTTCCTTTGCCCAGTCTGATCTTTACCTTGATACACTGTCAATAAAGATTTTAATGCAGACCACGCAGGTCATTTTCATGGTTATACATTACCCTATAAATGTAACACAATACTTTACTGTTGGTGGGTATTCAAGTGCCTTAAATCAGACAGAACTATTTCCAGAGAACTGATGGCCTATTTTATTAAAACACACACTAAAATACAAGATTCCCAAGGAACCTGCTTTTCTTCCACTCTCCCCATTACCTTGAATAACACAGACTTCGGATAACGGCATTTTAACGATCCAGCTCCTCCCTGCTCACTGCCTCTGCAGAATGGGAGGGGGCTTGCTCATGCAGGATCTATAGCAGGGTGACTCTTGACAGAGCCACCAACAAGCTGGTGAAGGAGGCATTAGAAAGGCAAGAGAATTACCCACTGCCTCCGTTTGCACCTTCATTATTAAGAATGCATTTTCCTATAATGTCAATCATTAGGTTTAAAATTATCACCAACTTTGTGGTCTGTAAAACCATGGAAACCAAGAATAAGAAAATTTGCAGCTTTTTAATTTTTTTTGTCTTTTCTCCTTTTCATGTGCATGCATGTGTGCTCTGTAAGTGTGTGACATATTTACATGTATGTGGGCCCATGTGTGCATGCAGTTGAGTGAGCACATGTGTGTGGAGACCAAGGTTGATATCAGGAATCTTCCTAGGTCCCTCCTCCACCTTATCCTTTGAGGCCACGTCTCTCAGTCAAGCCCAGAGCTCTCTGCTATGGCTGGTCTCACTTGCCAACAGGTGGGCGGACATGCCTGCCCAGCACTGGTATCAGCAGTAGAATGATGTATCATTTCTCTACAACCAACACAATTTGGTAGTTTAGATAATAGTTATTTGTATTATTCCAGCAACAGTACCAAGCAGTTCATCCTTGCACCCTTAGTGATAAGCCTCTGAGGATATATGATCCCTACTGTGGGGGTGTGAATGAAAACGGACCCAAAGGCTCATACATTTGAATATTTAGTCTCACAAAGTAGAACCATTTCAGATTTAGAGGTGTGGCCTTGTGAAGGAAGTATGTCACTGGGGTGGGCTCTGAGGTTTCTCCTTTCAGATCTTTTGCGACATTACTTACTCGGGTTTGGACAGCATCTTTTCCAGGTTAAATTCCTTGAGGTACCTTATTATGGCAGCCAAGGCGCAGATCACAGGCTTCTCTAAGTTAATGACACCAGAGAGACTCTGAGAGCCTAAAAACAGAATACAGATCCTCAATGGTATTACTGTTTAAAAATATATATATTTAAGTAAAATTCATCTATAAAAATAATCATTTCTATCATGTACACCAAGCTTGCATTTGGGAACCAAACTGTGATTACAAAAAACTTACAAACACGGAGAAAAAGACATTTCTTGTCTTTTCTCCTCTTCATGTGTATGCATCATGTTTTATTAGACCGAATCGTTTTTGAAATGTAACATTTTTTTCAAATCAGAAAAACTTTAAATACTTTCATTATAAATACTTTAAACTATATATCAAAGATGTGTATGTAAGGTGAATTGACAAACATTTACAATAGCTAAAAAAAAATTATGATCAACCGAAATAAACATCCACAGGACAAAGATGAAATACATGTTAGTAAATCCAGATAAAGAAATGCCTACTTTGAAAGAATGACTGACAGCTGTGTCAACTAACATGAAGGCTGTCCACAGCACATTGCTCCAGGCTTGACAGACCAGTGTGTGGTCACCCTCATCCCTGCCCATGAAAATATTACAATGGCTTTCCATCCAGTCACCTGCTCTATCCTGTACGCTATCAGGTATTCTTAATACAACCAAAGAATCCTTTTTAATGTGGACATGAGGTTATTAGACAAATTTCCCACGGGAGTGATCTTCCATCTCTTCTGCGGATAAACTCGTCCCTTGTATTCTTCCTCAGTTACCTTGTGCAGACTCCTGGTACCTAAGGCACTAATGTGACCTGTAAGCTTCCACTCACTGTGCCTCTGCGGAGAACACCACTGTTCCCAACTCCTTCTCTGTGCACACCTCTGCCACATGCTATCTTCTCAGCACAGCTTCTGTTGCTACCCTATTAAAAGTTCAACCCTCTTCTCTGCCTTACTCTCTGCTTAGTGTTTGTCAAATATATCACACTAATTGTGAATGCCACACAGACACGTTCACTCATAAGACAATCCTTACAGATGATGCCAAACTGTCGATGATCACCTCTTGATAGCCAAGTGACAGGGGCAGAAACGTGTTCATTTTTCTTTATACACAACTGTGTTGCTTGACATTTTTTTTTTAAAGACGTTAAAAAGGATCACAACATGTCCTCTATCCATCAGTAATGCTTCATTACTTAGCTAAAACTGTTCAGAAACCTAGGGCAGTAGTTCTCAGCCCATGGGTCTCTACACCTTAGGGGTTTAACAACCCTTTCAGGGATGGCCTAAGACCATCAGAAAACACAGATGTTCATATTATGATTCATAACAACATCAAAATTACAGATCTAAAGCAGCAATGAATACAATTGTATGGCTGAGGGTCACCACTACATGAGGAACTGTATTAAAGGGCCCTGGCATTAGGAAGGTTGAGAGCCACTGACCAAGGGTATAAGAACTGAAGAACAACTCCTACAACTGAGAACTCATTTTTGTCTCCTAGTTCTGTTTCCCTGGAAACTGTAAACGTGGAAGCAGCACCATCTCTGAAAGAATTCTTTGAAGTCAGTGAGTTACACTTGGCTTAGAAAGAAACATACTCAGACCCAGAGTGCTGACCTTCCCTGAGTGTGCTGACTCTTACAATCTGCCAAGGTCCTTCAGAGACTGCATCGAAAGATTCCTCAAGAGCCTGAAACCCCTAAGGCAGGGCAACTCACACCCACAGACGAGACTCTGTCACCTGGGAAAGAAAACTTAAGCCTCACTGATGCCTTGGACTTCCCTAAAGGCTGCTGTGAGCACGGCTCACACTGAGGACGTGTGCTCAGTAGGCAGGCCACTCTCAATCCCACAACCTTTCAGTTAATTTGTGGCCCAGAAATAATTGTGATGTCTTAGGATGTGTTTAACTGAGCTGAAGATGCACTCTTGATGCTAGGCCATGCTGCTTTCAGATGCGGGATACAGTCTCTGACATTCACTAAATGGGATTTAAAGGCATAGGAAACCAGACAATGATGCCTGGGTGACAGGAATGATGAGACAGGCTTGAGCAGGAGCCGGGGGAAAGGGCTGATAGTAAGTGCTCTACAGCGTGTGGCACAGAGGCCAAGTTTGTCCTGACAGGACAGGAAGTACCTTTCCACCTTGCCAACTCTACAACTGATGCTGACAGAACCTAGACTGACAGGAACAAAAGTGCACACACTTCACACCCTACTATGTGACAGCCAATGTGAATTTTTAAACAAGTAATGTTTACCACACATATTGAATCTGCTCACTAATGTGCTTGCATTATAATTCAGGCAACCAACCTTCAAAAATGCTAGACCCCATCAGAATTTATCAAACATTCTATTAAGTAATGACATGAGCCATCTTTAAAGATGAAGACGAAGGAGTGGTCATCTGCAACTTCACTGAAAAGCATTTGTCTAGCCAGCAGGAGACAGAACAGTCAGAGGGAGGAGGAGGCTTTACAACAGGAGACAGAACAGTCAAGAGGGAGGAGGCTTTACAGCGGGAGACTGACAGTCAGAGGGAGGAGGAGGCTTTACAACAGGAGACAGAACAGTCAGAGGGAGAAAGCTATACAGCAGGAGACAGAACAGTCAGAGGGAGGAGGAGGCTTTACAGCAGGAGACAGAACAGTCAGAGGGAGGAGGCTTTACAGCAGGAGACAGAACAGTCAGAGGGAGGAGGAGGCTTTACAACAGGAGACAGAACAGTCAGAGGGAGGAGGAAGCTATACAGCAGGAGACAGTCAGAGGGAGGAGGCTTTACAGCAGGAGACAGAACAGTCAGAGGGAGGAGGAGGATTTACAGCAGGAGACAGAACAGTCAGAGGGAAGAGGAAGCTATACAGCAGGAGACAGTCAGAGGGAGGAGGAGGCTTTACAGCAGGAGACAGAACAGTCAGAGGGAGGAGGCTTTATAGCAGGAGACAGAACAGAGGGAGGAAGAGGCTTTACAGTGGTATTCTCATGCTGCTAGTGTTCTCTTCTTGTGGCTCTGTGTTTTGTTCTCTTCTGTTGAGACAGGGTTTTGCCTACTAAACCCAGCTAGGCTAACACTAGAAATCCCCCTGCCTCAGCCTTCTCAGCACATGTGTCAAGCAGGACCAGTTCCTATGGTATTCCACATGAGTCCATGAACAGGAGTTGTGCTCTCGGACGCTCCCATGGATTTCTACTTGCTTCCTACTTGTCAGTAAACTGAGAGCCACACTCGTGTCTTTATCCACATCTGGTATCAGTGCAATTGAAGACATAAGGGTAACATGAATAAAATACTTACCCTGGCTGTCAACCAGCTCTCTAGCATAAAACTCTGTAACTGTCTGGAAAGCATGGCTGTATTCAAAGTAAGTATTATTCATCCTTTCTACTCGAATTCTGTCATCCCGCACACTGAAAAGAGAAAAATTGAAATTAGAAGAGATTCCCCATTATCTTGATACCTATATTAAGGTGTCAGTCTTGAATAACAACAAAAGGCAGAGTCATTTTTTACTGTCTTCAGCACACATTGAAATCAGAGAGAATAAGACTCCAATCTCTCAGGAAAGGGCTCTCTTCTCGTAAGGTAGCTCCACTGTTACTTTTAGCCACTGGCATTTTATAGCACCTAACACATTATGACAACTTCATATTGAATATCAAAAAGAACCCTTTGAAAATAGAAGCAACTAGCCGGGCGTGGTGGCGCATGCCTTTAATCCCAGCACACGGGAGGCAGAGGCAGGCGGATTTCTGAGTTTGAGACCAGCCTGGTCTACGAAGTGAGTTCCAGGACAGCCAGGGCTATGCAGAGAAACCCTGTCTCGAAAAACCAAAAAAAAAAAAAAAGAAAATAGAAGCAACTGAAGTATAATGGAGAAAAAAATTAAAGCATTTTAATGTGACCACATGAGTTGTTTAGAAATTATAGCAATCAAAACACTGAAGAGTTCATTCTTTTTTTGGATTTTCAAGACAGGGTTTCTCTGTATAACCCTGGCCGTCCTGGAACTCACTTTGTAGACCAGGCTGGCCTCAAACCCAAGAATCCGCCCGCCTCTGCCTTCCAAGTGCTGGGATTAAAGGCGTGTGCCACCACGCCCGGCGAAGAGTTCATTCTTTGAGGAGGGAAGCAGCTCTGTCTTGCTGACTTTTTACAAAGTCCAGTTTCATCCCAGCCACTAGTCAGGTATACAGTCGATTCCTCATCCCAGCCACTAGTCAGGTATACAGTCGATTCCTCA
>NC_034600.1:23417521-23419800 GCF_900095145.1 Mus pahari
CCCGGCCACTAGTCAGTATACAGTCGATTCCTCATCCCGGCCACTAGTCAGGTATACAGTTGATTCCTCACTCCAGCCACTAGTCAGTATACAGTCGATTCCTCACCCCGGCCACTAGTCAGGTATACAGTCGATTCCTCATCCCAGCCACTAGTCAGTATACAGTCGATTCCTCATCCCAGCCACTACTCAGGTATACAGTCGATTCCCCTCAGGTCAGCTCTTGCTCTTAAACAAGATAATTATGTAACCCTTTAAAATACAAATAAAAGTTTTTACAAATAAACAAAATCCCATCATCCCTGCTGGACAGTACAGTTCCCATTTTCCCTGACTCCCCCTCCCCATCTTCCATCTTTCTCCCATCACTGGATGGCTGCTCACACACTCACAGCCCAGACAGACCCCTCCAGTCTTTACTGTTTATCTGATCAGACACAAATACATACCACACACTCACAGAATCTATTCTTCACTGTATTCTAAGCCGATGAGATGACACTATATCACAATATGTTTTGCTACATAGCATTTTTTTTTTTAAATCTCTGCTGTGTAAATGCCTTGTCTATAACTCATTCCTTTCAAGGATGGAAGATGTGTCACGGTCTGTAAGTGCTGGTTTATTCAACCTTTTCCCCATGGCTTGAAATGCACTCAGCATCAACAGTTCATTACATACTAGGTTCAAACACTTTTATTTCAAAACAGTGAAATATCAGATGCAACTGACACCCCTGTCACATTTATCTAGCACCTTAGGATGCAAACACAGTCATGGACTCAGTGTGCTCTTAGGCTCTGCAGCATGGTAGACTGGCCCGTGCTTCTAACTTCCTGACTGCTGCCTTACTAAATCTGCAGTTTGCTTTGGGGCACAATGCTATACTTTTAAGATTTACAAAGGCATACTTTACTTACTTGCAAATCTATCTAAGTAGTCCATTAAACCTTATATGTTCTACTAAAACTGATACTTGTTTTTCAAATATGATTTTCTTGAACTTATTTTTGTAGATGGCATGGGGTTAGAAACATGATTTGACTTTCCATATAACTATTTTCAATCAGATAGGATCACAGAGCACAGCATCTTGACCTACCAATTCACGACACTCCTTCACTACCTATTTCTCATCTATCGAGGTGTGACCTTGTTTCAATTAAGGAGAGGTGAAAGGGGGGAGGGGAAAAGAGAGGCTGGGGGAGGAGAGAAGAGGGACAACAACTGGAGTCAAGATGTATCATATGAAAAATTATTTATTTATTTATTTATTTATTTATTTTGATTTTTCGAGACAGGGTTTCTCTGTATAACCCTGGCTGTCCTGGAACTCATGTTGTAGACCAGGCTGTCATAGAAAAAAGTAAAAAATAAACATGAAAAATAAATCAATTCACTGCACTGATCTTTCTGTTCCTCTGTATCTCACACTGCAGGGTTTCTATTTCTGTGCTGCATTGTCTGAGTAGCCAAGAGACTGTAACTTCTTCTTCCAAAGCTTGTCTATTCTCTGATGATCCTTGCAAATTTCCAGTTCACCTTACCTAATTTCACAAAAAAAAAAAAAAAAACTTTACTGCAATCTTAATTAGCTATGTAATAACTGATTTAGAAAGAAATGTTACCTTAACAGGAATGTTCACTGTTTAAGAGATAGTCTGTTCTATTTACACCTTTCATATTCATTTCCTACCTAAAGCTTTAGGAAATTCTTGATACGGTTCTCTGCACCAAGCTAAAGGAAACTCCTACTTTTTCTTTTTAATGACATTTCTTGTGAATAAGGAAAGTGTAAGGTCTGGTTTAAAAGTCCCACTGTGAAGGCCAATTAAACAGCACCCTGAGGCTCGGTACTCTGTGCTGAGCAGATGAGGTAAGTCCTAGACAGAAAGCTCATGACTGAGAGACAGCTCACTTAAACTTATTGCTACTCACAAAAATAACTACAAAGATAAAATCTCTTATGTGGACGCGTGGCATGCATCACTCAGGTTCTTAGTCTAGTTCATAATCTAAAACAGTAGACGATGCAACAAACATAAATGAGGGTACGGAGGAGATACCTCCCTTCAGTACACGGGTGAGAACAGACAACTCACTTTAAAAAATCAGGAAATCATTGTATACGTAAACAAACTTAAAGATAAAAACCACGTGATCATCTCCTTAGATGCTGAAAAAGCATTTGACAAAATCCAACACCCCTTCATGATAAAAGTCTTGGAAAGATTAGGAATTCAAGGTCCCTACCTAAACATAATAAAAGCAATCTACA
>NC_034600.1:23419811-23431006 GCF_900095145.1 Mus pahari
ACTCTCTTTAACAGAATCTCACACTGTAGAGAGCCTCTCATTAACAGAGTCCAGAGTGAGCAGACAACGGACAAGAGTCAATAAGTGAGCTACCACGGTCTTAAATAGTTAACAATATGCTGGAAGTCATTATGCTACCTCAGACATGAAACCAAATGACTACACACTGTAAGATGCACTATATGCAAAATTGTAGCAAAAAAAAAATGGATAAAAAATTGTTAATTGTTAGGGCCAATGGCGGGGACAACTTTAAAGAGACTTGATGATGCACTGACAGGATTCAACAGCTAGACTAGACGGTGGGTATGTGAGAGCACAGATGAGCCATGCATGGTTCACACTCTATATTTAAAATTCTTGAACCTGGCTAGTTATGATAATGCCTTAAGATACACCAAACACGACTGCCACTATTATGGTGGTTTGCATATGCTTGGCCCAGGGAGTGGCACTGTTAGGTGTGGCCTTGTCGGAGTAGGTTTGTCACTGTGGGTGTGGGCTTTAAGACCCTCATCCTAGCTGCCTGGAAGCCAGTCTTCTCCTAGCAGCCTTCAGAACAAGAGGTGGAACTCTCAGCTCCTCCAGCCCCACATCTGCCTGGATACCACCATGCTCCCACCTTGATGATAATGGTCTGAACCTCTGAACCAATAAGTCAGCCCCAAGTAAATATTGTCCTTTATAAGAGTTGCCTTGGCCATGGTGTCTCTTCACAGCAGTAAGATCCTAACTAAGACAACTGTCAAGTTAGAAAAGCTACTTTTATATATAATTCTCTTCTAAGAGCTCAGGAAAATTAATTTCGTATAAAAACAACTAATAATAAAGAACCAAGGTCAATTTCTAGCCAACTTATTACAAGGACAAAAAAGCAAAATAACATATCTATAGATAGTAGCAGAATGTCAGAAAAATAAAAAGTCAAATCTCTATAAAAGTAAAAAAACCTAGAACTTAATTTAAAAAAAAAAAAAAAAAAAAACACTACAAAAACAAGCTGCCAGTTGCTGTTGTTTTGTTTTTGAGACAAGGTCTCACTACGGTTGCCCCGGCTCACCTTGTATTTGCTACATACTCCAGGTTGCCCTAAAACTACCATTTATCCTCCTGCCTCAGTGTCTCTAGTGCTGGGATAACAAGCTGAAAAAAAGAAGAAAACAAATCCTCAGAAATATACTGTCAGAACTCAGATAATCCTAATCGAAAAGGGAATAAGTAATCCCAGAGGGAAAGGGCAACAGAAAGACACTGAGCTGAACAGGTCCCACAGATAATAACCTATGTAGAAAATGAAAACCAACGGCCGACTCAAAAGGAAGGGGGAAAGACTATAAAATACTGAAAAAAGAGGAGGAGGAGAAGGAGGAGGAGGAGGAGGAGGAGGAGGAGGAGGAGGAGGAGGAGGAGGAGGAGGAGGAGGAGGAGGAGGAGGAAAAGAAGAAGAAACACCTAAAACAGGGCAGGTATCTAACTAAACATGTAAACATGTGCTCCCAGAATACAATGCTGAAACCCCACTCCCTGGAACTTAGTAGAAATGTAGAATCTGTTGACATGGTAACAACATGCTCGCATTCCCAGCACCTCAGAGAATGGGGAGCACAAGGTCATCCTCAGCTACATGAAATTCTGCCTCAAAAAACAAACACACCAACAGCAGATGCAGTGGGAACCACCCAAACACTATGTCTCAGATTGTGGCCTAACAATCAGAAATGTTTAAATCCAGATGCCCATGAAAACCACGTTAAAGAGTGAGACTAGTTCATCACCAGTAAGTCAGGACTCTGGAAGGACGTCATCTGATGTCATCTGGTAACTGGGCACTCACAGACCTCCAGGTGAATGGATGCACACTAACATTTAAGAGCCACTGACTTAGACAATGCAGTTCGGACAACCACAGACTAAAGATACCAGACTTAAGAATCGGTAGAGAGAATTTAATATGCATTTGCTTACAGAATAAAGCCTTGAAGACTCAGCATAGCAGAAGCACTGCCATTAAAGATGGGGGGGGGGGCTGCTCCACCAAGGCAGACAGATGTGAGGCGAGAGAGGAGAGCCCATGCTCCAACAAAGCAAACATACAGGGGAGACATGAGATGAGAGAGCGAAGACAGCAAGTTCAGCTTTTTTCAGGAATCCATATTAGTGATGGTCGAGCCAGAATTATTCCTCTGAAAATGTAAAACTTAAGGAAATCAAGCACCTGACCCTGTAATAACAGAAGTAACTACTGACATACGAATCGTCCACACGAGGAAGTGGAGAAAGAAAAGAAAGGCTGAAGACCCTACCTGAAAAGCAACCCCGAATTAGAATCTGAAGTATCTTATATGCTCTTTATGTGGTGTACTTGTTAACTATGTATGTGTCTTCTTTCTACAAAGACCTAGAAATAACGATGGCTAAGTCTAAGAGTAAGGAGCCTCCTGGAAAGCAGACCGAGTTTTTCCGGTATCTCTTCCCACTATAGACTATAGCTACTTGAAGAAGTGGTTAACTTCAGAAACAGGATAAGATAACGGTAAGACAGGATGGTGACCTAAAATATCTTGTTATGTATTAGCAAAAAAGCTAATAGCAGAGTCATGGCAAATGACTCAGAAACCAACTTCAAGAGCCCTCATTACCTAATTAAGGGCCAATTTGAGCATGAGGAAGAAACACACTCAGTAGCAAATACATTGAATTAAGCCACACTAGATGCATTTAAAGCCAGGTGTCCACTTTAAAAAGTGGCTAGTTCACTAGCAGCTCATGTCAGGAACTATTCAGTTCCTATGTAGAGACAATTATATGCCATCTAGTGGGAAATATAACATATGAAGTTCTCTTACTCTTTCTCCAAAAGAACCTTCAAATAAAAGTGCCTGGATTTTATTAAGTAGCTCAATTCAACTACAAATCTAGAAAATACTGAGAAGCAAGTTAGACTTTATGACATAGCCATGAGGCCCAGGCTCTGAAAAACCCGGGAAAATCAACTATGTTTCTTCATCAAATAAGAGGATACTGAGCAGGTGGACAAGACTTTCAAAACAAAGCCAGCCGTGAGGATGGACAACAACAAAATGTAATAAAACTACAGGGGGATAGCAGCAAGGAAAGTTAGAGCCGTGGTCACCCTGAGCACCATGCCTGACCTGGAAGGATTTGGCACTGATTACACGCTGACCTGGCCCAGGGCTAGCCTCTAGCAGTACTGTCTTATTTCCTATATTTGAACCATAGCTTAAGTTTCTTTCAAATAAAACACATATACTTCCATTTTGACTGAGCCTTTCTAAAATAACCCCCTTCAGAAGTCTTCTTTTTACTGTATTCAGAATCCTTTTTCTCCTAACTACAAATGATCATCACCACTCAGAATGTAGAAGTACTGTAATATAAACCCCTCAAACAACTCAACAGCAAGAAAACAGTAACCAGACTCCTGAAAATCAAAAGCCAAGAGGTATTTCCTCTTGTGAAGAACCAGAACAGGTATTTCCTAACACTCAAAATACAAATGGCCAACAAGTGTATGGAAACATTCTTACCATCACTAATCATCAGGGAAGTCAAGAATCAAATATGTCTGACTTTTACCAAGTCAAAACTATAACACTAGATTTTTTTTTTTTTAATGTCAGTGGTGATATAGGAAAAGAGGTACTAACACTAGATTTTTTTTTTTTTTTTTTTTTTTTTAATGTCAGTGGTGATATAGGAAAAGAGGTACTAAACAAAGACAGGGAGAAAAGTTCTGGCAGACACTATGTAGAACAGGTTCTCCAAAAACTAAAAACTAGAATTATGCTCTGATTTAGCAACCCCACTTCTGGGTGTATTTTCTAGGAAATGAAGTCTGTGTCTTAAAGATACATCTACCCTTCCAAGTTCATGGTAGACTAGTCCCAATAGAGAAGACGCAGAATCAATCTTACCAACAGAAGAAAATAAGAAAAACATACCATGAAATATTAGCCAGATGAGAGAAAAGGGAAACTGTGTTACAAGCAAGAACATAGACAGACCTCTGAGTGGCATATAAACAAACAGAGCCAGGCAAGGAGAAAAGCACTGCAGAGACTCCATTACATGCACCACCTATAAGAGCTGTCAGAGGAGGGGACAGGTTGAACAGGGAGGTGATCGTTAAACAAACATTGGTTTCGCTTTGAAATATGAACCTGTTCTGCAGCACCAATGTCCAACAGTGACCAGTTACATATCATCAAACAGGTAACAATATGAAGTGACAGATGTGGGAACTTCTTGTGATCATTTCATAATGTATTAACACATCGTGCTAAGCATCACAAAGATTGACACTTGTTTCTGTCAAATACACCAGTAAACCAGAAGAAAGACTGAGAGACTGTACAGATTTGGAAACACTCCTCCTTTAACAGCTGTACTAGTTTATACACAGATGTTGAAAGTGAATTTGTCATCAGGAAATGAAGAAGGCTAAGAAGAGGCCATAAATAAAAGTGATGGCAGAATGCAAAACCTCCAAGGCACTCAGGTGGATGGAGGGAAATTAAATCAACTATGTATGGATCAGGCTTATGCTAAGTGATTCTAGAGTGAGGAACAGAGCCAACACTTCAAGTCAGACATGCAGAGTGGAGGTGACCTCAGCCCTGAGTGATCATGGGGTGGAACTGTGCTCAGAATGTTGTTTAAGAAGTGACTACAGCATAACAAATAGTTTAAGACAAAATAGCTCCCTTTATCCATGAACAATAAGTGGCAAGACCCACAGTGAATGCCTGACACTGATGACAGCATTAGATCCTTTAATAAAGCAAGACATAAAATTACCAATGACCTACCACGCACATTCCCAGCAGTTTACCTAGAGGAAGACACATATCCATATCGTTTATAATGAAAAGCAGCAAAAATCTGAATCTACCATATAGTATACCATACAAGAGATCATTACTTGCTAGTAAAAGGCAATCATATATAACAGAGAAAATCATATACAACAGAGAAAGAGTATGTCAAGTGAAAGGAGCTGGTCACAGATGGTAGACATGGAACTGAAACAAGACCTGAGTGAAGAAGAAACCTACGAAATGGAAGAGAGCCATTCCCACGGCCCTGCTTTGCTCTCTGCTGCTGTGATAAATCCTGAGCAGGAACTTGATGAAGAAAGGGTTTGTTTCAGTTTACTCCATCACTGAGGAAAGTCAAGACAGGAGGCCAGAGACAGGAACTAAATACAGTACAGACTGTGGATGAACACTGACTACTGGTCTACTTCCCTTGACTGGCTCAGCTACCCTTCTGATGGCTCATCTGCCCATGGGAAGCACTACCCAAAACGGGCTGGGCCCTCCACACACCATCATTAATCAAGAAAATGCCCCAAAGACATGCCTATGGTTCAATTTGATAGCCCCAATCCCTCAATTGCGACTTCTTCCTGGGTTGAGTTTTGTGTTGAGTTGATAAAACCTAATCTTCAAGTCAATTATACATCAGACTATCAGACTTGCTATCTAAAATACATAAGGAACACCAAAACCAGCTAACCCTACAATTAATAAATAGCTATAAACTGAATTAGCAACTCTAATAAAGAAAAACTAGTAATAAAATATTTTAAAATATTCAATAGCCTTAGCCATCAGAAAAACAAAAATTAAAACTGCTTTAAGATTCTGTCACCTCGGCTAACATCTAGAAAATAAATGACAAGTGCTAGCCAATATGAGGGGAAAGGAAACCCCTCAGGTGCTGCTGGTAAGTACGTAAGCTGTGGCAGCCACTGTGGTGGGATCGGTATGGTAGTTTCTAAAACTAAACTACTGTGTACCTGCTATACCTCCTGGGATATTCAGAGAATCTCAAGTCCTACCCCAGAAATACCTGCACATACATCTGCACCTGGAGCACTGTTCACAATAGTTAAGAAACAAGGCCAGCCTAGATGTTTATCAAAGGATAAACACAAAAAGAAAATATGGTCCATATACAGAATGGGATTTTATTCAACTCTCAAGAAAAATGAAATTATGGCATTCGTCAGAAAACAGATGCACCTGAATATCATTATGTTAAACAAAGACCAGGTTTAGAGAAACAAGCACTGCATGCTTCTATCATAGTAAAATTGGTCCGGGGGTAGGGGTGCACACTTGAACGTGTGTGCATAGACTATGAACAAGATCATGGCGACAAGGGGTGGAGAGATCTTCAGGGTTGGGGGAACAGGGAAAAGGAGAGTACAGAGGTTCAGAGGGAAGGATCAGCAAGAGATGACAGAGGACAGATGCAGATGGGTGGGGTAGGAGAAGGGGATAAACAAGAACAAGACGTGTGAAAATGCCAAAAATCCACAACATGCTCATTTGTATGCTAACTTTAAAAAGCCAATTTTTAAAAGCCAGTCATAAAAAGACGACATATTGTTTGAATTCAGGCAATACATCCAGAACAGGCAACTGTATTGACACAGAGTAGAGAGTGGTTACCTAGAGCTAAAGGACACACTACCAGATATAAATATGAGAAGCTACAGAGTCTTAGGCACTGGCAATACTGTCTATGAAGAACATTCGGGTGGTCACAACTGCGGCTACTACTGGACTATACAGAGTAGAATGTTGCTATTCATCTTCAAATGAATACACCGGCCACTTAGGAAAAGAAAGAAAAAAACCTTATCAATAATGCCAAGGGTACAGATGAATTAAAGATTTCTACTTCAGCGGCTCGATTTGTGACAAGGAGACAATGACACACAAGTTGGAGAGGACAGTCTCTTCAACACATGGTCAAACAAACATTCACATGGAAGGAAGTGAAATCACATTCACACCATACACAAACTTCAATTCAACTGTAATTTAAAATATGAAGAGGAAATTAGGATAGCATCCATAAGAAATAAATAGAAATATATTTATGATATCAAGTTAAGCACAGAATTAGGACACAAGAAATATACACCATAAAACCAAGTGCTAATCATGGACCACACTAATATGAAGAATTTGCTTCATGGAAATGATCCTTTAGTAGGGTCAATTGTCTAAGCTGAAGAAAGGAAGGCAGCAGCTACCATAAAATCACCAGAATAAGAATCCACACACAACAGATAGCCCAGGTGCATAATTTATGATGTGTCCAATCAGCAATGGGGAGTTTATTACCCAGCAGTCAGTATATACATCAAAAAATTCCATATACTAATTTATGTGCAGAATATTTTTAAGAAGGGTGGTGACAGACAGGAGTCATAAAGGAGATGTGCAGTAACCTGTCACGATCCATTTCTTGGCCTGGGTGCTGTTCATAGAGGTGTGCTGGTTCGGGGAAAGTCCCTCATACTGTGCACTTATAGGCTGTGCATGTCTCTGTCTATCTGACAGACTTCAATCAAAAATAAATCTCCAAAAGAAAAAGGAACAGGTGTCACACCATGTATGAGCAGTTAGACATAAGGTGACCCAGAACAGCCTCCATTAGAGCATTTCATCAAACAAGGTATTTGTTAAATTAATAATCTTTAAATCAGAAATGAATCATACAGAAAAACAGCCCTAACTAAGAATTCACTGAGGAATTCAATATGGAGAAAATATAGATGGGAATGGCTGAAAGGAAGTGTGGGATAAAGACCAACAATTCGCCTTTTAATTAGTCGAAAGGATCTGAAATGATGCTTTGAGACAGTTAGAGTGCCAACTGCTCTTCTGGCTCATAATGAACTGTAAAACAATGGCATTTAAAAGCACTCCAAGAAGCCAGGCACAGTGTTGCATACCCATCATCCCAGAATGTAGAAGCCGGAGGCAGAGGACTGTGTGAGTCTAAAGCTAATCTGAGCCACAAATGTAAGTTCAAGACCAGTTTGCAATACATAAATATTATGTAAAGTAAATAAGACCAATGACTCAGCAGGTAGAGGCACTTGCCACCAAGCCTGAAAACCTGGTTGCATCCCCAGGATTCCCATGCTGGAAGGGGAGAACTGACTCCCATACACCATCCTCTGACCTCCACACACGGTGCACACGTGCCACGGTAACCAACTGCCCCTCACACAGTGAGTAAAGTTATACTGACAGAAAATAAAACAGTGAAGCCAGCAAGCATCTACGGACCCCTGCCAGGTGGCACTTTAAGACCTGCTCCTGTTGCTAACACCACACTAAGCCTGAAAAGGCTGCATTTTCCTGCTGACTCTTTCAGGGCTCCTTAGTCCTCATAAGAAGGGACGGTAGTACAGCACTTCCAGGTAGCACACAAAAATTCTCTACCAAGGCACATGAGACCCCCCTGCCTGCATAGCGTTTAAGAACATAGCAGGATTCATAAAATAAACTTACCTATTAAAATAAAGTTAAACTCCGCTTAGATTACAAAGGGGAAAAAAACTAAAGAAACTGAGTAAGACACAAAAGCAGAAGGGAAGTGTCGAGGATGGAGGGGAGGGACAGGAGGGCAGTGGGGTGGAGCAAATGCAAGCAAAGATTACATACATCACCACAGTGAAACCCCTTTTCTGTATGAAGAAAAAGCTCATTAGTCAAAAGGAAAGAAAGACAATTCAAAAGATTTTTAAAAACCAAAACAAGGCCAGGCAATGGTGGCACACTTGGGAGGCAGAAGCAGGGAGATTTCTGAGTTCGAGGCCTGGTCTACAGAGTGAGTTCCAGGACAGCCAAGGCTACACAGAGAAACCCTGTCTCGAAAAACCAAAAAAAAAAAAAGGTAAAAAGTCAAAACAATGAAGGAACCAGTTGTCTAAGTGTACCTATTTGATAAATAAAAACAATGCATAGGGTAACATCATCCTGTTTAGAAAGCAGAAGTCAGAAGGCATTTATAAAACAGTGACTTCATAAAAGCAGCTACAGGAATATGAAACTTACAAAACAGAAGGAGAAAAGTGGTGACCAAGGGAAAGAGAAGGAAGAATAACTTGGGCTGAGGAGGTGCTCAGAGCGGCGGGATGAAGGGGTGGGGGGACTGGAAGAAAACTGCAGAATTTAGTGTGACCTCCATGAGGCTCAAAGAAACCTCAATGGCTATCTATGGTGTCCATTGCATCTCAAAGCACATGCTGGCCCAAAGCTTCCAGAGCAGCACAACTACCTGTGGCTCTCCTCAGCTCCTCCTACCCCACCCCACCCTAAACTTCTCCAGCTCCTGGGCTTCCCGCCCTTAGCTTCTCATTCCTTTGTAACCCCCATACTTCTCCTTGCCTCCCATGCTCTCGCTCTCTCTCTCTCTCTCTCTCTCTCTCTCTCTCTCTCTCTCTCTCTCTCTCTCTTTCTCTCTCTCTCTCTCTCTCTCTGCCTTCCTCTTGTTCTCCCTTGGTCTCCTCCACCAGCACCCACTTGGCCTTCCTCTCTTGCTGTGCCCTCCCTGTCCCTCTGTCTTCTCCTGGTTCTATCTAGTCTCTCGCTGCCATGTTCCATTTACTACTTTTTCTCTCTTCTCTGGACTCTTCCAGATGCCTCTGGCTAGGAAAAAAAAACCTTCCTGTCAACCATACGTAGGAGCAGTCATGTCCTCAGCTTATACAGGCTCCAAAGAGCTTCCCCAGGTCCTGGACTTGAGCCTGGGATCACAGATGACAGACAGCATCCTGACACCTTGCTGACCATGAAAAGGAGCACAAAAGGAGAGGACAAAGAGAAGTGCTCCTAAGTGCAGCCATGCACGACAGGCTGCAGCCCTTCTTCAAGCTTTTTACATATAAGTCAACAAACGCATCTTCCACTGAGGCTTTTGTCAATAACATGTTCAAAAATGTCGTTTTCGTTTTTAGGTTTTTTTTGTTTGTTTGGTTTTTTTTAAATAGAAGCTAGAGCCTTCTGCTGGGTAGAGAAGGGGTAGGGACTGAAACAGAAACTGAAATAACAAGAGGAGAATGTGCCTACTCTACAGTACAGACAAGAGTTTTATTGCAGATGTAAGGGGGAAAGCAAGCAGAGGGAAGTCCAGGCTGAACATAGCCACAGACTAAACTGGACCACGAGAGTGGGAGGGAGAGCAGGAGAGAAGATGCTGACCAAGAGACCAGTGTAGCCCAGACTGCTGAGTCAGACAGGGGTTAGCCTTTCGAAGGGAGGGGAGGGGGCAGGGTGGGAAGGACTGGGTAGAGCCACAGGTACTGAGAGAGACTTGTCCTCTATTTGAGACCTAACAGAACAATCGCACTGGTCTAGCAAGACAACCTACCCTGCCATACTGAGGAAGACCAGACTTGATACTCAGCCACAGAGCCAGCTTCAGAGAAAAGCAAGAGTATGTTCCAGAGACCTGGGGCCATGAAGGACCCCTCCCCACCAAGTAGTTAAAGAAAGGACCCCACTCGGCCAAGTTAGCACCAAGAATCAAGACTTAGGAACACACTAGGGCCTGAAGACAAAGGAGCAAGCAGATCTCCCCATTGCTTGAACCCCATGGTCACACAAGAGTCACACAAGAGGTCTAAGGCCCAGGAAGTACTAAGGCCAGCTTGCCTGGAGCTGGGAGATTCAAAAGAGCATTTCTACACAGCAAGATGCCTGAGCTGAAGAAACAGTTTCTCGTGGCTTTTGGTTTTATGTGTTCCTTCAAAGTGGTTACAATGTTCACTCTGCCACCTTTAAAAGAAAGTTCCATCAAAAACTTCCCAGGGGCTGAAGCCCTGGCTCAATAGTTCTGAGTTTTGGCTGCACTCACAGGGGACCTGAGTGTGCTTCCTAGCACACATGGCAGCTCACAACCATCTGGAACTTTACTTCCAGGGGATCCAAGACTCTCTTCTGATCTCCACTGGCATCACGTGTGCACACAGTACACACGCAAACATGAAAGCAAATACCCATACACATGAAACAAAACTTTCTTAAACTTTTAAAGATTAAAACAAACTCTAACATGTTCTCACAAACCAAAGGTGAGGCCGTGGTGAGGCCAGAGACACCAAGTGGATGAGCAAGTTCAGACCTGGAAGACCAGAGGCAAGCAGAGCTCACTTAGAGGGAAAGCGAAGCAGAAGACCAAAGGCTGAGGAAGCCATCCATGCCAGCCCACCTGCCGCAGCGACCTTCAACTTCTTCCATGATGAAAGCAATCTCAAAGAGGAGAATTTAAAACTTCCATCTTTTCTCTTTTTGGGGTAGGGGGGCAGAGGGAGGGGCTTCTCTGTGTAGCCCTGGCTGTCCTGGAACTCACTATGTAGACCAGGC
>NC_034600.1:23431196-23441894 GCF_900095145.1 Mus pahari
ACACACACACACACACACACACACACACAAAATATACACACTTCCCCATTTACCAAGATGTGCCTGTTCCTGTTTGGTGTCCCCAGAACCACATGCTAGTGAGACCCACACCCTCTGTTGGGGGGGGGGGGCTGTGATTTGACAATGCCAATTTTTGTTTTAAGCACTCATGCTTTCTGTCAGAACTTTACTGCCAGATAAAGAAACACAAACAGTAATGTATAGTTTAAGAAAAATAAATTTCAAGAAACATTCCTTAGGGATTTATTGCTGTAAAGAAAGATCATGATGTTGGAAACTCAGAAGGCAAACATTTAATTGAGGCTGGCTTACAGCTCAGAGGTTTAGTCCATTATTGTCATGGCAGGAACCATTACAGCATGGAGAGAGACATGTTGCTGGAAAAGGACCTGAGAGCGCTACATCTTGATAGACAGGAAGCAGAAGACTGTCACATTGGGTGTGAAGCCTGTCCCCAATGGCACAGCTCCTACAAGATCACACCTACTTCAACACGGCCACATCTCCTAAGCCATGCCTTATGAACCTATGGGCCATTTTTATTCACACCACCATAAAGAATTAATCAGAACAATGAGGACTGCGTAAGAAAATGACTTCTTCTGAAGTCCAGAAGGGAAGTGAAATGAAGAGATAAATGTCTCCTCATGGTTTTCCTAAGAAGCCATGTAAGAAAATGTCGATATCTGAGGGACGATGGCCTAGACACATAGATTTAGGTCACTGTAATTGCATGTTCCTGTATGGCTTTTTATAGTTTACAGAACAAAGAAGGCCATAAGTCAGAGCAGGGTTAAAACCGATCGGGGATTACAGCACGATGGAGAGACCCATCTATCGCCTCAGACGCTGACTGATAACACCGCAGCCTTTGGGTTGGCAGAAGCTAAGGAGGCTGCTGATTCAATAGGTCCTAACATATTTTTATGTAGTTACAGGATGTTAGTGCTGACATAGAGATGAGTTTCGGGTGGCTATTCAGGGGGCTAAGGCTAGTCCAAGAGAAGGACTGCCATAATCAGTCAGTCTCTGCAGATACAACTTCCCTCCAGGGCTTCTCCTTGGCAGGTACAGAGCATTTCACTTCACAAGTAGAAGCAAAAGGAGTAACTCACAGCTTTTTAAATAGCAGTATTCTAATAGGAGAAAACCAGAGGTAGAGAAAACCACATCTATATCAGAGCTATGGTTAAACCTAAGTCAGAGTAATTAAGGTCATTACACTCTAAAACTGATGACCTAAGATTGTACCTATTATATCCTATTTGTGTGTTCCCAATGTTGTACACACATACACACACGCTCTTGAGGTTTTGAAGTTCTCATTTCACCATTTATTTTCTTTTAAATATGAAATAAACAACAAAAAAAATACTTCTAAAATCCTTTTAACTGATATCCTAAAACATCAAAATCTATAATGTTCACTATGAAAATATAAAATCCTAGCTCCCTTTTCAAAGTGAAATTCAAAATAAAACCTTGGCACCTATAACTGAATGTGTGTGAACCATGTTCCCTACATACAGTATCGAAACAGCTGGCAAACTAAGGAGAAAAGTGAGCCTTAACAACCCAGCTCAGACCATCACAACCAAAATGCTTAGTAGAGCTAAAACCGTAAACTTGAACTATATAAACCTTTACAAGAAGAAAATATAAAAGTCTTCATGCTTCTAGAATAGGCAGAACTCAGATATAGAAGATGTCACTAAAGGGGATATTGATATTAAAATCTTTTATTCTTCTGCATTCTTGAAAAATTAAAAGCTAAGTCAAAAGCTTGGAGAAAATATCAGAGAGAGAGAGAGAAGGGAAAGGGAGAGGCAGAGGGAAAGAGAAAGAGAGGGAGAGAGAGAAAATGGGAGGGGGGGGAGAGGGACAAAGACAGAGAATGTGTATGTAGGCAGGCATGTGTGGTAAACATTTGACCTAGAACAATTCCTATACCGCAACACAAGTAATCCAAGAATTAAAATGGAGAGAGGATACATGGATGAGCATCCAATAAATACATGAAATCACTCTGTCAGAGAGAAGTAAATCAAAACCCAAATGTGAAATCATAATTTGCTTATTACAGTGGCTCAAAGTGAAAAGACACAGTAGGACAATAGATGAGAATGACAAGCTACAGCACTCACACACTGCAGCAGACAAGCTACAGCACTCACACACTGCAGCAGACAAGCTACAGTGCTCACACACTGCAGCAGACAAGCTACAGCGCTCACACACTGCAGCAGACAAGCTACAGCGCTCACACACTGCAGCAGACAAGCTACAGCACTCACACACTACAGGAGACTAGCTACAGTGCTCACACACTACAGGAGACTAGCTACAGTGCTCACACACTACAGGAGACTAGCTACAGCGCTTATACATTGAGCTACAGCGATTATACATTGAAGCAGAGAAGTAAAACTGTGGAATTACTATAAAGAATATTTTTGTTTTCCACAGGGTTGGATATATATGTTTACATACCTAACCTAGCAATTCTACTCCTAGGTCTATCCAAAACAAGTATGTCTGTGAGAAGATAGAACACAGAGGGGTATTCTTAACAGCTTTCCTGAAAATAACCACAAGCTGGAAACAACCCAAGGATTTGGCAAGTGAATAATCAACAAACCTTGGTATATGCTCTAAAATAAAACTGCACAGCAATTAAAGAGAACAAACTTCCCTTCCATACATTCAACATCAACTACACATTTCTTTGTGCAAAAGTAAGAAAGTAGACACCAAAGAGTCTACACTGTAACAATTCCAGTTGTGTGGAAACCCTAAAACAGCCTGTCCTGCCCTGCCCTGCCCTCCAACTCCAGTGATCATCTCATCAGTGCTGTATGAAGGTTGGAGATGAAGAGAGAGGAACCAAAAGCAGGCAGAGGAAGTCTGGGGAGAAGGCGGGACTTACCTGGGATGATGGCTGCAGTATGTTTACACTAGCAGTGACTGAAACAAACTTACAATGTGCAAAGCTTATTGCATGTAAACCACAGCTGATTAAAGCTGACTACAAATAAAGCTTTTGAATCTGCTGTATATAATTTAAACCTAAAGACTTTTTAAAGTCTTAAACTGACATGACTAAATTCCCATGCAAATGTGAACTCCAAACCCTTCTGCATAAGATTCTGATTCCAGTATCTACCCAGCAAAATGCGTATCTTTCACTTTGAAACAAAAATACTGAACTTCAAGATACACATTCTAACCTAGGCACAGGGCACAGGCCTTTAATCCCAGCAGGCTGGAGGCAGAGACAGGTCACTCTCTGTGAGTCTGAGGTCGGTCTGGTCTACAGAGTGAGCTCCAAAACAGCCAGGACCAGAGGTTTTAAAGGGCCAGTCTCAAAAAAACTAAATATAAATATAAATATAAATAAATATATATAAGTACATTTCATATCTACATAATTTGAGGTATTTTAAATGTCAACCAGAACTTTTATACAAATATATAGACATAGCACACTAAAAAAATTTAGAAATAAAAAAATGTTTCTCCCTGAGATCTAAAATATGTCAGTTTTTTAAAACCACAATGCCATGCATCCTATTATGCTAGCCTTTGAAAAGAAAAAGCTTTTTTTTTCCTAAAAAACTCCATTTTACATATGTGTGAAGTAATACAACAATGGGACATTCTCAGATAGCTGGAAATTTTTTCTCAAAATGTCTTCCACGAATTAAAAGCATTTTCTCAGCAAAACAATACCAGGCCATTTCACTCAGATTGTACGCCTCGAGTCCTGAGGCTGATCTCACTCAGATTGTACGCCTCGAGTCCTGAGGCTGATTAACAAACACACCTTTAGGCTACTTCAAGGAGCCTAAAGTCCTCGTCTAAACTAATGGTTTTCTCCAGAAATCCTAATTCTGATATTATCCCAAGTGCAACTTCAGAAAAAAAATTAATAAGTTATCTAGAATTCATAGAACAATGAATAATTCACATACAGACTGCATCCATGGGTTACAGGCTAAACTGTGACCCCATGAACTTATCTTTATGTGGAAACCCTACACCTCCCAGCCTAGCACACCTGAGATGGAGTCTTTACGCGGTATCTATGTTACAGTGAGATCATCAGAGTAGGCTGTACTCCAGTATTTAAAACAACACCAGAGACGTGTATACGTCACAAGCACAGAGGACAGTGGGGAGACTCTAAGAAGACAGCTGAGAACTGCCCTTCCTCCCTGGCCTCAAAAGCAACACTGCTGCCACCCTAACTTGGGACTCAACAGCCAACAATGTTGAAACAATGTTGGGCTGCTCAGACACCTAGTCATTTGCTACAATTCCACTAGAAGGATCAACAGCTCCTCGGGCATGAGCTTACAAATCACTACCATACCAAGGAAGACACCAAGAAGAATCACTTGGTAGCTGCCAGTTTCTAGAATGCCAATACTCTGATCTACCAGAGCTGATTGAAGCTAAAGCTGTATCAACCTTATACAAATTACTAGAAATATATCAACTCTAGAAAGCTTGTATAAACTACCTGCATCACAGAGCAAAGCCTGACCAGACAGCATCTTTTACAAGCTAATAGGTGCTTCAGAGGATGGCCATGCTGAGAGCCACAGCTGCATTTACAGGACAGCATCTGGAGAGCCACAGAATGGTTAGGGTGGAGAAGATGCTAAGAAACAAGTGTAGCAAAACTGCAGTGCGACCTCTAAATAGCTTTGGAAGGCTAAACATAAATGAACAGCGACTGTGTCCCAGGCACTGTTCTAAGCCCATAGACACATCAAGCATTTCTGCTCACTGCAATTCTATGAAATAACGGATAATTCAGAACCAAATTGTTTACTTGCTTTTTGAATGAGGACCGAGCTACAGAAAAGTGAAAATTCACAGCTAATAAGTGAGGAGACTAAGGTTTGCAATAGCACAAGCGATCTGCTGCAGCTGTATACTCAAACTCCTGGACGTGCTGTCCTTCAAGTATGTAGTAGCATGTGCAGATTCCAGCTTGGTTGGTATCTAGACCTCAGGGTTTAGGAAAAGGAATCAGACTGGGAAAGCGTGCCTGACCTCAGGTATATGGTTGTACTGGCTGCTTTGTGTCAACTTGACACAAGCTAGAGTTATCACAGAGAAAGGAGTTTCAGTTGAGGAAATGCCTCCATGAGCTCCAACTGTAAGGCATTTTCTCAATTAGTAATCAAGGAGGAAGGGCCCCTTGTGGGTGGGACCATTCCTGGGCTGGTAGTCTAGGGTTCTATAAGTGAGCAGGCTGAGCAAGCCAGGGGAAGCAAGCCAGTAAAGAGCATCCCTCCATGACTCAGCATCAGCTCCTGCTCCCTGACCTGCTTGAGTTCCAGTCCTGACTTTCCTTGGTGATCAACAGCAATGTGGAAAGTGTAAACTGAATAAACCCTTTCCTCCCCAACTTGTCTTTTGGTCATGATGCTTGTGCAGGAATAGAAACCCTGACTAAGGCAATGGTAAGTTATGCAAGCAATGGATCTGCAAATCAAACTCAAATGGACCATTTCACTCTTTCTGCATAAAATAGTATTTAAAAGCATTGGATTGGGAGCTGGAGACATGACTGACTCAGCAGCTAAGAGCACTTGCTGCTTTTGCAGAGGGCCAGCACCTACACCGACTGGGTAGTTCACAACCACCAGAATGCCAGCTCCAAGGGATCTAACACTTTATAAGCACCCACATGTGTGTGCATGCACACAGGCAGACAGATGGACAGTGAGAAACATACAAAGAAACAGACACACACAAGAATCATCTAAAAAATATGTAGAAGCATTGAATTAAATTGGAATTACCTAAAATTATGAATCTTACTGGAAAAAAATCACTGCCTCATTCTGTTTACATTTTAAAAATATTTGCTTTTTAAAATTATGTTCATGTATGTTTATGGGCAGTAGTATGCTCATGTATGTACAAGAGCCCACAGAGACCAAAAGGCATGGGATCCTCTAGAGCTGCAATTACAGGGGCTGTAAGGCACCCAACACAGATGTTAGGCACTGTTCTCTCCAAGAGTAGTACATGCTCTTAAACAGAGAGCTATCTCTCCAGACACACTTACCTCTTTAATAAGTTGGTAACCTAGAGTCTCTCAGAACAAATGCACAAAGATCATACAGTTACCCCACTCCAAAGGGGAATTCTTGAAGACAAGGATATAGAAGTAAAGCACCAGCAACTCAGGCTGTACTGAGTAGGGATACCTATATTTTAAGTTAGAAAGAAAACACCCTCAAACAATTGGCATCAAGATGGCCCCAGAGGACTCTGTGGGGAGCAGTGACAGCTGACTCAACAGTACTTTCTACAAGCAGCCAGGGTGTAAGTGTAGAACTGGACATTTTTAAGTTAATCCGAATGTGTGTGTGTACAGACTGTGACATATCAGTACTCTGACACCAGTGCTATTTTACTACACAGGGTAAGGCAGCAGTGAATAAAATACAGGTCCTGAAGTAAGTGTTGCACTGTTGATACAGAGGGAAAGATGCCATGGAAAGAAACGGGGAAGAAGCAAAGGGAACTTCTCTCAGAGGCACATTTTGTCCAAGAAAATGAGTAGTCTAAGTCACATGTCCCTCTGGGGTAACAAGTGGGAGTGAGGCAGGCAGGCAACAAGCTGCAGACCAGGCTGCTCCTACTGTGCAGCAGAAACAGGATTTCACTCTGCACAGTGGGCAGTCTTCTGTCTCGCTCTACTTAAGTTTTGTGCTATAGCTACGAGTTATGTAAAAGATGATAAAGTATAGGCACCTATACAATAATTCATATATAAATGGTACCCTTACTTAGTATCTAGAAACTGTTCAAGTGGCAATTACTCCATCAAGGTCTTCCTACGTGTGTTCAGCATGTCACTCAGAACTTCTGTTTGCACTGAGCACACTCTCCACCACGGAGTTACACTCCTTGTCCTGAAATTAACATTTTTTAGGTGCAGGAAAATTATCTCTATTTCAACAGTATAAAAACAGGGCAAAAGAAACCCCCCCCCCCCCGATATAGCGGCCTCTTGTGAGGCTATGCCAGTGCCTGGCAAACACAGAAGTGGATGCTCACAGTCAGCTATTGGATGGAACACAGGGCCCCCAATGGAGGAGCTAGAGAAAGTATCCAAGGTGTTGAAGGGGGCTGCAACCCTGTAGGTGCAACAACAATATGAACTAACCAGTACCCCCTGAGCTCATGTCTCTAGCTACATATGTAGCAGAAGATGGACTAATCGGCCATCACTGGGAAGAGAGGCCNCTTGGTCTTGTAAACTTTATATGACCCAGCACAGGGGAANGCCAGGGCCAAGNAGTGGGAGTGGGTGGGTAGGAGAGAAGCGGGGGGAGGGTATAGGGAACTTTCGGGATAGCATTTGAAATGTAAATAAAGAAAATAATAATAATAAAAAATTTTTAAAAAAAGAAAATAATAAGAAAGAAAGAAAGAAAGAAAGAAACAAACAAACAAACAAACAAACAAACTAACTAACTGGGTCCCCAAGAAAGATAACACAGTCTGAGTTAACTGCAGTGAATGGCTACCAATTTACAAGTTCTTTACAGGCACGACTGACACGAACATACAGTTCACATCACCGCTGCCTATGCCACTGCTGTGTGACTGTCCTAGGTTACCTCATAATTCTGAGAGAGTACCACTTTCTATCTCTGTTACAGCACGTTATCACAAACTCAGTGGCTTCAAGCAACCCACATTTCCTACCTGTCAGTCCCTAAGTCAACTTCTAGCAGGAGTTCTCAGATGCCAATCCTAACGCTCCCTTCTCATTTCCAGCCCCTAAGTCAACCTCTAGCAGGAGTTCTCAGAGGCCAATCCTAACGTTCCCTTCTCATTTCCTAGAACTTCTGCTTCCTCTCCTTCCAGCTCCCAAGTGCAAACTGCATCCCTTAACTTAGAGTTTATTTCTCCAACTTCGACACCAGTTCCCTTTCCCTAGGTAAAGGATGCTACCCTCAATGATTAATCAGACCTCCTAAAGACAAAAACAGCTTCTTTACAACCTTGACCCATCTGTGACCTCACTTCGCCTCTGCCACTTATAGTTGCAGGATCCAAGCATGAAGTGCTTATGTACCTTATTTATAGTAGCCAGAAGTTGGAAACAACCCAGGTGTCCCTTCATGGAAGAATGGATACAGAAAGTGTGGTACATTTACACAATGGAAAACTACTCACTATTAAAAACAACTTCATGAACTTTGTAAGCAAATGGATAGAACTAGAAAATATCTGAGTGAGGTAACCCAGATCCAAAAGGATATACATGGTATATACTTATTGGTAAATGAATATTAGCCCAAAAGCTCAGAATACCCATGATACAACTAATTCACAGACCATACAAAGCTTAACAAGGCCAAAGTATGGATGCTTCAAACCCACATAGAAGGGAGAACAAAATAATCACAGGAGGCAGAGAGAGGGAGGGATCTGGGTAGGAGAGGGGAAGGGGAGATGGCGGGGGTGGGGGGTAAGACCAGGTATGAGGGGAGACAGGAGAGAAGCCCAGAGGGCCAGGAGAATGAATAGAAATAAGTAGCAGTTAGGAGGTGGGGAACTTGGGGAAACTAGCAAGTCCCAGACACCAGGGATGCAAGACGCTCCCAGGACCCAATCGGGATGACATTAACCTAAATACTCAACAGCCAGGAGACAGAATCTGAAGAGACATGACCCCCAGTGGAGGGATAGGGCCACCTACCTATCTCAAAATTTTCAATCCTGAATTTTCCCTATCTAAAGGACATACAGGGAGGAAAAACAGAGCAGAGACTGAAGGAAAGGCCATCCAAAGACTGGCCCACTGTGCTATCCATTTAATGAAGGCAAAGAACTCCTGCCTCAGTCTTTCTCCCAAGTGCTGGACTGCAGCATCCACAACCCATCAGACGAGGAGCAGGGGCTTTCCGGAGACCCACAGCCTGTGCTCCCATCGATCGCGGCTTTACCCTATGACTAAGTCCTCTCTGGAAGCTGCAAGGTAAGAGCTTACTCTGTTTTGTACCTTTACCACCTAATTACAAATTTCATGCATAGCAGATGCCCAGCGACTATTTTTAATGATGAATAAACATGTAATAGTGTGCAGCTCAGAGGATAAATTAACAAGCTGAGGATCTGCTGGAAAAACACACCAAGGTCTTTCTTAGACATCAGAAAAGATGTTTCATTAAAGTTTACTGCTAGACCCCTAAATTAATAAAATTACCTAGATGGTAGAATAAAATCTCCTAATAGGAAAGGCAAGCCAGTCATAAAACACGGAGGCTGGCCCACCTTGGAGAGCTGAAGGGCCCACGTGGGCCTCAGGCTCATCACTTACAATCTATTTGCCTCTACTTGGCTTCTTTTTAACATTTAAATAATGATCCAATTTATACAGCGTTTAATTCAAGTTGGAGAATCTAAGGAGATGCGGGTGAGTGTGCACTGTCCCTAAGAGCTCAGATCCCCTCCTGCAGTCACTCCCCTCCACCTCTGCCAGTGAGCATGTCACCAGCTTGCTCACTCTTGCTAAATCAGCTCAATGCCAACTTAAGACACTTTCTACACCATAAAAATTTATGAAATTACAGGTTCAGTTCACTAATTAGATGTTTTAAATATACATTTAGTAAATATTTAACTATGGAAGTTTTTAAAAAAAAAAAAAAAAAAAAAGGCAACTCACTTAAAATTCTCTCAGGTAAGTAGGCCAGGTGTGGTTTGACGGCTGTTGGTAGTAGCTGGGGTGCTGGTAACTCAGCCCTCCCCTTCGCTGTGCTTCAGACTCTGCTCAGAACAAACCCCCTTTCTGGGCTCTGGGGCCAGTTGCTACTAAGGTTCCTTCTAGTATTTTAACTGACACTCAGTTTTGTGCAATGACAAGAAAGGACAAGGTGTGCAAGAAGGTGATGGGGTTCAATCTCCTAACGGTCACTTTGAAGGAGGGCTGCCTTTTGTAGACCCCTGCTGTGACGTCGGGAGAATGAGGCCAGGATGGGCCCCACTGATTGTGCTCCACAGAGTACTTTCCAGTTTTAATCACACTCATACAACTACAAAAGTCAACTTTACTGCAGTTAATCTCTGCAAGACAATCAATGCACTAGCGATTTAATTATACTGACACCTCTAAGGAAACAAGGTGACACGGAGCAATCACTACACCCTAGCGAGAGGGCTTCTACACGGGAAGGAATGGAAGTTATCCCTCCTGACAAGACTTCCCCACGTAACCCAGGCCACACAGTGGGCAGAAACGGGCCATCTAGGGCACTCAGGCAGACAAGACACAGGCGTGAGCTCCCCCACACAGCCAGGTTTAGAGCTAGGGAGGCCACGTTTCAGAAGGTCAACATTTCAGACAATAAACACTGTACTGTAGCCAGGGGTTACAGGAAAACTATGCTCCACCCTTCCCCCACCCTAGAGAGGACTTAGCAGGGTAGGCTCCAGTCTCCTCATGCTGGGGAAGCACCAAACCCCTTGCTGGTGTGGTCAGAGGACGGTAGGAAACTGAGACGTCCATCCCTTGCTGGTGTGGTCAGAGGACGGTAAGAAACCAAGATGTCCATCCCTTGCTGGTGTGGTCAGAGGACGGTAAGAAACCGAGATGTCCATCCCTTGCTGGTGTGGTCAGAGGACGGTAAGAAACCGAGA